>NC_056734.1:5297868-5615368 GCF_019279795.1 Protopterus annectens | reverse complement strand
ATGTGCCATAAGGTGTTGTTGTGATGATGTTCAACAGAACAGCTGCTATGGACAATAGTGTTTGTCCCTGTGGGAAGTGGGCCATAGCCGTCAACTGTGCAGGTCAGCACTGACAGACAAGATGAAAGCCATCATAGTTTGTGTTGTGTAATGGGAAGTATGTATATTATGTGGCCAATAGCTGGTGGTGGAAGTAATGCCATTATGATGGACATGTGGGATTCATGGCCCACCACTGGCAGAATACTCAGGTTAATCTGCAATGTAGCATGCCAGAATGCCATAGGTGTGTAATAGGGTTACCTGAAATCAGGTCCTACGTATACCCCCCCCCCAATGTCAGACCATGTCCATATGTGGCACCTGTCTGTGTTGTAGCAAGGCAGAACAGTGCAGCTGTGCAGGAAGGTGTTGTGAGATTGTGGAGCTGATGTCTGAATGTACCCCACATATAGGTATGCATATGTGTACATATGTCACATATATAATATATAAAGATATATATATATATACCAGCATATCTGTCCAGAAATATACATATACCCATGTGTAGACATATATATATGTGCACATATATACATCACATATATCTACACATATATAGATATATACCTATATGCACATGTCTACATATATACAAACACATGCACAAACATATATGTATGTAAAGACATGTCCCCTATATTACTACCACAGTGATGTGTGCTATGTGCGAGGCAACAGCACACATAGCAATACACACAGACATGTACAGCTGGCAGTATGTGCACCATGGATGGGTATGTCACACGTTAGTCCCTTGTTGGGACCACTTTGCCCCCCCCGTCTGTAAAGTATGCAATGGGAATATGGGGAAGTATGGCAGGTACACATGTGGAGGTGGTCAGGATTGGTGGATATAGAGGACAGTCTACAGGGGTGGTATGTGATACATGTGGTGGGTAAACACCGTGAATGGTGTGTGTGGTCTGGGATGTGGACGACCTATAGGCCCCATATGGGCACAATGGGAAAAAGCCTCCCACCCACTGCTACTCACAACAGCAGTCCATATCCTAAAGGTGCCTGTCAGGAGGCTTAGCAAAAGGAACATGTTGGCCCTGTGAATGTGTACTGGATGCCTCAGACTGATGTAGCACATCCCTCATGTGTCTGTGGAGCCTGGTATGGAACAGACCCTAAACCTGAGCTCAGAGGACAGGAACATGTCTATGTGTGCCCTGGGGGGGACAACATCCCCTGGGTGATTCCACCTGATGGTATTGCTGGAACAGTATATGAGGAGGCCCCAGACTGGGACACACATGTGATGTGGCGAGGTATCATAGGCAGATGGGTTTGGAGAGGTGGATCTGCTGGCCAATAAAACATATACATGTTATTGTGTCACTGTTATAGAACATATGTTGGTAGTAATAGTCTACACAATCCCGGTGCATGTCCAACAGCATGCATAGATATCCCCAATAATACAGAATGTCAGATGTGCATCAATCTCAGAGCAGCCATACCACTGGCATATATGGAACCATAGTGGCCCTGACAATGGCATGCAGGTGAATATTCTGTAACAGGCCAGCAATGATAGTGTCCACACAGGGGACATGGCTACAATCACATAGCAGAAGGTGTGGCACAATACAATATCTGTCCATCCAGTAGCCATACCTAATGCATTGTGTGTGCAGTTTGTTGAAGCTGATATGGAGGGGGGCTGACAGAGATATGTATTACAAACTGTGGTAACCTTACCGTTTGAGTTGCTCAGACCTGTTTCCATCTTTATGTCCTTCAGCCAAGACGGCACATGCACGGTAGCCCATTTATTCCCATATGGAGAATGAAGTGTTGATAGCACACATGATCCAGCACTATCCAGTGCTGTTTGGCAGGGCTGCACATGAGCAGCAGGAGTGGACTGCCCTGTAGAATGACCTAGTCCACAGGGTCAATGATGTTGGACTGCACAACCACAGTTATGAGCAGGTCCAGCTTCACTGTACTGACCTGCTTCACAATGCCCATCGGCGTGTGCTGCAGTCCAGGTGGAATCACCTCACCACAGTGGGGGTGTTCATACGGCTGTACCTCTCTTTGGGACCATGCAGTACATGGACATGAACTGCCACATAGTAAAATATGGTCTGTAGCATGGAACAGGCAGCCAGAGGAAAGGTAAACACCAGATACACCCTTAATAGCACAGTCAGCAGAGAGGTCACCTACAACCCACGTGTGTAGCTCTACAGATGTATTGAGGAAGTACTAGTCAACAGCCAGGAGTGTATCCAAATATTACAGTTGTCACATGATAGGCTGAAGGAGCAGTATATCTGGCATGTACTGAGCATTACATACGCATGACACACCAGTGGGAGATATTATGGATACAACATAGTAGCCCACACATATAGGGGCCATGCACATAATTTCCGGGCATACAGAGGGTGCATACCAAATGACAGCAGTGAGGCCATGTAAATCCACTATACACAGGTCAGGCAGGTAAAGTAGCAACAGGCCTTGTGTTGTGGCCGCTTGTGTGGGCATTTAGAAGACTGTGATGTTAATGAGTGGTATCAATGTGTGTATGTTAACAAGTGTGATGCAGGATGGGGTAACACATGGACATGTATGTGGGACTGTCTGTAAAGCCATGGACAGGTAGGTATTACGGAGGTGTGTGTGTGTGTGTGTGTGTGTGTGTGTGTGTGTGTGTGTGTGTGTACTGTTAGGCAATGCTGTACAGGTTTTAAAGTGTGTTTATTGTTTACCCACACAGCTGGTGAGGTGGGTCAGGGTCCCTCCTGCATGCAATCTGATGTTGGTGGCCATACAGACACCAAAGATGATGATAGTACTGTTGAGGCATAGGTGAGGTTGTCAGGGGCTGACACTGTGCCAACATTTGACATCCCCCTTTTAGCCACCCAAACCCTGCACACAGTTTCAATGCCTACACATACCCCATCACCAGTGGCCATAGCAGAGGAACAACTGGCATTTGCTGGCAGTGCACAGGGAAGTGTGGTAACCATGCCTACTGTGTCCGGGAACAGCAGGCAAAGCCAGATGACTGGCAGGGCACCACATAGGCAGATGTCCCAGGGTGCTAGTGGTAGGGCCGCTGAACATCATGCCCCTGGCATAGGCGACATAGCTAGTACCAGCAGGTGCATGTTTCAGGCTGTAATGGCGGTGCAGGCACATATTGAACATTACACCAGACAGGTCCTGAGGCTGCAGGGGGCTGCTCTCGCATCTGTAAGTGACAACTTCCGTGAACTGTCAGGTGCCATTCGTGCTGGTGCCATCCATGCTTATACTGAGCACATGGATAGATGGCATGATGAGATGATGGCCCTCATCAGCCATGGTGTGTCCGTGCTTCAACTTGTGGTGGGAATGCAGCCACATCCGCGTGGACATGGGCCATCAGCACCAACAGCTGGCAGTCAATGTGGAAGTGCTAGGACACCAAGGGGCTCCCATAGTGGCAGTAGCAGCCCTGGCAGTGCAGGGGGTGTGCTGTCCACACCACACCACAGCAGGCCACGTGTATGTGGTCTTGGCCAGTCCCAGGAGGGACCTGGTACCAACAGACAAATGTCATCAGCAGGTGAGAGTAGCACATCAAGACCTGTACCTGGATGTGCCCATGGTACCCCTGGCAGGCACAGTCCATGTGTCCATGGCCAGAGGCAGTGAACTGCACACCCTGCCAGGTATGGTCTGCAGCTGTCCATAAACACCTGTGTAGGGCAGCTACATGACAGAACTGTGTGCATGCATACCCACATACTATGCAAACACACCTAGAGCAACCCCACACCTCCACACACCACATCACATCACCCAGCTCCCCACAGTACACCCCTCACCCACACACATGATGTCAAATGTATGGCCCACCCTCGGCCTCTGGCAAACCAACACCACACCCTGTGCCTATGATGATACCTGTGCCCCATCCCTGTCATGCATACCGTCAATGCAGGAACAGGTTGATATGGTTCTGATGCACAAAGCGACTGTACAACAGTGTACCACAGTACTGCAGTGTAACATGTTGTAGGGAGTAGAGTGTGATGTATATTTGTCAGGTAGTGTAGCTGTCCATCAATTATACCTTATAGCTGTATCACTGTTTGATTGTGGTCTCTATAATGTTATCCATATTTGTTGTAGGTGTACATGTGTCAGCACTAGGATGCCCTGTGCATATGATGATACCTGTGCCCCATCCCTGTCATCCATACCATCGATGCAGGGACAGGCTGATATGGTACTGATGCACATGATGGCTGTACCACAGTGTACCACAGCACTGCAGTGTCCCATGTTGTAGGGAGTACAGTGTAAGGCATATTTGGTGGGTAGTGTAGCCATCCAGCAATGATGCATTATAGCTGTTAGTAACACTGGTTGATTGCAGTCCCTATAATGTTATCCATTTGTGTTGTAGGTGTACATGTGTCAGCAAGAGGATGGTTTGCAGTCATATTCCACAACGGGGTATGTCACTGTGCTGCCACCATAGCTGTGACATATCTGGGGTACAGTCGAACACATTTCACAGGTTACTAAACCGGTTGTTGCCTGTGCCACATGGACAGGTGGCCCGCTGAGGCATGTACACCCTGCAACCTGATGTAGACCCATCCACATACATGCACACTGTTACTTGGCAACACTGGGACTAGACCCCTACCTAGCTATGTTGTGATACTGACGTGTGTGGCTTACATTGCACACACTGCACAGGATTTAGGGTGAGGTGTGTCCCAGGTTACATGGTACATGCAGAACATCCCCTGACATGTACAGTAAGCTAATGGAGGATGTAATGGGTGTATTTGGATGATACGTAGTGTGACATACCATCATATACACATTTACAGACACATAACAGCAAGACACACATCTGAGATACCAGGGCCTGTCGCTGCTAACTAACTTGACCATGTCTCCAATGTGTTAAAGGTAGGCTGCACACGTGTTTTTGGAGACGTTTACCTTGGTTGTTTGTGAACAAATAAAGAACCTTTTTACTGAGTACTCTTCCAATTTTGGACCTTGGATATTTATTGGCGTGATCCCTGGAGCTGTTACTTTTTTGTGGTTTGTTTTTTACAGTTTCCCTCAGTGTTTTGTTGTTAGGCTGCACACATCACATGCATAACTGGCTTGGATTGTGGTAACAGTTACCTGTATGACTGATGGTGACAGTGGTAACCATAACGTGGTACATGGGACATATACCTGGTATAATAACAGTGTACACACACACCCACATCCTCCACTGGATATTGTACTCCCTTAACCCCATGATGACACTCTGCTATACTCACCATCACACATTGGCTGCAACTGCGATACAACCCATAGTATACCCCAACATTGGTGCTACAGGGATATGCATCTCATGCACATGCCATACACATAGTAGGGCATCAATCAAGCGTAGGTTGCCTATACATATCCCAGCTGGATACCTAGCATCTGCATATCTGTACAGGGACTAACAGTCATCAGCTAGGCAGGTAGCTATGCAGTAGCATGAGTGCATCGAAAGACCAGTAAGGGGTGTATACTGTGACACAGCTCACACACCAGGGATACAACAGGGAGGCCTCGGTGTCCAGCCATGCTTGCAGGTGTGCCTGTTGTCAGTACTACATTAAGCATGCTGCTCTTGCCTGGGATTAGCACTGTCAACAGTAGTACTGCCATGATACACTACATGCCAGTGTGACAGCACGTACCCTGGGCTACTACACCTGTATGTAACACATTCACATGGATAACAGTGCTGTACAGGTCTCATATATGTCTGTGTCCCACACATGACACTCACACCCCTTGCTACTGTAATGACAGCACATAGGTGCATGTATTGTACAGGGCATTACATACACTTATTACAGGTTATCAGACTGGGTTGTGTGTCCTGTTTACCAGGGCTAAGCTATGCTTAGCAAGTATCAACATTTCTGCAGTATAACAGCTAAGCTGATTTGTGCACTGGTAAGTGCTGCCTACACTGTGTAAGTGCCCATACATTTACCCATAGCTTAGCACTGCTTAGCTTCACGCAAACCCACACAAACCCACTTAAAGCTGCACAAAACTGCCATAACCACTCTGTATCCAACAGCCCTTGTCCTGCCCAGCAACAAAATGAACAACCCTTGCAGGTCTTGAACACAGGACCCTTTACATTGAAGTCACAGCACCTAACCACTATGCCATGACAACTTTGAAGACTGCTGTTGTTTTACTAATATAGCTGTCAGTACATGTATTGAGTAGTATTGAACATTTGCCTGTAGTTCCTAAATTGTGTAGTCCTTGTTATTAATATGACTGTTGCATCACTTATGTTGTTTCATCATAATGTGCACATAGCAGATACATACGGTGAGACACATGTGGGTGGGTATACACAACCATGAAGTTTACTCATGACAGGAATATGGTCGTATACATATAATAGGTCTATATATGTCTACATGTACATACACATGTACACTCATACATATGTCTGTATACACATTTGTATAGTGCTACATATATATATGGCCATGTGTACATCTCTTCGTATGTGCATATCTATATATACATATATGTATATATACATATGTGTATATATAGATATACATATATGTATATATAGATATATGTGTATATAGCTATATATGTATGCACATCCTATGCGTACAGATATGTCTAGTTATGTTGGTATATATGTAGATATCTATAACTATATGTGCATACATATCTATTCTAAAATACCCACTACTATCAATATACATGTAGATATACTCTGATGATGCCTAGGATTTGAAGGTGAAAGCACTTAGTCATGAAATAAGCTGGTTCTCTTTCCTGCCACTGTGCTGTTTGTTCCACATTTTTTGTTTTTTATTTTTGGTTTTATTAGTGATTTTTGCCCCTGGTGAGGTGGAATTTGTGTGTTGAATATATATGTAGATATCCATACGTATATGTACATATGCATCACTATCTGTATATGTGTAGACATATATTGCTCTGTATATGTATATATCTGGGTGTGTATATGTATATCTATGTACATATACATACCCATCTATATATGTCGATATGTATATGTGTAAATATTTATTTAGAAATCTGGATAATTACATATACATATATTGTCACCATATGTCCAGAACATGGAGTGTAGCCCTATCTCAGCCCCTATAGTCCCAACTTCGTAGTGCAAGGGAATGTCAGGTATGTATAGCAGGTATATTAGTAGACTAGGTCAAATCTGCTTTTCACATGTGCACCACTGGCTAGTGACAGACATCCTAAGGACATCATAGTACACTACCGCTGCTAGCATGTAATGCTCCTGTGGACCACAGCAGAAATATTGGCCAATATATGTGGCATTGTAACACACTGTGGACAGTCCAGAGGTATACACAGATCCCCTTAGTGCAAAACATGTGGACCAAGCCTGACAATACGGATGTTAACAGCCATGCAGATGGGTATAACACATAACGACTGGTATACATTTCCCCCCATAGGTTATGCATTCACACACCCGTCTGTCCTGACACACAATAACCACTGGTACAGAGGTGCCATGGCCACATACTACCCTCTAGATAATGACATACATCTGTACAGCATCCCACTGCTCTGTTTGACAGCCCGCTCGATTCTCAGTTAGAGCGTCTTCTGTGTGGCGACATGCGTGAATGGGCGTTCCTTCGTTGAAGGTTGTGCATTAGGCCTGGCAAGCCAGCACGTAAAAATCTACTGCCAATCATTAGCGGACCGGAGTTCCACTGTGGCGACCCCTAACCGGGAAAAGCCGAAAGACACAAACAAACTGTTAAGGAAGGGCAAGCAGCAGTACATCTGGCAAGTATCTGGACATGACATCTCACTGGGTAAATACACTAGGCTGCTAGGCATGTAACAAAGCACTGTGCAGGCTACAGGCAGAATGGCTGAACACTGGCCTACATCTCCTATGGGGGAATGCACATGTACCTGCATATATAGCAGGCTCTACCGGCATATCACAGCACAGAGGAAGATACACCTGTGTGAAAGTGCATAACCACAACCAATGTGAATACAGCCACAGCCACATATGGTATACTAACATAATATTACAGTATATGGACTATCTGTTCAACACCATCCTCATATGTGCCACTCACGCACCAACCCTACATATACTGGGCCACTACACAGTGTGGTCTGATGGCTGTCTGTGGTATTGAACATGTGTGTGTATGGCCCTACAAACATGTAAGCCAATACGGTAACATACAGTGGAGCAGCGTGTAACATCAGATAGGATGGGACTAAGAACAATGACATCTACCACAGTCTGTACACAGGCCAAAGTGCATATTAACAATGCACACACTGTCGACATTCACTATAAGTACACAGACCTCAGTACTGTACACACAACCACAGAATGTCCAGGTTATGTCAACAAATATAACCCCTACTGTACATAACATGTGTAGCAGTCTGATATCTCACTGGCTTATCAGATATGATGACACTAATTATGGTGTACAGCACATATGCACCTCTTAATGCATGATATATGTACAAAGGTTGACAGAGTTATGGCTGGAAGCACATACACAGGGCCAATATTGACAAGTTGCTGTGATAACCTCATACATTTACTGTTGTAACATGTTTTGTTGTAACATATGTCCTATGAGGGATATGAAGTCAGTAACTGTCATGGCTTTCACCATCTACAAACTGCAATCCTCATACTACATTCTGCAATTCACAGATAGATGCTCTGTAGGTAACACATGAAACTAAAGGCATCTATACTGCCCAGTCTGCAGATGACCCTACAGATGGGGATTCCTCATAAATATAGCACTGACATGGCAGGTATTAAAACATGTAGGACAGTCATATCCGCACACACCCTGTTAAACCAGCATTACTCCAAATGCAGTACAGCAGCACTTACAGTCTGTAGTCAGGTCAGGTACATCTCCCTCTGTGTGTTGCCCTGTCTCCACAGTGTATGTTGTTAGAGGTAAATCCCCAATCCATCTGAGATGCTGTTTGCCAAACAATAGATCGAGTTCCTGCTCACAGTGAATGAAAAGACCCAACACAAACATGATGTTTCTAGATATTGGAGTGTGTTTCCATGCAATTGGCCATGGGAATGTTACCACAGCTGTTCCACATGCAATCAGCTAGAGAAGGGCTGCAATTCATGCATAGGCCATCAGCTGATCATGAACATCACTTAAAATACACATGCTGCTACCTAAGCAAAGCAGGTGTAGGTCTCCACATCCACCAGAGAGGGAGTGAGGGAGGCAGACAGAGGCAAAGACAAGTCAGGGAGGGGTGGGAGAGTAAAACTTAAGCATGTTTGTGTCACACACGTACCAGGACAGGGTATCAAACCCCTGATGACTATGTAATGCTATCA
The DNA here is from genome assembly GCF_019279795.1 of Protopterus annectens. Classification (NCBI taxonomy): domain Eukaryota; kingdom Metazoa; phylum Chordata; order Ceratodontiformes; family Protopteridae; genus Protopterus; species Protopterus annectens. The sequence goes on along the minus strand of NC_056734.1, from coordinate 5,605,893 downwards.
CATTTCCATGCAGTTATTGGATGTGGCACATAGGTTAAATGTTGTGGAGCCCTCAGAACATATATGTGATGGTGAGTGACATCTGCAACAGGGATATGGTAGCTATACGGCAGGTGTAATACACGTGCCTGTCAGCATGAACAGGTGCCAGCATCAACACAGCCACATTCTCACAGGGATGCACACACAATGACACACTTGGCAGGGCCAGGAATACAACTCATCACTAGTGAGATTGTCACAACACATTACTGTGTAGGTATCACATGCACCACAGGGGTCATTCTGAGATTATATGGGCAAAGGGTATGAGGAGGTGTCTGACATCAGACAGCATGCTTCAGTATGCCAATGGGGGTTGTAGTGAGTGTGAATGTGAACATACACATCATACAACACACACAAACACACACACACACACACACACACAAACACACAGAGAGTGCCAGTACTGACATGCATGGGTGCATTGATTCACGGGTGTGTGGAGGTCACCTGTGCCAGATGGCTATACAAGGCTAGGTGATGGGTATACCTTGGCATCAGGCCACATGACAATGGTCTGCATTGTGCTTTAGGGGTGTAGTTCCTGGATTTGCCCACACAGGTGGGTATTGCATTCACCATCCAGTCACCTGGGTGAGTATTGCATGTGGCCAATGCTGTGCATTGCTTGCCATGTATGTGTTCCTTAGTCGATGACATGGACGGTGTCTGTGATGTGCATACCTCCCACATGCATGTAGAGTGACATGTGGAACTGTACCTGGGGTGTCTGGCCCATGTTGTGTACACAGAGTATCATCAGATGTGCCAGTCCTGGCCTCATGTGGTGGGAACTGGTAATAGACAGCAGGTTTACCCTGCACCTACATTGACAGCATGCTAATGGCATTCCCTGGTGTCAGTGGCATCTGTCCATACAGGGCATGTTTCAGGCATGGTATGTCCTTTGTGGTTCACATTTGATGGCACCACAGGTGTTGCAAGTGTCCAGTAAGGAACATGGGGAAGGTGCACTGTCTGCATGCACGTGCCTGTTGCACAGATGGACAGGGTACCATGCCCTCTGTAGTCCACTGCAATCACTCCATAGTTACTATCTGTGGGCAATATGCAGTGTATTACCAACATAGTGGCTGTTGTCTAGGCAAGTGTGTGTGTGTATGAAACATGGGTTTCATAGTTTCATAGTATAGTACTAGGCTATCTGCCCTGGGGCATTTGTAAGCCTAGCCATAGTGATGTGGCTTTTGCCACCCCATGAAATGGTACAAAAATGTACAGAATAAATCTAGAATACTGTGCCTCTGTCTAGTAGTGACACAATGAAGGTCCCCTTATATAATAGAATTAGTTTACTGTGCCCCTGTCTAGCAGTGACACAGATGTGGCCCCTGGGGTAAACTTACGATCTCCCATCCACTCATCAAGATTTCTCTTGAAGAGAGTCAGTGAGGGGCTCTGCCTAATATGAACTGGGATCCTGTTCCAAAGCATGGGAAGCCTCTGGGTTATGAATCTATCCCTCCAGCATGTCCTATTCATACTTGTGCCGAGGTTTAAGTCTTTAGCTCTCGTGGTCCTGATGGATTTGGATTTTTTGAGGTGGAGCATGTCCATCAGATCCTGATTGGACATGGCCTTGTACTTCATGCAGAGATCACCTCTGAGCAGGCGGTATGCTACTGAATAGAGCTGAAGTTTCTTTAGTCTGGCAGAATAAGACATATGTTGGAGACCCTTGATCCTTTTGGTGAGGTACTTTTGTGGTCTCTCCAGCTGTTGCAAATGCCGGGTGAGGTACATACCAAATGGGGCATTGTACTCAATCATGGGTCTGATGAGGGAGGAATATAGGGGTACAATGACAGCCTTGGATCTGGATGTGAATCCCTTCATGATGAGGTGTGCAAGGTAGAATGTTTTTCTAACCACTTTGGCAACGTGGGTGTTAAATGAGAGGTCGCTGTCTACTTGGGTCCCTAGGTCTCTGATTACTTTTTCCGTACTCAGTGGGTTGCTGTCTATGTGATAATTTGTGGGTACTTTGTTTTTCCAAAGGGATGACTATACATTTTTTGGCATTTAGTTTAAGGCCGTGACTACGGCACCAGTTGTCCATTTCAGTGAGGCCTTTTTGTAGGATGTGTGTGTCTGCTGGTGTATCGACTATGGCGCCTAGTTTGCAGTCATCTGCGAACTTTGTCAGCCACAGCCCTCCTATGTTTGCTTTAACATCTGAGAAATAAATGCCGAACAAGAGGGGTCCCAGGACAGATCCCTGTGGGACACCACGTGTGACTGGCTTTGAGTCTGACATTGCTCCAGCGATTTTAACTTTATGGGTTCTGTCCTTTAGCCAGTTTGCAACCCATCTAGTGACATAAGGGTTTACTTTTAAGCTGTTTAGCTTATCTATGATGCCTGAGTGGGGTATTGTGTCAAAGGCCTTAGCCAAGTCCAGGTATGCTGTATAGACTGCTTTGCCCTCATCAATGGCTCTAGTGACTGTTTCGAATAAGTCAACCTGGTTTAAAAGGCAGGATCTGCCCTTTACAAAGCCAAACTGGGTGGGGTCAAGTGTCTGTAGGTCCCCTATGTCTCTGTTTAGGAGTTCCATAATGATTCTTTCCATAGTTTTGCAGACCAGGCTAGTTAAGCTTACGGGGCGGTAGTTTCCAGGGTCTGTAGAGGCACCCCCCTTGTGGAGTGGGACCACTGTTGCTGTACGCCAGTGTTCAGGTACATATCCCGAAGTAAGGCTAAGGTTAAATAGCATTTTTATGTGTGGGTTTAGCTCCTCTTGGAGTTCACGTAACACACACCCCGGGATACCGTCAGGTCCCACTGATGCTGTGTTTTTTGCTTTGTTTAGGGCGGTTCTCACTTGGACATCTGAGATGACAGGGAGATTACATTCAGCTGGGATAAGTATTTCTTCTTTTGGGGGTGAAGGAGGGGAGAAATTTGCACTGAACCTGTCAGCCAGAATGTTGGCAATATCTGTGGGTACAGTGTATTTTTTGTTGTTGTGAACCAACTCTGAGCATATCTGAGGGTTTCACCAGGTTTCTAACATAGCTGAAGAAGGCTTTGTGGTTATCTTTAGTGTCCTTAGCGATTTTTCTCTCAAAGTTTGCCTTGGATGTTTTTATGAGAGAACGTAGTTTTCTGCTAATGTTGATCAGAGATGTCTTCCCTTCATGGGATTTCGCTCTGACGTGCAGTAGCTTTCTTCTTTTGTTATACAATTTCTTTATGGCTGAGGTCCACCAGACAGGACACTTACATTTGGTGGAGAGGGACTTGGATTTGTTTGGGATTGCATGATCCATGCATTCTTGGAGATGTCCATAGAAAGCATTTGTGAAGGATTCGGCATTGTGGGATGTGGTATCCACTGGCACAGAGGGCTTAAAGGATACCATCTCAGTCTTAAGAAGAGTGAAGTCTGCTTTTGAGAAGTTTTTCACTGTGGTCTTTTGTGCTGGGGGTGGAGGTGGGATATGTATATCCAGGGTGATTAGTTTGTGGTCAGATCTCACTAGTGAGCGGTATACTTCTGGTGTGGAGCATTTTGTCCCCATGTTTGTGATGATCAGGTCTAGTATATTATCTCCCCTAGTGGGAGAGGTGACTAGTTGTTCCAGTGCATTTGAATTTATGAATTCCAGGAACCTTTGGGCTAGGATATTAGGGCTAGAATAATGTACCCAATCTATGTTTGGGCAGTTGAAGTCTCCCAGTATGATGGTATTTTGTGATACATTCATATCCTCCAATGTCTTCAGGAAGGATGAGTGGGGTTCTTGAGATTGGGAGGGTGGTCTGTAACATGCTACCAGTTGTATAGCAGTTTTGCCTATGGTTAGTTGCACCTGTATGGTCTCTGATGCTTCATGTGTTGCTACTAACCTGGAGGTGTGGGTGTCCTTTATGAATATGGACACTCCCCCTCCCTTTGTGGTTCGGCCCGGGTTTTGGGGCTGAAAAGCATGATATGAGGTATAGCCTGGTAGCGCTGGGGTGCTCTCAGGAGCCTTGAAACAGGTTTCAGTTACTGCACAGACATTGATGTTCTCCATGCTGAGGAGTGCATCAAGTGCCTGCATCTTGAGATTTAGACTTCTGGCGTTGAGCAGCATTACCCTTATTTTTTTTCCATTTTTGTTTTCTAAGGAGGTGGGTTTGTCTTTTGAGCCTTGCCTAAAAAAGGCACTATGGGGGTGGCAAGAGCCTTAGCCAATATCCGGAAGCCCAGTGGTGACAGGTGTAAGCCATCATATTTGTACTTGCTTTGGAGTGACCTGAATGAGTGTGTTATGTGGTGGATCCTAGCTCCCGATAGACAGCTCACAGTCACCTTCTCCTTGTTCAGCCTGGTCAGTGGGACATCAGTGTGTCTGACTATGGAGTCACCTATTACTAGTGTATCAGGCAAGGTGTTTGGCCTTAAGGGCTGTGATTGGTCGACACACTGATTTATTGAAGTATGTGTTGCATGTGTTTTGTTTTGAGGTGGTGGATTTTTGGATGTCTGCTTTGGGAGCCTCTGTTGTTTTGGTAAGTTTTTTATTAGAGCCTCCGAGTATGTCTTTGTGTTTTTATGTGCTTGGTTTGCAGTTGTGTTAGGTCTATGTGGGACTGGGATTGTTGTGTGTGTGGTTGCCATCTCCTCCTGTCTAGTCATGTCAGCCCTGAGTTGAGAGTGTTCTCTGGGTAATACTAGGATTGCTAACTTTGTTTGCCTGGCCTTGATGTCACATGTATGGGTATGGATTTGCACCCCAGCCTCTTGGCTATTTCACATCTATTATCCCTGTATGGTGGACATTGTGCTATATACTAGGTTCACCATATAAGAAATTAGCAAAACCCACTCCACATTGGGCCCAGTTGTTACACACTCACACCCACCTCCACACAGCATACGAGTTACAAACACAGACACACACACACACACACACACACACACACACACACACACACACACACACACACACACACACACACACACACACACACACACACACCTGTCATGTCTGGGATTAGAACTCCTACCTAACTAGTTTATTACACTACAGCACTACACAGTTATAGTACGTGCCATGAAGATTACTGGAGTACTCCTTCCCCAAAGGTGTATTTCACATTGGATGACATCAGCAGGATTGCCAAAGTAGGGCATTCAAATTGTAGTGAGTTTGGCTAGGCTAATATGCATTACTCCCTACACAGACATTGAAACACACACGAAACATCCACAACTGACATGTGTGGGTATAGAACTCCTAACAGAGATCTATATCACACTACAGCATGAAGCTGTTATAGGATGCACCACTGGGATTACTAGAGTACTCCTTCCCCAAAGGTGTATCTCACATTGGATGACATCAGCAGGATTGCCAAAGTAGGGAATTCAAATTGTAGTGAGTGTGGCTAGGCTAAAATGCATTGCTCCCTACACAGGCATTGAAACACACACAAAAAATCCACAAATGACATGTGTGAGTTTAGAACCCCTAACAGAGGTCTATATCACATTACAGCATGAAGCTGTCATAGGATATACCACGGGGATTACTGGAGAACTCCTTCCCCAAAGGTGTATTTCACATTGGATGACATCAGCAGGATTGCCAAAGTAGGGCATTCGAATTATAGTGAGTGTGGCTAGGCTAAAATGCATTGCTCCCTACACAGACATTGAAACACACACAAAACATCCACAATTGACATGTGTGAGTATAGAACCTCTAACAGAGGTCTATATCACACTACAGCATGAAGCTGTTATAGGATGCACCACAGGGATTACTGGAGCACTCCTTCCCCAAAGGTGTATTTCACAGTGAATGACATCAGCAGGATTGTCAAAGGAGGGCATTTGAAATGTACTGAGTGTGACTAGCCTAAAATGCATTGCTCCCTACACAGACATTGAAATACACACAAAACATCCAGTAACTGCCATGGGTGGGAATAGAACCCTACCAGAGTTCTATATCACACTACAGCAGTACACAATTATGGCACACGCTATGGAGATTACTGGGCTACAACCTTCCCACACATGTATTTCTAGGTGGATGACATCAGCAGCCTTACCAAAGTAGAGCATTTCAATTGTAGGGGGTGTGACTACCCTAAAAAGCATTGCTCTCTACACAGACCGAGACAGACAGACACACACAGTTGCCATGTCTGGGATTGGAACTCCTACCAAGCTAGTTTATCACACAACAGCAGTGCGCAGTTATGGGACGCGCCACTGACATTACTGGGCTGCAGCTCTCCCAAAGGTGTATTTCACAGTGGATGACCACAGCAGACTTGTCACAGTAGGGCTATGGGGAGGGCAGCATGTGTGCATGGGCCATAACCCATTCATCTAGAGGTTGACATGTCACATGCGGGCACACACAGGGTCATATTTCACAGGTACATGTATACAGCTGCTAGATGACTACTTCCTTGTACAATCATATTGCACAGCTAGCACTGCACAACATAGTCTGTAATTCTGACAGATACCAGTGGCTAGTATCTGCCTTGAGTGACATCTGAACCTCATGTGGTTGTGGACCTTTGGCTGTGTGCTAGGTGGGACAGGCCTGGATGGCTCCTTGTCACAGTCACCCTCTTCCATACATCTATGTACATCTACCTTTCGCTTATTATAGTGTGTTGTCCTTACATATATGTCTGTATTCCTATCCACTGTGTGTGCAAGGCATGAGTGGTGCATACTGAGGAGCGTCTGCACTAACATCTGCGACTGCCAGATACGTCTGTTCCACTGGTGTTTGCAGACATGGCCTTCATGTGTTTAAGTGTGTGAGCATGCCCAGTATGACCTGTCAGTATGGTGTTGACTGACATTGCCTTCATTCCTCTAAATGTGTGAGCATGCCCTGTATGCCCATCTGTATTAAATGAGTGGATCGAGTCCAGATAGTTTGTACTGCAGTGCTGACCTTTGTGTTGTACACCTACAAGTAGCATGCTGTTTCTGCAGGGTATCCGTCGATCATTTGGCATTGACTGTTACTACATTTCTGTATAGGATAGGCGGGGCACACCTGACTATTTATACATTTCTATACAGGCAATTAAGAAAAATGGCAGCTGTTGCAAGACAAAGGTGACACTTAGTTGGCAAATACTTTATAAACAATGAAGAACACCAAGTCCAGTACAAAAATCAAAGCAACGTCCTTCCACGGCAAGCAATAAAACAACCGTATACAACAGTATTAAGTGCTTTTGTCTGGTAAATGACTTCTTCTTCATTTCTATACAGGATTGGGGGGGCACATCTGACTGTTACTACATTTCTACGTAGGATGGGGTAGGCACACCTGACTATTTCTACATTTCTACACAGGATTGGGGGGACACACCTGACTGTTATTACATTATTACATAGGATGGGGAGGGGCACACCTGACACATGTATACATTTTCTAGGACTGTACTGGTATGTCAGGTACTCCATTTCATTTTGTATTCTTACCTGTCATGCTGACTAAAGGCATAACAGTATACTACAGATCTTAGCTTTGGTTGCCCTACATATTAGTGTCTGACTTCCTACCCTTCAGAACTAACATCCCACTGCCTGACCTGCTGTAGTCTGTCTGTATAGGCCTGGGGGGGGGGGCGTTACCCATAGCCATTTTTCAGAGGGCATAGCACAGGCTCTGTTTGGGTTTGTCTACACCTGTCCTGCTGACTGAGACTGTTGTTGGGTATGTGAACCTCCCTGACTGGCATGTGTGAGTCATATGGACACACATGTTTCCCAGCACATTTCCTGCAGTGGGTTTTGTCACCCTGTGTAGTAGTGGCTACTATGGTGACTCCAGTATGTGTTACATATGTCATGGTGCCAATATAGGTGTCTACTTATTGCTGCCATAACATTCAGCCACCCAATTCCCTTGCATGCTCACATCCATACCATAGATACAGGTAATGACACATTCTACTCTATTTGGCAATTGGCAGGTTGATTGACTTACCTTGTGGGTGTGTCAGAATTGCGCATGGTTCTGGAGGGCTGCCTATGTCAGATGCACATAGTACACTCCCTATACATGGTTGAGTACAGGTAGTGTCAGGTTTGGCATCCCTTTTACTGTATGTGCGAGTCAGAGAGAGGTGTCATTCCCTGGGTTCCTACTGTGTCAGTGTATGTGCTATGCGGTGTCTACTTGCTGCAGCCTAGGCATACTGGGCATGCCTCCATCTGCCTACTGGGGCAGGCTCAGGTTGTTCCTCCTCTGAGTCACTCTGTGCCTGTGCAGACCTTGGCATTGGTGGGGGGCTGCGTGGCCCTGCCCCATGCTGTTCCTGCTGCAGCTGTTTCCACAGGATCATACTGTGTAGCATGGCACATACCATAACAATTTGGGTACATGTAGCTGGTGAGTACTGCAAGGCTCCACTGGATGTGTCCATACACCGGAACTGTGACCTGAGCATCCCAAACACATGCTCTATTATAAGTCTGGTCTGTGCCTGTGCCTCATTATGGCATTCTTGTTCAGGTGTGTGTGCATTTCTGATGGGTGTCATCAGCCATGGCTCCAGTGTGTAACCAGCATCCCCCACTAGGTGACCATAGAGAATGTCCCTTTGGCAAATATGTGGTACAGCTGCATCAGATGCCAAATGTGGGTATCGTAATAGCTTCCAGGGCAGCCAGCACACACATTCATTATAATGTCCTGGGCATCACAGACGACCTGGCAGTTGATGGAGGGGATGCCCCTGTGGTTGATGTAGGCCCTACCCTGATCACCGGGTGGTGTATTGATACATGTGTGCGTGCAGTCTATAGCACCCACTACCTCATGGTATTCTGCTATTTGGTGGAGAGATGCATATGGATGGCCAACACCTAATGGGTGTTGAGGAAATATACATGATCACTGGCATGTGCTGACATGGCATCCAGGAACTGGTGGAATACTCGGGATGCTGATGCCTGTGAGATCCCCATGATATCCCCAGTTAAGCTTTGGGAGGTACCTGTGGCTAGTATTCCTAGACCTACACATACCTTGGTATCAACTGGGATGGGTTCCCCTCGGTCAGTTGGTGTGTCAGGCATGGCCGGCACAGTTCAACAATTTGCATTTGGAGGTCCCTGTCCACCTTATAGCACTCCACTATCTCCAGGTCATGTAGCCCCTGGTAGGTTACCCTGGGTCTGTACCCTCTTCTCCATCTCCTCACTGTGGGTTGATCAGCAGCATTCACATCCTCACCACCCTCAGCCTCTTACACGTGTTGTTCTATGTTGCCTGCTGCAACCCCTCTCATTTTGTAGGTTTGTTAGTTAAAATTTCCCCATTTGTATACACCGGCGGTGTAGAGTGTGGAAAAACCAGAGGGGAAGGTGTTTGCTTAGTTTATAGTAGTGTTCTGGGCTGGGCTGTTCTGCTGCCTGTGTAATTGGCTGATTCTGCACATTTCACCTGCCACCTATGCTAGTTCTCCTTGATTACCTTCCTACTTCCATTTTCCCTTCCCATTGCCTTCCTGTTTAAGCCTGGGGGCACGCTTCACAAACAGAGTGCTCAAATGTGCACTCTGCTGCTATTTCCTGGTTTAATTTTTTTTCCTTTAAAACTCGGTGAGTGGCGCGAACACCCACTTAGGCAATGTAAAGAGTGCTAGGCAGATTCAGACACACCCCCTAGCTTAGCTGTGCTAAGCTAGGAGCAAACCAGAGCCACAGGGCTCCAATCCACTCACTGTATGCCTGACACACTCCCCCATGATGTCACCTAACTCCTAGGCTTGCACCAAGCTATTCCTACTCTTACACTGTTGGGACCTAACTAGCATGCTGGGGAAAACTGAGATTCACTATCATTACCCTCATTTGCATAGGATTGCCTGCTAATGCTTAGTTACATGTCTCACACTGAGCCTCCCCCCTTACCAACCACTACTCACTGCCCATGTTGTCTTTTGCCTGACATTGACTTGCATGGCAGAATAGTGATTTTAGTTAGAATGCTTAATTTAGGTTTATTTTGTTATTTTCCCCCCGATCCCATTTGCGCGCCACTGCCCTATTCTTAAACAGCCGAGATCGGGAAAAAAAATAAAAGTTGATATTTTTATTTTTTTAGCTGTTTGTAATGCCAATGGCCTTATACTTGACCATTGGCATGCTTCCTAATTGATATGCAGCCTTTATTTTGAGCTGTCACAGCTTTGTTTTGGATTTTGCAGAAATGTACTAACCGTGTACATTTCTAAAGATTGCACTAGCCCTGCACGACCGGTTGCATGCATCCTGGATCTCAAATTCACCTGATTTGCGTGGATTTCTCATTCAAATGGGGTGATTTGCATACAGGGGTTTAGTCCACGCTGGACTAGTGCAGGAGCGCTCGTGCACGCCCCTGCAGGCTGTTCCTGGATCACACGGCAGACATATTGCTTGCTAGAGTTCCTGCACTGATCTTGCACACCGTGCAAGGCATAGAGAATCCGGGGGCTTATCTGTTTGCTTGTTAGTTTATTTATCATTTTTAAGTAGATAGGTGGTATGGTCAAATAACTCTTTTCAATGAGACAGAGCAAACATATTAAATAAATCAGTATATCTTAAACTTAGAGCAAATCAGTGCATTAGCACAACAGACTTTAGCAAAACAGTGAGACAACTACCTTATACAGACAGGGGGACATTCTATACAAGTGAAAGAGTTGCATTATACATACCCAGACACAATAGTTATAGATACAATATTTACAGTTATATAGAGTAACCAGTAGTAAAATGCAGGACAGAGGAAGGAGCACTTAGTTTGTTTAGAAGAACATTTGGCTGTGGATAGGGTTGGTGCTATGGTATCATGAATATTGGGAAGCTATAATGCCTAACAGTGTATGAGTGTTATGTGTAAATAATGCATACCTAGGAGTGTTCTGAGGCCTGACTCCCACATCCCTGGAAGGGCATTATTACCCAGTAACACACACACTGAAGGGTATTATTGCACTTAGTGAATGAGCTACCAGTTAAATTGTTTTGTATTTTTTTGTTTTTGTTTTTTCAATTAATACATATATATATATATATATATATATATATATATATATATATATGGTATAAACAGTCCATGAACAGGCAAGCAGTAACTTCACTTCTAATATAATTAAAGTGACACTTTGGATATAAAACGAGAATTATTTTGTTACAAGTAGGTAAGCGCTTTCATGTAGAGCTTCATCAGACCATTAACACAACAGTGGTCATAAAATCATTTAAATAAAACTCACTACCCAATCAAATGCAACCAATTAATTCATAGCTAGTAATTTAAAAGGATATACCTCAAATTTCTTATGGGCATCTATATAAAATTGAATAAACACTATACTAGAAAAATCTAAATATATATAAAAGACATACATACATAAATAAAACGTCTGCTCATTGACATACATCTATGAAGGAATACATATACCTAGAGCAACCTATGCCTAATCTATATAAAAAGCTATATTATATATATATTATATATAAAATTATACAAATACATAGGCTTCAACATTCCTTCTCAAGACAAAAATGGATAAAAATATACCTTAATAAGTTTGCATTATTAATGAGCTTATATTCAATGCTACAAGCACAAGTCACATACAAATGTGTATAAATATCAGCATGTGCAAAACTTATGCATAATAAACATTCAAAAACATTTAAAAACTTCCCATAAGATCACATTGAATTACCAGTCTTATAGATTATTTAGGAACATCACATAGGCAGGCATACATAGAATATTATACTGAGCTCTACTTCACTTTAAGCCTTCTAGATTTCAATGTAGGTTTAATCAAAGCCAAAGGCCCTTCCCTTTATCATCTGTCAGTCTTAGTATCCATTTAACTTCCCTGCTTTCTGCCAAGTTCCTTATATCCCCCTCACGAACTGTGGGTTTAGTCTTATCAATTACCATAAACTTAAATGTATGGTCTTCTCCTAATGTCATATGTTTGGCTAAAACATTGTTCAAAGACTTAATTCTAATATTATAGATATATATATATATATATATATATATATATGTGTGTGTGTGCTCTTATTCTGTCCTTAAACATACGGTCTGTTTTGCCTATGTAGTATGAATGACAAGTAGAACAGATAGCAAGGTAAACAACATGCATGCATGTCCTTACAATTAGCATGAACGGAAAAGATAAAACTATGACCAATATCAGGATCTATAAATGTGTCAGTGGTATCTGTATATTTACAATAGTAATTAAAGGTAGATTGTTGACTAGAGGTTATAGTCAACATGAGGTTGAAAGGAACCTCATGGATATTGACTTACTCTGACAGAATAGAGCAAAGCCTTATTACTCTCCTAGAGGTGCTGATGAGTATAACTTAGTTCCTAGAACCTCTGCTCCCACTTTAAAGGTGCCATTATTTTATATTGCAAATGTCAGATCTATCACTGACATTGTAGAGAAACATTGGCAGGTTCTAACTACAGATCATGGAATAAGAAGTGTTGCAGGGGACCGCTCTAGATTTCTGTATAAAAATAAACATAATTTAAAGAGAATGATATGCTATCCGATGGTTACTAATCAACATGAGGCAATTACTTTAGGTACATTCCCTTGTGGTGACTGTAACTATTGTAAATATATAGATACCACTAACACATTTATACATCCTGATACTGGTCATAGTTTTATCTTTTCCGTTCATGCTAATTGTAAGGACATGCATGTTGTTTTCCTTGCTATCTGTTCTAAAAAAGCTGCTTCACTTCTCCCTGTACAATTGACAATTCATTTTTATGAAAATAGATATACCTCTGAGATTAGAAATTTGCAGGTCAGGCATCACTAAAAATGCATGCTCTTAAGGAACTGCAGACAACATGCATTTGAGATTTAGTAAGGCCAACAAAGGAGCAGGCCTGGTCATTATATCAGTGCATGGTAAGCTGAGTAAGACATATTGCTATCAGGAGGCCATCTTAAGAGAAGTAACTAAGCCTTTTACATGTACTGACTTAAAGAGTTATTAGACCTACTGTATAGGTCCTTCTGAGGGAAGTATTTAACTTTTTTTTCTATTGAACATCCCCGCATTGGAATATTATTTGCTATATCCAAATGCTCTAGAATACTCCCATCCTTTTTTTTATGTATACTGTCTGCACCAGGTTCAAAATCTAAACCACTAGTCATGTACGTGGACAAGAAACGTAACCCATTGTTTCAGACTATACTGGTCTATGACAGGATTAGTGAGATTTTTAGCTAAGTTAAGTAAAGCAAATTTTAATACCAGAATAACACATTTATTTGCAACTTTGGAAATTAATGAACTTTACACATTTATTTCTTATAAAGAGGCTGTTGATATGGTCCTTAGTAGCACTACTATTACAACTTGATTGATTAAGTCATTATGTGCTTTATTTGCTTTATTTGATATGACATTTCTCACATTTTTTTTTTTTTTTTTTTAGTCTGACAAGAAATATTTCTGACAGTTAAGTAATATGACTATTGTAAATGTACTGGTGCCAACATAAATTAATATGATAATATGATTTTAAATAAGTGGGAGACATTAACATTTTATAAGGATGAGCAAAAATTGCTTTTAATAATAGTTTCATTGATGGTTTATTTATTGTGTGTTTAGGAGTTAAAAAGTTATTGAAAGAATGCAACGACTTTATATATCTCTCTACTAACCTTTTTCTGATTCGTTAAAAATGGTTTGAATACCAAGGGTCTCTTTTTTAAAAATAATGAATTATATTTTGATAGGTGTGTGATGAAAGGCGATACTGCCAACTCAGATAGCTGGAATTTTGTAAATAATTATATGTCATTCAGTTACATGGCCAGGATCAAGGGTTAAATGTTTTAAATGCAACCAGTGGGGCCATGTAGCATACAGATGTCCAAGAAAGCAAGGTGGGGAAGCCAGCAAGTGGGAATGACAGAATGCCAGCAGTAAGTCGTCTGGAGACAACAAAGGTACCAAACTAACACAAGTGGTTCTATCCTGTCTTAGTAGATGGGAAACATGCCACTGCTAAGACAGACATAGCCTCTGACCTCACCAACATAAACCCTGCAATGGTTAAAGAGGAGCACTACTTGCTTGGACAGTCTACTCCAGTCAGAGATTTAGTAGGAACCCAATTCCAAATACCTTTGCTAGGGTCCACCTTGATGGGGAGGGTGGAAAAGGAAGCAAGCGAGTAGGTGTGTTTGAGGATATCCCTGCAGATGTCCTAATAGAGAATGATTTTGATAATGCAGTACCTTGTGTGCATGCAGTTACATGCATTCAGGCTTGGAGACAAGCATGTAGGTCTGGAAGCCTGGGGGGAACCAGACAGACCGCACACTTGAAGCCAAGACTGGTGAGGTGGCTACTTCAGGGAATGAGCTACCCTGTAGCAGTGAGACTGAAAGTGAGCCACAGCTGCTGATGGGTACTGATGTTCCCTTGGACAGAGTGACTGCAAGGGCAGAGGTGAGTAGCAGTACCCAGGCTAACAGTGAGACTCTGCTGTCAGGGGATCCCAGACTTCCTGTGGAAGGGGAGCTGGGAAGGGTTACAAAGAGAGAGAGTTGAAACAGGCTCAGCTCTCAGACCCTACATTACAAGGCTTGAGGGATGTAGCCAGGGAGGTGCCTGATTGTTGAGGAAAAGGGGAATTTGTATATTGGGCAAAGCGTTACTGTATAGAGATTGTATCCCTGAGGGATGGCTAGAAGGTCAGGTAATACAGTAGTGTGTAGTGACCAGAGCCCACCATCTGGATCTTCTAACCATAGAGCATGACATTTCCCATTGCAGGTCACATGGAGATAAAGCATACCAAGAGACATATTATGCAGAACTTTTATTGGCATGGGAATTCCATGGATACCCACAGGGTATTGCAGGACCTGTGAGCAGTGCCAAAAAGTAGGCAAGGCAGAAGACAAGGTCAAGGCTCTTTTGATGCCTTTGCCTGTGAATGAGGAGCCATTTCAGAGGGTAGCTATGGATATTGTGGGGCCTATGAGTACAACAAGTTCCACAGGGAAGAAGTATATCCTAGTAGTAGTATATTATGCTACCAGATACTCTGAGGTGGTGGCTCTGTCCTCCATCAAGGCAGAAAAGGTGGCAAATGCTTTGTTAGAGATTTTCAGCAGAGTAGGTCTCACAAAAGAAATACTGACTGACAGATGTGCCAATCTCACGACAGACCTGCTGGCTTGTCTGTGGGAACACTGTGGGCTGAAGCACCTAAAGACCACCCCTTACCACCACCAGACTAATGGTCTTTTGGAAAGGTTAAATTCTACACTAAAGATCATGCTACGGGCATTTGCAGACCAGTTTAAGAGAGAGTGGAACAAATATTTGCCCCATCCTTTGTTTGCTTACAGAGAGGTGCCCCAGAAATCCACAGGTTTGTCACCCTTTGAGTTGCTGTATGGGCATAGGGTGAGGGGACCTCTAGATTTGATTCATGATGAGTGGGAGGGTGAGTGTGAATCCCACAAGGAATCTGTTGTGGCATATGTCCTAAACCTTAGGACAAGGCTCAGGGAATTCATGGGCTTGGCCCAAAAGAACCTGTCCGAAGCCCAACAGCAGAGAAAAGTCTGGTATGACAGCAATGCTCAAACTAGAGAATATGCTGTGGGTCAGCAGGTTATGGTTCTGATTCCAGTCAGGCACAACAAGCTGCAGCTTGGGAGGGACCCTTTAAAGTGGTAAGGAAGATCAGTGACGTTAACTACCTGATAGTCATGCTAGGCAGGAGGCAGGGGCACAAATTATACAATGTTAATATGATGAAACCTTACCATGATAGGGAGGCCCTTGTGCTAAATATTTGCAGTAGAAGGCAGGAGGAGTCTGAGGGGGATCTATGGCTACAGGGAGCCAGCCAGCAAAATCACAAATTACTATGGTGGAGCCTAGGATTGCAGGTATATGATATGACAGTGCAACACTGTAATGGGGTCAACAATGCAAAGGCAGCTGGGATCTCAAGACAGGGAACGGCGTAATGTATTCTCAGATAGGCTCATTCCTCTCAAGCAATGTTTTTTAAGGGTCACTTGAAAAACTAGCTTGAGTCTTTGAAGGGGGGGGAGAAGTGTGATGAAAGGAGATACTGCCAGTCCAGCTAGCTGGAATTTTGTAAATAAGTATATGTCATTTATGAATATCAAAATGATTTATATAAGATGCTTGTGTTACAACTGTATTTGTACAGACATATGTGTTGAAGGGATATTGTGTAAAGTATATGTGTTTGAGATGCATCCACAGAGTGCCCCACTGGAGGAAAACAGAAATGTACAGGTACTATTGTAACCGTCTAAATGTTTATATTTCAACAGTGGAAACTGGAATACAGAAGGTTAACTTCAGTCCAATAAATTTTAGGAAAATATCTGAACTTAAATTACTTTATAGGCTATGAAATAAAAGATGGTATCTTTCAGTTTTCAATGCAGTTAGAGACAGAGAGTCTGTGCTGAAAAGTTTTCTGTATTGTCTTTAGGATAAACTAAATACTAGTTTTGAAATGTGAAGGAATCCAATTGTTCCATGACTTCCAGCATCTGCTGTCTATGTATTTTTATAAGTAGATGCTAAATGCAACCAGCTGCCATCAGTGGTTGTTTTGGGCCTGGGGACAAGAAGTCACATGACAAGAAATGATGTCATTCTGCAAGCTAGCCCAGCAGTAATGCTTGAGATATTAATTTGAGAAGTCTCTTAGTGAGACTGAGCATTCTGTACTCTGTCTTGGACCTGATAACAACTAGAAGATCCATTCAACACATCTGCCTTGCTCTAATGAAGTAAGTTTCTAGGGAACAGTATAACTATCTTAGAAACAATCACGAATACAGTAAAGCTTGGTTCAGATGTTTTTTCTATATTTATTTGAGATTGTCCTGCAATGTTGTTTTAAGTATTTCTTGTGGTTTTGAACTCTGATGTCACTGTGAACACATATTTAGTACTGTCTTGTTCTTTTACTATTTATTATTAAATATATTTAAACCTTTTATTGTGGCCAATCTGTGTAGAGCTATTTAAGGTTTAAGAGTACTTGCATATTTATTTGGTGACATTGTGTGGGCCACTCTTAATAGCCTTGCTCTTGGTTAAACTACCATTTGTATTAATATTAATATTACACAGTAGGATTGGACATCCTTTGTTAAGGGCCTTAAAGTAGTCGATAAGGAGTGACTGGTGGCAGTAGAAACTATCTTATAGTCTGGGCAGAAAGGGTCATAGATAGTAAATCTGTGCCAGCCTTTCCCGTGTGTGTGTGTGTGTGTGTGTGTGTGTGTGTGTGTGTGTGTGTGTGTGTGTGTGTGTGTGTGTGTGTAAATCAAACCTCAAAGTGTGTGTGTGTGTCAGCTACTTAGGCAGGGACATAAAGCACTGGTTGGAGAGAGAGGGTGCTGGAGGACTTGGCTTGGTCACTCAGATGAGATCTCAACTCTATAGCTGTGCCAGTGAGGAGTCTTATTGGGGATCTGGAGAAAGAGTGAGAAACCAGCCCCAGACTGACTGTGGTCTCTGTGTGCTCTTAAGGAAAACTGCACTTGATACAGAGAGCTGCATCTGGAAATACTGTGTGTACATGTCATCCTCCCAGTGTACATCCCCCACTGTTGCCAGTGGTGATGACTAAGGATCCTTGATTACTGGTCCATTGGAGGGTCATCACAAGGTGTATAATAAGAAAACTGAGTCAAACATCCATAGAAAATTGACTTTTGTTAAAAACTACATTAATGGTACTGGTATGCATCCACAGTTTGTTAAACATTGCATTATAAAAATCAAGCTGTTAGGTCATGAAGACATATCTAGTTATGCAAACTTTAGGAGAGAGTAACAGCTTTTAGTAGGGATGTGTGTGGAAAGAGGGTGCAATAGATTTGCAAAAATATCAAACAGAACAGGCAAGTCAATTTTCTGCCATTTTAAAGACTCACACTATAGACTGTATTTGCAAAGAAATCGCTGTACACACTTCTTTTAAAGAGGCACAGGTTTTATCATATAGTGGCAACATGTCTGAAATAAAGAAAAATGTAATTACTAACTGGAAAATCATTTTGGGTGATTCTTATTTATATGATGTTTTCTAATCCGCAGTGGTGCAGCGGTAGCATTGTTGCCTCACAACAAGAGGTTCTCCCGTTCGATTCTCAGCTAGTGTGCGGGGAGTGCCTTCTGTGTGGAGTCTGCATGTCCTCCCCGCAGGTCGAATGGTGTTCCAAAAGACATGTATGAATGGGTGTGCCTTCGTTGAAGGTTGGGCGTCAAGCTGGCAACTCGGCACAGTGAAAATCTACTGCAAATCATTAGCGGACCGGTGTTCCGCTGTGGTGACCCCTAACCGGGAAAAGCCGAAAGACAACAACAACTTATTTATATGATGTTTTAGGATCTGAACATATCCTTGCTTAGGAGAAGGGAGGTAACTTGAAGATCCTGTTAGGAACCCTGGGGCCATGATAATGCTGTTACTGCCAAAAAAATTATTACATCATATTAATTTATTTATCTATCTATCTGTCTACAGTATCTATCTATTTATTTTTATTTACATTTTGTTGATATTACAGAAACATCAAAGAAAGCCTAGTTTTGAGCTTGGCAAGCTGGGATAAAAATATTTGGAGATAAAAACAAAATAATTGTAACTCCTTTACAGTTGTTAGTACCATTTAAGTAATAGCTGAGAGGCTTTCTATGTAGCTAAAATCACTAGAATGCCCTTGCAGTGCATTTCAAACATCTGCTAGCTGTTAGAAACAAACAGATGACTATTACCCTATTTAGACACACTGTGCAACGTACTAATTTTGTGAAATTTCTTGGGTTCTTGACTATGTAAATAATGATATAAGTGAGGTGAGACTGCTTTTTCACTTCCTTTGATGAGGTCTCAGCCAAGAAGAGATGAAAGCATTTCCTGAATATTATATAAATTCTACCATGTTGAACTCCTAAGCAGACACTTTTTCAGCATTTTAGTGATTTAAATAATCAAGCATATCACATTTCAGATTAGGACTGTTGACTAACTGTACATGAGAATAGCTTTATTAGGAGTATGATGCAATAACACCTTAAGTCAGGAATGATATGATTTTATGAATACCATTTCTGTGATTGCAGGTTGATCATAACTAGTTGAGCAAGCAATTAATTCAGCTAACTCACTTCACTTCTTTCCTTCAGATGTGATAATATCAGAGGTGACTATATTTAAGTGGTTCAGTGCAAAGGATCTTATTTTTCATAAAAGATGTGGAGAGTGAAGCTCCCTATACAGAAAATAATGAATATTCTCTGTACTGCAGGCTTGTGGTACTTTCATTAGAACAAGAAGGCTTGTATTTGTTTTCACTGAAATGTTTTTTTCTTTAAACAAAGACATATATATTGTCATTGATGTAGAGGATTAAAGTCATAACTATGAGAGTCAGCCTGATTTTCATTAGTGAATTGAGTGCCTGTTAGAGCTGGCATATGGATATGAGAAGTGATAAGACTTCATCTGCTCAGGTCACATTGTGGGAAAGGCTGCAGACAACACGCTGGACAAATGCAAGCCATTCTGTAGCCCTGGTGGCGACAGTGATCTCAGAATGTCAGCAGGGTTAGACGTGCTGGTGAGTTTTGGAGGTATTACCATCCTTAGGCCTAGGATGGGGACACACTTGGACCATGGCATGCCTCATAGTACATAGTGGCCTATAAATGTGACACTGATGTTTAGGGGTAGGACCATAACTCAAGTTAAAGACCACATCCTAGATACATAGAAGTAACAAAAAATTATTAACTGTAAGGTCAATAATGGTAACTATAAGGTTATTAAATTTCTGTGCCCTATGGCCTGATATCCTTGAGTTCTGGTAGCTTTATGGAAAATTCACTAGTACTGCAAAACATGGCCTACCTCCTATACTTTGCAAGTATGTATATGATAGCTCACTTACTTCTCAGTTTGTACTTTCATGATATTGCCTTTAGCACCATTGTCTACTGATTACATGCTTATATCCACAAAGTACACAATGTGTGAAATGTTAAGCAATAATGTTAAACCCTGATATCAGTGAGGTAAGTCTATCACGGAAATATAAAAACATTGTTCTGAGTCCCACCATACTGACACTCTGACTGCCTGTAACACAGAGAGATTAGTTTGGAGGCCTGCTTAGCTTCTGTAACCTTCCATTCATCCATCCATCCTCAACACCCTTTCTCATTTTGACATGGGGTCAGGGTGTCACTTCAAAAGTGACAATCCTCTCAAGCCAAGGTTTACACCACCAGGTGGCTAGCCCTGTTGGGGTAATTCATTCGTACCACTCACTCACACCTACAGGCAATTTAGAGTGTCCAATCAACCTACTGAATGCCTTTGGAATGTGGGAGAAAACTGGAGCACCCAGAGGAAACCCCCGTGAGCACAGGGAGAACATGCAGACTCCACACAGAAGGCACCTCAGCTGAGAATCAAACCAGAGAACCTCTTGCTGTGAGGCAACAACGCTAACCCCTGTACCACCATGGCCACCCTCGCATCCTATTCAGGCACCTTATGGGTCTAATTGTATACTGTGCAGATATGACCTGCTTGACTTTAGTATCTTTTTGTAAATGATTTATTTTACACATTTGTTTATCAGGTAAACCTACTAAGCACTAGTGTCTATTTTCTGGGATACCCAGGGATCACTGTCTGATTAAATGACTTGCTTATAGTTACACAGTAGGCAAATGGAGGTGGAAGGAACCAAATGCTGCACCCTGCACTTACAGAAGTAGCTAATTAAAAGTTCAGAATCATACTCTTCTGTGCTCACTGCCAAACAATATTCACTGCTTGTTATTTCCACAGCCTTGTATTTCTGACTTGTCTGCAGAGTATGATGCATTTTTCAATAAATGTTTCTACAGATGCATAGCGGTGCTACTGAAGGCAATGTTGTAACAAATGGCTTTCTTGTATTCAGTAAGATTGCCTGATTTGCAGCAGAAGCATGAAACATAATCCGAACGACAGCTACCTATGTGTTCCTTTTTACTTTGCTAGTATTTTTTTCAGATCTTACCCCCACCATATCTGCACTAGTTTTATTTGGCAGCTCAGAGCTTGTACACACACTCATGCATCTCTTAACTGCTGATGGTTACATTTCTCACTAGTACCTTCTTTTGACAGTATTCACATACATATACAGCACTTACTAGACAGGCTCTTAATAGCTAATCACAACTCTTTAATAGCATAAGTTTTTCTCTGACTTGTTAGCTTACACTTAGTATGTTACAGTCACCAAACCCTGCAGGTAGCCAAATGTAACTTATTACAACATGCGATGCTTAAAATCTTAACAAATGGTATCCTCGGGTATATAATGCCTGGAGTACTAGAAATGTTACAGTGGAATACCAATGTGATAACAAGGTTCAGAGTTATTTAAAATAGAATGCAAAGTATTTACAGTATTTATTCTGTCTGGAACAAAGGTAGAGTTCCTGGATAAAAGTTTCAATTTACTGGACTTTTACACAAGGTATATTCACCATTGTCATTTCTGTTACATTACTACATGATCCAGGTATCACCTAGTTACACTCAGCCCTCACTACAAAAAATAGGTAAATTAATTAACTAATCAATCAACTAAAAAGAATAAGCAATCATTCAATCATTTAATTAATTCATTCATTAAATACTTGAAGAAAGTTTGTCCATTTTTTTTGCTTGGCTACGGACAAAAAATATACATGCCACATGTAACTGTGAAAGCGATTTATCAAAAGGGCTTTCTACTAAAGAATTTTCAGTCATCTTTGCTCAGGCTATATAGAATGTAACCCTAGCCCTACACATAAGAAAGTTCAGGACACCATCACACAGAGATCTGTATTCAAGCAGGCAGATTGTGTAAAGATTCTGCATTTGTATGTTAGCAGCACTAAAACAGATACATTTCAGTCCTGTCTTTCCATCTTAAATATGTATATATTTGCAGCATCAGATACAAGGTAGAAGCAATGCATCAGCAGCAAAGAACCCATTGTTTAAGAATTTCCTCTATGTAGAAATACTTTTCTGATAAAACAGCAGAGTTGTCATCATAGTAAATAACATACCTGGATGAAAAACAGTCCAACCACCTGAACTTGTAGGGAAAGAAGTAATAGTTGTTATTATTTTCACTGATGGCCAGAAAACAGAAAATGTACAAAGTCACATAAATAAAACTTGATAAGACAGGAAAACATCTAGGAACTCTGCTATGTTGCTTAAAAAGCCCTAGCTGATTAGGTATTGCTAAGAAATATCAACATTCCCTTGAAGAGCAAACAGTGCAGTGACATCATTGATAACTCTGCATAGATCTGGGCTCCCACCAGCTCATCAGTATACCAGAATGTGTGATTACAAGGGCAGGGTTGGCTAACATCGGGTGGACTGCACTCTAGATTGGACACTAACAAAGCCTCCATATCACTCTGCAGTATCTACTATATTAATAGTCTTACTGTCTACCTATAAACTTTAACCTGCTTGAAATACAGTCCCCTTCACCAAAAATTTTAATCGAAAGCATCAGAAATCTGAAGAACATGCACATAAATGCTACATCTAAAGAATTAATTGCAATGGATGAATGCTGTTTAACCTACCAATAATGAATGCACGGTACAGCTGCAGAATGATATACAAATGTACTATGGATTTTAGCAAATTGTGCTTCTTCCAAATGCAGTTGTTTTAATATAACAAATTAGAATTTATAAGTTTCATAGTCAAACAATTAAACAATTAATTGCTAGGCAAAATATTGCCAAGACAACTTGCAAAAAAAAAAAGAAAAGAAAACGAGATAAGCAGCATAGAAATACCTACTGTGTAAGAAAAATAAATGCAAAGAGTAGGTCCCACAGGTCATATAGAACTACTCTTTAGTTTCACAATAAAACTTTAATAACTCAGCAAAATCATGTTACTACATTAACAACGTGATGAAAAGTAAGCAAGAACACAGCAACAGTCCATTCTCCTTGGGAATACAGTTAGAAACAGCCAGTTCATTCTTAGCACACTTTTCCTTACGAAAGGATGGTTGCTAATACCAGCTCCTGCAGGCATGGCAGTAGTAGTATGTGATATAGCAGTGTAGCTAGGGTGAGCCGAGAGGGGCAACTACCACAGGCATAAGATGTTGAGTGGGCTCAATCAGCCAATTCCAATCACTCAATGCAATGCCATCTTTTAAAAGCCGATATTGCATTTGTGGTCAAATTTGAGAACTGTAGTGCTCTGTCTGTGGACTAAACTGTAGCAACTGCTTGTTTAACACTAAAAATAAAAATAAAAAATAATATATATATATATATATATATATATATATATATATATATATATATATATTTATAAAAATGTGTGTGTTTTTTTTAACTAAAACCTGAGCACTGTAATGATCCTTGCAGGCAGGGTATAAATCATAGCAACTGTTTGCTACAGTTTAAAAGGAAGAAAACCTGTTTTCTTTTTGAACTAAAACATATGAGTGCCTTATCACTCTGTGCAGGCAGGATATAAACTATAACAACTGTCTGATACCTTTATAGCAAACAGTTTACTACTATTTAAAAGAATTAGTGATCCCAGTAGGAGGCTGGCTCTTAAATGTACTGGGAGCCATTTAGCTTTTGTGAGAGTTTGGCAGTGGTATTCATTATTAAGAGAATTAGTAATGAACTGGCAGATTTTATTGAAAATAGTTTGTAAGGTGGTGGCATTTTTCTTTGAGGCTGCATCTATCATGGGTATTCCATATTTGAGTGGAGATTAGAGTTTTATTTTTTTTAATAAAATATGTTGAATGAGGGTTGGGGACAGAGTACAGAAATGGGACCTGAATGGCTGTGGCAGGAAGAACGGAAGGGAGGTATGCTATGAATCTGGCCACTTGTAATAAACCGATTGCTTACAGTGTAGCAATCAGGCTTTTTTTTTCCTCTTCGTCTTTACTTAAAGAGTTGTGCTAGTGGGTACTAATTCACAGAACTGGCCCAAGGCACTGGTTGAACCAGCTACACTTCTGGTGTGACACACAAGTAATTCCCGATAAACTCACACAGGACTAAATGTCAGGCAATGTCCTCCATAGCTAAACTGTCATCATCTTTCATTAAACATAATTGACTCATAAGTCTGTCCTATCTCAATACTTCCCACTTTAGGTAAAATACTAGACAAAAATTTTCTACAACCAAATTACTACTTATTTACATCAATGCCATCTTCCAGGAAGCGACATGGACTGGGGTTTGGAAGCAGCAGCACCATAGCTCCCTACTCGTCCAGAGATGGCATCGTATCCAATATGGACAAAGGCAACCTAACATGAGCCATCTTTACTGACCTCTCAAAAGGATTTGATCTAATTAACCATAACTTACGATTTGACAAATTAACTGAAATAGGTATTAGTGATGATGCAAACTTTGGTTTGTAGACTTCTTCACCACTAGATTCTTCAAGGTGAAAGAAGGCTTCACTACCTCTAAAAAAGCTCCTCTGATGACCATCTACTGTTTTCCATATTTATCAGCAAACTCCCATCTGATCATCTTCAGATACCTCTAATTCTTAATGCAGATGACATGGTCATCTACACATCAAACAAATCCTACTCTGTTATACAAACTCATCTCCAGGATGACCTCCAAACCCTCAATCAGTGGCTAATAGGCCAGAAAACTATATTCAAGCCCTCAAAAACAAAAGCAATGCTATAATCAAAGTGCTCAGCTTCCTTAATGTTAACGATGTTAATACCACCATAGAAACTATCACATCCACCAAATACCTTGACCAAACTCTTAACTTTCAACTACACATTCAAAGCACACTCAAAAAGATCAACACACTAGTGTTCTGGGTGAAGAAACTATTTCCTCTTCCATCCAACCCAGCCAGCGTTGCCATAGGCAAAGGCAAAGCATACTCTAATCTCAATTTGAATATGGAATACTCATGATAGCTGCAGCCTCAAACAAAAATGCCACCACCTTACAAACCATTTTCAAAAAATCTGCCGGTTCATTACTAACTCCGCCAATAATGAATACCACTGCTTAACTCTCATCAAAGCTAAATGGTTCCCAGTACATTTGGGAAGCTAACCTCCTACTAGGCTCACTAATTCACAAAGCCCTTTCTCCTGAGACATTGCCCCTTCTTACTCATAAACTTTTTGCCAAAACCTCCACATATAATTTTAGGGGTATCTCTCAATCTCATCACACCCTAATAACTCTAAAAAGTAAACTCCATTGCAAAGTCAGTGCATTCTCCATCCCAGTACCTAAACTATGGGACTCTATTCCTCTATCAATCTGAGACATCCAAAAGTACTCTGACTTCAAACAACAGCTCAAGGAACACCTCTTCATCCAAGCAGAGTGCATTTGTACTCATTCAGGTCCCATTATATGAACCCTGAATCTCTCTCACATACCCCTTTATCCATATTTCATCCATCTTTCTCTCATCTTATCATCCCCTTTACTTACTGCCTCTCATTCATCCTATTTCCCTCTTCTCTTTGCATCTCTCTCATACTCTACTTTCTACTCGTCTACCCTCTCCATGCCTCTCACATCTTTTCTCTGTCTTCTCCCCATGGTATTTTCTCTTACAACTATTCTCACTTACCTCTTATAATGTCTTCATACCTTTCCATATAATGATATGCTGCTATCCCTGCAGCATAAGCTATCTCAGTCATCATGACTACATCTTATCCATAAAGGTCTGCTAAGCATAATTCCATGTTTCCATCCATGTTTTGACACTAACTGCTTCCTGAACTACATGTTTACCAGATTCTTACATCTGTAAAGATGTGTCTACATATTTGTTTTTAGCATATAATTGTATCTGTAAATATGTTTTATTCATTTTTTATATAATCCTATTCACCCAGGCTGGGCCTGCAAATGAACCAATGCACTACCCCAGTAAACTAATATAAATAAATAATAAAAAATAAGCAAACTGTCCCTTTTATTGACCAACAAACATAATACTACTAGTAAAATAGGATTTTAAAAGAAGATGATGTTGCTAACATATAGAACTACAGAAAAGTCTTGCTCATACCAAAAAGTAGTGAATATTTAAAAACTGAGAATTGTGAGCCTATAAGCATACTTAGCCTGATGGCAAAGGTCCAAAAGCTCGTGATGCAACAACTCCTATTGTGTCTAAATGATCGGAAAATCTTATAAAATGGATATGATTTCAGTGTTAGACATAGTATTAACACAAGCACCAGCAAAACAGCTGGATTGCAATTCTTGTCTTGACGAACTGCTTTACTTGACAGCTACATAGCTGGATTACTCAGAGATCTTAAATGGCGTTAACTATTCTTTACTGATAAAGCATCTGAAGAAGACTGGCTTCAATGGCATGGCACTAAACCCACTCCATAGTTATCTACCTGCATATTCTCAGTGCATTGCATGACAACAAACCTGCTCAGCCTCGTGCTGTATTGCAGGTAGTGTAGCTCAGGGACTGGTAATGGAACCACTGTTGTTCCCATTGTTCACTAATTATATGGCCTTTTAGACTGGTGGCATTACATTAACATAATACAGGGAT
The DNA here is from genome assembly GCF_019279795.1 of Protopterus annectens. NCBI lineage: Eukaryota > Metazoa > Chordata > Ceratodontiformes > Protopteridae > Protopterus > Protopterus annectens. The sequence continues at coordinate 5,579,116 of NC_056734.1, read as the reverse complement.
GACTTTACATTACTGTACAGTGTAACAAATAGAAACACACTCAGGACAACGCTGCAGACAGGATTTAACTGCCAGTCATGGCTTAACTGTAAACTGTTTTTCTATAGAAGAAAACAAAAGTCAAGCTCTTTAATAAAACACACACACACACACACACACACACACACACACACACACACACACACACACACACACACACACACAGAAGAAAATAATATTGGTCTTTGGCAGGGTATTCTAGGGACAACTGTTTATACAGTAAAGATGCTAGGCTGGAAATTGTTTTCTCATTAACATAAGCTAAACATCAAGGAACATGCAGATGATACAATCAAACAAATAGTCAAAAACTGGGTGCACTTTTTTATTCTAAAATAAAGAGAAAGTAATATCTGAAACTAGAAGTCCTGTAGCACAGACAGCACATTTTCTCCAAATTACTTCATAGTGGGGTAGTGCTAGATACTCTGCCTAAACACATCAGTCTAAAATTTGAAATTTCCTAGAAAACACATATATTTCAAAACTGGCTTTTCTGCTTCACTGCACTGCTCTAACATCAGTGGACTAACTGAGCCAAGCTAATAAGTTAATATATGCACAGCTCTTCTTGTTCCAATGCATCTATAAGAAACAGTGCCCAGTCCTACCCTGCCTGGTGGCATGACACCAAACCTCTAGATAGCTAAGGTCTCTCTAGTATTCCAAATGGAAGTGGCAGACACAAACTCAAATTCCAGCAACAACCAAGCACTATGGAATAAACTGCCCATCAATATTATGGATACTGAAACTCTTTTCAGCATTCAAAGAAGTTCTAAACCTCTCTTGCCTGAGGACTAAGGCTAATTCAGGGTGTGTTACTACCTAAATGTGTTTGTCACAAGCTACTGCCTTGCATACTATCAAAGACTGTTTAGCCAGCTTATAGTTTCATTTACATTACATTTGCATGACATTTACTTCATGTTCTAGAAAAATATTGAATTGAAGTCTTAATTGGAATGATTAATTGAATGCTGCTCAGTAATTGACAAGAGTATTTAAGAAAAGCAGTGTGTTATAACCATCAGTCTGAAGAAATCTCCCTTGGAGATGAAAGCGCTCACTTGTGGTTAATTACAGCTCTGTTATAGTCTGCTTCAGAGTGTGTATTGGATTTATTCTGTGGATTTATTCTGTGGATTTTATTTCGTGCATTAAAGCTTCTTTCAGTGATTCCTGACAGCGTTTCGTTTTGGATTTGTTCTGTTGTTTTGGATCGTGCTGCTTTGTTCATTGGTGTTGATAGTTTCTGTTGCAGTACGGCAGGCATGGAAAGAGGTGTGGATTCCGGGACCAGCTTTGCAGCAGTGTCAGCTGGGTGTGTATTGAATGACACTCCCAAAGGTTCTTTTATTGTCCGTGAAGAAGGTACTGTAAATCTTTTAAATAAAAATCAAAGAACAACTGCTTATGGCAATGCCGATGAAGATATTTAAAGAGGGTGTTTAGCTCTGCCCTCAAATCCGTTTTCTTTTGGCGACAAAGTAGCAATGGAAACAAACACGAATGTCGGCTTTAATATTTTAGAAAAGTTTAGTATTTTAGAAAAAGATTTGCTACAAGTCAAACATCTCCAGTGGGACAATTTATTTTTTTTTAAATAGCTTGAAAGCTCAGCAGTTCCCGAGAGGACTGAGAGTTAAAAATCTGCTGGCGGGCAAAGATTTATCTAAAGCATTCACTGACAAATGGTTAAGTATAAATCAAAAGGCTGGCCTACAATATATGGAACTGTTGCACAAAGCTAATACGATTAAATTGGAAGAATTAACAGGGAATGTTAAGACTAATTATGACATTCTCAAAAATAATACTTCTAGGGATAATTTTAATAGTAAAATGGTGCTTATACAGGAGAAACTACATAAGTTAAATGAAGATTTATGTCAAAGGAAAACAAAAAAATTTCAAAGAGACAAAAATGAATATGCGAATGGAGTAGCTACTGCTTATGGACTTAGATTAGAATCAAATGTCAATAATAAAGCACCAAAACAGCAGGAGATTAGTTTGGTGACTTCTGAAGAAGAAACAAATGTAGTAAGAAGGTCTGAAAGACTTGGTAGTAAAAATAATGTAGTAACTGTGGCTGAAGTTCGCCATACTCTTACGGGGGAAAGAAAACAAAATACATCTGAACCAGCAGTAAGACCAAAAATTAAAGAGATGAGTAGAACTAAAATGAGTAGTCAAGAAACAGCTCTTATAGGATCTACCAATGATGAAACAAACAGATTATTGAAGTATATCAGAGAATGGACAAGCAAAAAAGAACTTGGGCCCAAGTTACAGCAGATGGCTATGGCAAAAGCAACCATCATAGCAAACAACAGCCACAAAAAAACTGGGGGGGGGGCAAGAAATATCAAAAGAAGAATTGGAATTACCAATGCAAGCAATGGAAGACTTAAAAAGTGTTAATTTTAAAATCATTAATGTATGTAGTAAAACAATTTCTTATGATGATTGCTGTGTTTTAAGTAAGGGATGGAATTTTGCCCCAGCACAAAGGGCCAATAAACTCATCATGATTAATGAGTTAAGAGACTATGTGAGAAAATTAAATTTTAAATTATTGTTAGGAAGTCAGAAATGTATTAATAGTGACTTCTACAAACCAAGCTGTTATAATCCACCTTTATGCAAAGAACTAGAAATGTTTCTAAATATATGTGAAATACAAATGTTAGAAATGTTGGAAGATGATACAAAATTCAAATATTATAATTTAACAAAAAAAGAGAAAGATTGTTTTGATGTTTTACTTAGAGATGAAAATATACTTGTATTCAAAGCTGACAAAGGGGGAGCAATTGTTTTGATGGATAGGAAAGATTATGAAGGAAAGATGAAAGAAATGTTATCAGATTCTAATTTTTATAGGCCAGTAAATATGTCTGAAATCAAGAAAGGCTTTTCGTTAATAGAATCATGCATAGTAGAATGGTTCTATGCAGGTAGAATCGATGACAAAATGAAGAGGAATATAACCAATAATAATCCGATGATTAGTAGGATTTTCAGAATACACAAAATCCATAAAAATATAGATTGTCCCCCTTTAAGACCTATAGTTGCCAGCAAAAATAGCAAATTAGAAGGGATGTCTATTTTAGTTGATAAACATCTACAGAAAGTAGTCCCGAAGGGAGTTACATATATAAAGGACAGCTATGATTGTATAATGAAACTCAATAATTTTATGGTCTCTGACTCTGATATACTAGTAACATTGGATATAAATTCTCTCTATACTATGATTCCTAATAAAGAAGGCATGGAGATGGTTAGAATAGAATTATTGAAATCAAGAGAATTTTCTACAAATACTATGTCTGCTAATGGAAATGATTGATTTAGTATTAAGTTATAATTATTTAGAATTTTATGATGAACTGTTTGTCCAAGTAAATGGGGTAGCGATGGGTGTGGCTTTAGCCCCTAGCTACGCCAATTTATTTATGCAAGGTTGGGAAACAGCAAATATATTAGAAAGTGGGTTTGCAAAATACATAACTAAAATGTTAAGATTTATTGACGATATTCTGATTATTTGGAATGGGACAGTTGAATTAAATTTATTTTTGAAATATATCAATAATGTTTGCTCTTATATCAAGTTTTCATATAATTTTAGTATTGAAAATATTAATTTTTTAGACCTTATTATATACAAAAAAGATGGAAAATTATTATCAAAAATTTATAAAAAAGAATTTCAAAATAATATGTACTTACATTATTCAAGCTTACATCCAAAGAAAACTAAACACAATATTGTCAAAGGGCAAATAAAGAGAATAAGTGATTTAACAGAGGATGATGAAGTTTTTCATCTGGAGGCTAATAATTTTTGTGAAAGGATGTAAAGTAGAGGTTACCCCTATGAAGTGGTTGAAAATGTCACGACAGAAGAAACCACTAATAGAAATAAAAAAGTCAAAACGAAGTCAAACAGAACATCTTCAGCAGATTTTACTACTGCTTTGGCAGTGCAAAACAGTACTGATTCCAATGAGATAAAGAATATTGTGAGAAAGAATTGGGGAATTTTTAAAACTAATACCAATTTACTTCAGAAGTTAGGAGATAAACCCAAGTTTGTACAAAAAAGAGCAAAGAATTTTAAAGATTTTTTTCAAGGGAAACTCAACAAAAATAGGGTTGTAGATGAAAGAAAGGGAATGATTAAGTGCCTAAACTGTAATTATTGTAATTATTTACATACAGATAGGCCTGAGATTTTAGTAGGTAATACTAAGATATATGTTCCTAGCAGATTTACGTGAAAATCAAAAAATGTTGTTTATTTAATAGTATGTGTAGATTGTAATTCATTTTATATAGGTAGAACAGGAAGGGAATTGTTCAAAAGAATTTATGAACATCAATATGCCATAGGAAAAGGAGATGTTAAAAATGCTATGGCAAAACATTATTTAGAAAGTAAATGTAAGACCAATTTTAAATGTTTTGTTATAGATTATATCCACCCCAGTGTCAAAAAGATAAACATTGAAGAAGAATTGGGGTGGCTTGAATACTGCTGGCAAGTGAGATTAAATGCGTGTTTTCCCCCAGGTTTGAATAATAGAGAGGAATTTATTATGTATTTAAAAAGGAAGGGTTTTAAACATTAGGCTTATCTTAAACATTAGGCTTATTTTAATCATTATATGTATATATATTTTTTTATCAAAATATTGAATTGAAGTCTTAATTGGAATGATTAATTGAATGCTGCTCAGTAATTGACAAGAGTATTTAAGAGAAGCAGTGTGTTATAACCATCAGTCTGAAGAAATCTCCCTTGGAGATGAAAGCGCTCACTTGTGGTTAATTACAGCTCTGTTATAGTCTGCTTCAGAGTGTGTATTGGATTTATTCTGTGGATTTATTCTGTGGATTTTATTTCGTACATTAAAGCTTCTTTCAGTGATTCCTGCCAGCATTTCTTTTTGGATTAATAATACAGGGATGACTTTACATTACTGTACAGTGTAACAAATAGAAACACACTCAGGACAATGCTGCAGACAGGATTTAACTGCCAGTCATGGCTTAACTGCAAACTGTTTTTCTATAAAAGAAAACAAAAGTCAAGCTCTTTAATAAAACACATGCACACACACACACACACACACACACACACACACACACACACACACACACACACACACACACACACACACACACAGAAGAAGATAATATTGGTCTTTGGCAGGGTATTCTAGGGACAACTGTTTATACAGTAAAGATGCTAGGCTGGAAATTGTTTTCTCATTAACATAAGCTAAACATCAAGGAACATGCAGATAATACAATCAAACAAATAGTCAAAAACTGGGTGCACTTTTTTATTCTAAAATAAAGAGAAAGTAATATCTGAAACTAGAAGTCCTGTAGCACAGACAGCACATTTTCCCCAAATTACTTCATAGTGGGATAGTGCTAGATACTCTGCCTAAACACATCAGTCTAAAATTTGAAATTTCCTAGAAAACACATATATTTCAAAACTGGCTTTGCTGCTTTACTGCACTGCTCTAACATCAGTGGACTAACTGAGCCAAGCTAATAAGTTAATATATGCACAGCTCTTCTTGTTCCAATGCATCTATAAGAAACGGTGCCCAGTCCTACCCTGCCTGGTGGCATGACACCAAACCTCTAGATAGCTAAGGTCTCTCTAGTATTCCAAATGGAAGTGACAGACACAAACTCAAATTCCAGCAACAACCCAGCACTATGGAATAAACTGCCCATCAATATTATGGATAGTGAAACTCCTTTTAGCATTCAAAGAAGTTCTAAACCTCTCTTGCCTGAGGACTAAGGCTAATTCAGGGTATGTTACTACCTAAATGTGTTTGTCACAAGCTACTGCCTTGCATACTATCAAAGACTGTTTAGCCAGCTTATAGTTTCATTTACATTACATTTGCATGACATTTACTTCATGTTCTAGAAAAATGTGTCATCACATGCATTCCACTAGATATATTCACCCAAATCAATGAAAATTAGCTATTCAACCTCAAAAATATTTGAAATATGTTACTCTTAAAGAATGCAAATTTTCTAGAATTATCATCGTCAGTAATGCTGGAATTACCAATAGAAAAGGGACTGATGCATAAGCCACTACTAACTGTTGAATGTGATTAGTTCATACCCAGTAAAGACATCTGGTTGTTTTTCTTTTTCTTTGCTTAGAGCTTATATAATGCATTGTTCAGCAGTAAGCAATATTTGTTTGTTTGCCTATAAAACTGTGAAACATTTTCCCCAGGGTTCATGAAGCTCGGCACAAGGACAGCATTAGCCTTGCACTGAGCGTGCGGTGTAGAGATGGCGCAGCAGTAACATATGCATATTAATGAAGACACGCTGCCGCACCGTCCACGTGCACAGGGAACATGTGCGAGTGCAGGGGCGTGTTTAAGTGTTGCATGGAGGCGTGAACATGTCCGCTACAGTCGTGCAACCTAAAATGTTGACTAGCACAGCCTGCCTCTAATACCAATCAATCCTGTCAGTTGCACATGGATACTGAAATGCATGCAAAGCATATAAGAGAGTTCCGTGAACAACATAATAAAATCTCAGGAGTAAACACACAAGCACATAACTGAATGTTGAGCCCCTATCCCTAGAACTATTACATTTAAAAGCTCGTGTCCGTATTTCATTATAGTGTTGATTTTTATACCAAGTGAAAGTGAAACACAGCGTGTTTGCGTGCCACTGCCCTTTGCTAAGCCTAGCCCAGTGGTAAGAGCATTCGCCTAATATCTGCCCATTCTTGGCCCGAGTAGTCCTTGTCTGGATGGCCCAAAAATTAATGGGTATTACCCGGGTCAACCTACCATGTCATGAAAGATAAGTGTTTGTGTGTACCTATGTGCGTGAAGTACAGCATGTGGAAGACCAGATATGCTAGGTTTGTCCTCACAACCATATTGGTACGAGAGATATGTAGAGTATGCAATGTGTACTGCTGTCTGTGCCATGGGCCAGCAACAAGAGAAGGGATGGATGGTTGGTATGTGGAATTTGGGGGGGGGGGCACGGGTAATGTAATAATTCACCAAGGGGAGACTGGGCTGGTTGTACAATAGGTGAACTGGAGGTGTACGAGGGAGCAGTGGGTGAATCAAAAAAGAAACCAAAGAACATACATTCACATCCCCAATACACCCTGACAGGCCATACTGCAGAACACAATCCCACAAACATATGAACATTAAAATGTGTGATACACATGTACAAAAACTGTACCAGCTCACACCCACATAATAGCCTGGCCTGAACTGAGCCATCCAACCCCTACACACTTGGATACATAATTGAATACCCATCATCCCCTCCACAGCACACCACCCCCCCCTTGCTGAATGTCCACCAAAACCACCCATACTCGGGCTGCTAGCTTGGGCCAGCCACATCTGCACATAGTGCCCCCTACCCACATCTAGTAGGCAGTCTCACCCTAGGCAGTCTCACCCTAGGCAGTCTCAGGCTTGCAAACTAGGTATCCCATGCATGTATAACCCTCCCTCATTTTCATATAGCCAAAAGAATGGGAGTCATTGACGTCCACAATTTTTGGACATCCCTCATAGGATAAGTGTCTGTTCTAATGATTAGACTTGGTGGCACAACATGACATCCAGCCCCGTAGACATCCGGACACAAGTTGCATTAGCAGTAGTTGTCCACAACCCTGCTCAGTCTCCAGCCGGTCCTGCATAACCTACAACCTGGGATTAAACACCTGACCGTGATGTATATCTCTCCATGTGCATTATCGGGAATATATACCTTTCACCTGTTCCCTACAAGCTTCCCCATAGCCATCGCCAAATAGTACACGTCCACATATTGTATACCCTGTCCAGGTTCCATGTTGTAATGATGCATACAACCCCTGTATACAAACGGTACATGTCCCTCCCGGATGCGGGTGCTCATATACATGGCCATGTACAGCCCCAGATATGTAGTCATACATCTATAAATGTACATACTTATATACGCATAGCTACAGCTACACATCACACATGCATGCATATAAGTAGTTGTCAAGTATGTATCCTATTTATAAATATGTATACTTGCAAATGTATACATATGTCTCTCAGAAACATATGAACATTAACATGTACTATACATATGTACACCAACCGACTGTCACATTTGTTGCCAGTAGTGTGGAATGCCTGTAGTAAAGTCATAAATCCTAACTACCATCCATGCAGAATGTACCACAGATGGTGTAGTGGTCAAATGGGTGACTAAAGTGTTTCTGTTCCTGGGTCCAAGCCATGCAAAGGCTGCTAATTTTATATGATGCCCAGAATAATGACCGTCAGATATAGGGTGATTAAGTCACTTACAAGCTGATGTAAGCGGGTATGCACGGCGGTAAGTGGTGGTCATTCAACAGTATGGGAAATGTAAATAAGTATGTAGGTGTATATGCATGTGTATGTACAGATATAGATATATATATATATATATATATATATATATATATATATATATATATATATATATTCATGAAGAATGAACATGGTCACAATCAAGCAGTCATAACGAATGTGAAGGGAAACAGCAGCGGAACCCCCAGTATTATTTAGTGCTGTCATATCAAGCTAGCCAGAGGTGAGCAAACCTCCTATGTCTCCAACCACAGGTAGGATGCTAACAGTGGAACTAACTTTGTCCACATGCTAAGTCTGACTTTCAAACAATGTAGTAAATGTCAATGCCGCTAGTGAGCAAGCAGTGAGAAGTCTAAAAAATGATATAGAAAATAACATCTACAGATTTAAGCGTCTACAATGTCAACACTATCATCTAGAAGCTTGTTTGAGCTGCAATGTGGTTCCACGTGGGCTAAGAATTCTTAATATGCCCACGTATGGTAACAGCTATCCGGAACTTTTGTTGCAGTGGCAACAAATCAATCTAAATGCAAGTAAAGCCTATTTAAGGCTATTATTAGACTTCTTTCACCCGATTGAATTTGATTTGAGAAAATCTATTGAAGAGCAACAAGTTAAATTAACTGAATTACTTGGTGGTGATTGTAGTGAGCTTTATTTACATGAATTGATTGACAAAGTATCACGATATGAGACCAACCTCCTCGAGCATAAAAAAAGAAAACTTAATAGAGACTGATGATTTTGCCAAACAAAATGTCTTTATTTGGCCAAGAACTGCCAATGTGGCCAGTAACAATTTGCCAGTGACTCGTAGGCAAGAAAATCTAGCCAATAGAGATTGAATATCAATCAACATAGTTAATTCTGAATTGCCTCCACAAATGGTATCTTCTGAACAGGAAATACTTGGGCGTTCCTGGTCTAAAGAGATGGAGCAGAAGGAAGTGGCAAATTTGAATGGTGAATCTGTGCAGATCAACGGAGTAGTCAACGACATTACATCTCCCGATCCTGTCCGTTCTGTTTATACTACACCTCACGAACAATTGTCTGATTCTGCATCAGCTATTAGTATGAATATGTCTGATGACATGAGCAATTCACAGACATTCTCTAGCGTCGTTAGACGGAAAATACAGCTAGAGAGAGCTGAGTCTGCAAATTTTCCAGTTACTCCCCTGCCTATAAGAGTAGGCAGAAGGAAGTCTGTCGAGTCAGAAATGGTAAGGGGAGCGAAAAGGAAAGAACCACCTGGCCAACAACAACGGACATTGAAGAGACTCTGAAATCAAGAAGCCTAGTATGGAATATTTCCATGTATGATTTGACTCAGGATGAACTTGAGCTTCTTAATAAAGGTATGAACTTTATACCAACGTCCATCATGGACATTAGTGAAGCGATCATGTCTGTTAGACTGTTTTCACGTAACATAGCTTTGAAATTGTTATTTGACAATGAACCTACAGATCATATCAATTGTTTTAAACGTAGGAGTTTATATACACCGCATCTCTCACCAAGTGTTGAGACTTTTATCAAAGCTGTTGAGAATGCTCTTTATAATGATATTTATTTTTCGATGAACATCAAAAATAACAATTTAACCAGGAATGAGTTAGAGGCACTAAATAAATTGAAGGATAATGGCAATATTGTCATACGCCCTGCAGATAAGGGCGGACCGGTAGTTGTGTTAGATTCTGAGTATTACTTTGATACAATGTTAAAAATGTTAGCGGATGAAGCTTATGAAGTAGTACCATATAGTATTGTTTCTGAAATACAAACTAACATTCATAATAGTTTGCTTGAATGCAAACTTATGAATATTATAAGTGATGATTTGTTTAATTATTTAATTGTGCAACATCCTATTATACCTAGCCTTCACGGGCTACCCAAAATACACAAAAATCCGGTCAAACCTGCTTTTAGACCAATAGTGTCAGGTTCAGGATGGTTGACTGAACCGCTTTCTATATACTTGGATTCAGAACTGAAGAAAGCGTTTTTGGCTTTTCCTTATATTTTAAGAGATACAGAACATTTTTTAACTGATTTGTACACATTTGTATTTAATCTTGACACCATAGATGGGATATTGCTTGTAACTATGGATGTAACATCACTTTTTACCTGTATTCCAAATACAGAAGGTTTAGCCTTATTGAAAAAGTTACTTTCTGAATGTGATGTGATTGACAATGGCAAAGTAGATTTTCTTAATTTACTATTAGAGTTAGTGTTGGAATCAAATATTTTTGTTTTTCAGAACAAATGTTATAAACAGCGTAAGGGGGTAGCCATGGGCACTAGCTGTGCCAACAGCTATGCCAATTTAGTCATGGCTGCCTGGGAAATGGAATACATACTGAATAATTCGAATATACTTTTTTACAGAAGATTTGTAGATGATCTCTTCTTTCTCTGGAAGTGTACACACAATATGCTTATGTCCTTTGTCAATGAATTGAATAACATGGATTCATTTTTAAAGTTTACTGTAGATTTTTCCAGTAGGAGTATAAATTTTCTGGATGTGACGATATATTGTGAATCCAACTGTTATAAAACTAAAGTTTATCGCAAACCATGCTATAAACCAGCATACTTATACAGAACGAGTATGCATAGTCCCATGGTTTTTAACAACATTATTAAGGGGCAGACTATGAGGTTATCCCGATTATCATGTATGGAAACCTCTTTAAAGAACGAACTCTGTAACCTTGAATTGGGATTGAAGAAGAGGGGATACAGTCATCAGGAGATATCCAGAGTTTATTCACAAGTGGATGCTCTGATGAGAACCAGGGCAAGACCCTATTATTCGGACAGGAACATTAATGATGCTGCAGTGCCTTCTGGTCAGCAGCAGAGGAGAGAATCTATTATTCTTCCTTATAGTAATAATTTAGATAGAGTGAAGCATGCTATTATTTCCAACTGGAATATTTTTATGGTTGATGAGAGAGTGAGAGACATTGTTGGGCCAGTTCCTAATTTTACTTATAGTAATATGAGAACATTGAAACAACAGCTTTGCTATCATAATTTTGTAACTGATGTAGACAACATAACACCCAGTAATTTTGGTGGTACTAGAAAATGTGGCTGTTGCATGCAATGCCAATACATTGATGAGTCACGCTTTTTTAACCACCCAGATACAGGGCAATTATGGGAGCAACGTAACAATAGCACATGCAATTCTAAAAATGTAGTGTACGTGGCACACTGCTTATTATGTTTTTGTTTCTATGTTGGTAAGACCAACAGAACTCTTAGGGAACGTATTAGAGACCATGCAAATTGCCTCAATAGGAGGCAAGACTACAGTGCATTGGCAAAACACACCATGCAGGAAGGCATTGAGCATGTGTTCCAATTTCAAGTGCTGCATATACAACAAGTAAATATATGAATGGGTGAAATTATAAATTTAACAGAATTAGCGGAGGTTAAATGGATCATAAGGCTCGCCGCACACCGCGGCAGAGGCCTGAATGACACTGTCTCTCTTAAACCTTATTTGAAGGCTAGAACTTTAAGATAGCTACACCGTGTAATAGTTATTTAACATTAATAACATTGTTTTTTGTGTATTCCTACACATCATTTATTCAGTATATTATCGATGTTACATAATTGTATTTATATTTATATTTTATTATGTATAATATTTATTTTGTTGATTTTATATATATCAACATACACATTTTGTACTATTTTTTATGAAGTGTTTTAAGATGATGGAGTTGCTTTAAGAATATGTCATTCATTTTGAATTTGTTTTAATTAGTTAATTAATTAATTAGTTTTTTGTTTGATTGGTCAACCATTACTACAAATGTAGAAGCATTCTTTTGTTTCATTATGTCTGAAGAAGCGGATGTGTGGTCCGCGAAAGCGCTCACATTATTGCATTAAACTTTTCTGGTTTTAAACTTCTGAAGGAGTATTTGGTATCCTGTTCTTTGAAACAGTTATTTGGTGGTGTTCCTTCCAGCTTTGGACATTTTCATTCATTTATCGTGTGGATTGGGTATTATTCTTCATATATATATATATATATATATATTTATATATATATATATATATATATATTTATATATATATATACATATATATATATATATATATATATATATATATATATATATATATATATATATATATATATATATATATATATATATATATATATATATATATATAAAGAGAGAGAGAGAGATACACACACACACACATATATGCACACACACACACATACACATATATATTTATTTATATATATATGAAGAATGAACGTCGTAACAATAAAGCATAGACAAGGGATGTGAAGGGAATCAACAGCAACTACATTATTATAGAGTGCTGTCAGCATATGTCATATCATGCTGGCCGGGAGTGAGCAAAGCACTGCTACTCACACCACAGGCAGGATATTACCAGTGGGAGTAACATTGTTGAATTGCTAAGTCTACTTTACACACAGACAGAGGGTAGTCCCTGCTGGGACTAACCAAAAATATATAGAGCATTTGGTCTTCCGACCATTACACAAGCAAGGGCAGGTATGTTCAAAGACTAAATGGTGGGAGAGCCTTTGAATTCTCAAGGCAGGACAACATATGTGTAGAGCCCCTAATGCTCTGGAGAGGGCAATGTTTGGAGGTGTGTCATGGCTGTGATAATAAGTGGATAATGGAAGTTACACATGTAAGTTGAACACGGATGGGGTGGAGGAACTATTGGTATGAAATTATGGATCTGGGTGTGCCAGGGTTGGATGGCCCAGTTCGAATTGGACCGCCCCATGGAGGTCAGCGAGTTCGTAATAGGTATATATGCATACACACATGCAGACATCAATATGTAGAAGTACATTCTCTGTAACGCATGCATTCCATTTGTAGATATAAATAACAGGAATGTGCACATACAAACATCGACAGTAGATGGAATAATAGGCTGTGCAGAAGAGGACAGGACGAAACTGCTAAAATGCAGAGATGTGTACAGTGTCCAAAGTCAGTGCTGTGCTGACGATAATCAAATGTGATGGCTTCCCCACACATGGAATCGTTCCTGTGATCTGCCCGCTTCGGCAACGCCAAGTACTAAACTGGTCTATTTGTAAAAGAAATATGCTGAACATGTACATAATTAGGCTCCCATGTGTAACGTGTGCGTTACCACATAGTCATACATATTAATTAATTGTAATGTCATGTTAACAGGAGTAAGGATGTAATGAAGTATAGAGTCTAATCTTGCCATGCGTGTTCCATGTGCGGCAACCCAATAATTGCAAATAGTATTCCTTTGGTCACTCACGTCACCAATGTTTGTGGACTAAACGTATGGGAGTTCTGAGGATACGTGGAGTGAGTAAACCAATGGGATGGCTCTATAGGAGTAGGGAGTGGCCAGTGTGTAGTGGTGTTGATACACCATGAATCCAACAGGAGAATGGATGACGGCAGTGTTAGGGAGGCGTTGGGGTGTGTGTTTGGGGAACCAGGAGCCATGGGTATATGGGTATATATGCATATGGAGCAGCACAGCAATAGTGCATTCATTACAGCAACCCCCTAACAAACAGACATTCTCATACTGAATCCCACTGTATCACATTCCAATTACCATCGGTAATCCATACATGAACATATTGCGACGTCTGTCTGCTGTATAACCTGCTAAATATCGATTACAAGATAACTGGAGTGAAGTGTCATTGTCATAATGAATAACGCACTAGTATGCAGGTGAAGCATATATAAACACCGCTATGCATGTGTAAGTGTGTTTGCATGGGGTATGTATTGGTTTACACACAATATATGCATATATGTATAGACATATAGGTTCATAGGTTCATACTAGGCTATCTCCCTAGGGCATTTATAAGCCTAGCCAGAGTGTGTTTGGCTTTCGCCACCCATTTTAAATTAATTTTGCTATGCCCTTTTTCGAGGTTAGTATACTGTGCCTCTGTCTTACAGTGACACAGAAGTGATACCCGGGGTAAACCTACGATCTCCCATCCACTCATCAAGATTCCTCTTGAAGAGAGTCAATGAGGGACTCTGCCTAACCTGGACTGGGATTTTATTCCAGAGTGAAGGGAGCCTCTGGGTTATGAATTTGTCCCTCCAGCATGTCCTATTTATTTCAGTGCTGAGGATCAAGTCTCTCGAGCGTGTAGCTCGATGGGATTTGGATTTTCTGAGATGCAGCATGTCCATTAATTCTGGGTTGGACATGGCTTTATACGTCAGGCACAGATCGCCTCTGAACAGGCAGTATGCCACTGAGTAGAGCTGGAGTTTCTTTAACCGGGCAGCATATGGCGTCTGTTTGAGCCCTTTGATCCTCTTGGTGAGGTACTTTTGGGGTCTTTCCAGTTGGTGCAGGTGTCTGGTAAGGTACATCCCAAAAGGGGCATTGTACTCAATTATGGGGCCTGATGAGGGATGAGTAAAGAGGCACAATGACCTCCCATGATCTAGATGTGAATTCCTTCATGATTAGGTGGGCTATATAAAATGTTTTTCTAACCACTTTGGCCACGTGTTTGTCAAATGAGAGATTGCTATCAACTTGGGTCCCCAGGTCCCTAATTACTTCTTCTGTACTTAATGGATTACCACCTATGTGGTAATCTGTGGACACTTTGTTTTTGCCAAAGGGGATGACTATACACTTTTTGGCGTTTAGCTTGAGGCCATGGCTCTGGCACCAGTTGTCTGTTTCTATGAGGCCCTTTTGGAGGATGCTTGTGTCAGCTGGAGAGTCGATTATGGTGCCCAGTTTGCAGTCATCTGCGAACTTGGTCAGCCACAGTCCTTCCATGTTGGCCTGTACCTCCGAGAAATATATACCGGACAAGAGAGGTCCCAGGACTGAGCCTTGTGGGATGCCACTTGTAACTGGTTTGGAGTCTGACGTGGCTCCAGCAATTCTGACCATGTGGGTTCTGTCCTTGAGCCAGTTTGCAACCCATCTAGTGACATAGGGGTTTATATTTAAGCTGGTGAGCTTATCTATAATGCCCGAGTGGGGTATTGTATCGAAGGCTTTTGCGAGGTCCAGGTAGGCTGTGTGGACCACCTTCCTCTCGTCAATGGCCTTGGTGACTGTTTCAAAGAAATCAACCAGGTTTAAGAGGCAGGATCTGCACTTAACAAAGCCGAACTGGGTAGGATCCAGTGTCTGTAGGTCCCCAATATGTTTATTTATGAGGTTCATGATGATCCTTTCCATAGCTTTGCAGACCAAGCTAGTCAGGCTTATGGGGCAATAGTTTCCAGGATCCGTTGAGGCACCACCTTTGTGGAGAGGGACCACTGTTGCTGTACACCACTCTGGGAACATATCCTGTAGTAAGGCTGAGATTGAACAGTAGTTTTATGTTTGGGTTTAGCTCTTCTTGGAGTTCATGTAGGACGCAGCCCGGGACACTGTCTGGTCCCATTGATGCTGTGTTTTTTGCTTCGGAGAGGGCAGCTCTTACCTGAGCATCTGAGATGTCAGGGGGGCAGCACTCTGCTGGGATAGATATTTGCCCTTTTTGGTGGGGAGGGGGGGAGACGTTGCACTGAACCTGTCAGCTAGGATGTTGGCAATGTCTGTGGGTTTGGTGTATTTTTTGTCATTTTGGACTAATTCTGAGCATATCTGGGAATTCCCACCCAGGTTCCTAACATAACTAAAGAAAGCCTTGTGATTATCCTTAGTGTCCTGTGCAATGTTTCTATCGAAGCTGGCCTTAGACGATTTTATGAGTGCCCGTAGTTTTTTGCTAATACTGATCAGAGATGCCTTCCCTTTTTGGGATTTTGCTCTATCATGTAGTAGCTTCCTCCTTCTATTGTATAGTTTGTTTATGGCTGGGGTCCACCAGACAGGACGTCTGCCTTTGGAGGATTGGGTCTTGGTTTTATTTGGGATTGCATGATCCATGCATTCCTGAAGGTGTTCATAGAATGAGTTTATAAAGGATTCTGCGGTCTGGGCCGTATTTTCCACAGGCCCGAGAGCTTTGAAGGATTCCACCTTGGTTTTGAGGAGTGTGAAATTTTCCTTAGAGAAGTTTTTCACTATGGTTTTCAGGGCAGGGGGTGGAGTCGGGATGTGAATATCCCGAGAGATTAGTTTATGGTCTGATCTTACCAGTGAGGGATACACTTCTGGTCTAGAGTCCCCATGTTGGTGATGATCAGGTCCAGTATGTTTTCCCCTCTTGTGGGAGTGGTAACAAGTTGTTCCATAGCATTTGAGTTTATGAATTCTAGGAACCTTTGGGCTAGGGTGTTGGAGCTAGAGTAATGCTCCCAGTCTATGTTTGGGTAGTTGAAGTTGCCCAATATAATGGTGTTTGGGGAGACCTTCATATTTTCCAGTGTTCTCAGGAAGGCCGAGTGGGGTTCCTGGGTTTGGGAGGGTGGTCTGTAGCAGGCTATAATCTGGAAGGCAGTTTTACCCACTGTTAGTTGCACATGGATAGTCTCTGATGCTTCGTGCTGTGCCACCAACCTGGAGGTGTGGGTATCTTTGATGAATATTGATACTCCCCCTCCTTTTGTGGTTCATTCCGAGTTTTCGGGCCGAAAAGCATGGTATGAGGTATAACCTGGTAGTGCTGGGGTGCTCTCGGGAGCCTTGAACCAGGTTTCTGTTACTGCACAGATATTGATGTTCTCCATGCTAAGGAGATTTTCGAGTGCATGCATCTTGAGGTTTAGACTTCTGGCGTTGAGTAGCATTACTCTTAGTTTCTTATCCCTTGTGATACCTATGGAGGTGGGTTTGTCTTTTGAGCCTTGCCTAAAAAAGGCACTATTGGGGTAGCAAGAGCCTTTGCCAATATCCAAAAGCCCAGGGGTGACAGGTGCAAGCCATCCCTAGCGAAGCATCGTGGCTTGTCGAGCATGTCATCCCAAGCTGACAGGCATTGGATCCCCTTTGAATGACACCAATACTTAAGCCAATTGTTGAAATTGATCATCTTGTCTTCATATTGTGGCATCATTCTTGGTGAGGGTAAGATGCTACTCAAGGTCAGGGTCATACCGCCTGGGCTACATGCTCAGAGAGCTCCTCTATGTCTCTTTCATGTAGTCCAGGGAGGTACGTCTCAGGTCATTCACACCAGCATGGACAATGACTGAGTCATATTTGTACTTGCCTTGGAGTGACCTGAGTGCTTGTGTTATGTGGCGGATCCTAGCGCCCGACAGGCAGCTCACCATGACCTTCTCCTTGTTCAGCCTGGTGAGCAGGATGTCAGTGTGCCTGATGATAGAGTCACCTATTACATGTGTATCAGGTGTGTTGTTTAGCCTTACGGGCTGTGACTGTTCGACACACTGGCTTTGTGAGCTATGTGTTGCACGTGTTTTGTTTTGGGGTAGTGGTTGCTTGGGTGTCTGCTTTGGAGGTCTCTGCTGCTTAGGCAGATTTTTATTTAGAGCCTCCGAGTATGTTTTTGTGTGTTTATGTGTTTGGTTTGCTGTTGTGGTAGGTCTATGTGAGACTGGAATTGCAGTGAGTGTGGTTTCCTTCTCCTCCTGACTGGTTTCGCCAATACTGAGTTGAGAGAGCTTAATCTCCAGTATGGCTATATGGTTGCATCTCTCACATGTGTTGGAATTTGTTGGGAGGAGGAGAGGGTTGTCTGTGTACATGAGGCAGTTGTAACATTGCCTCAAGATTCCCAGATTCACCAGCTGGACCGGAGAGGAGATTGACAACTGACCTTTGGACATGCTAGAATAGTATTGGGAATTCCTTTATAATTGAAAAAAAAGGGCCAAAGGGGAACGAGGTACTCAAGGGGAGTTTATGAGGGTGTAGTGCTTTTAATATTTTAGTGCTGACTTATATAATTGCTTTAGTGAGCAAGTGCCAGGTAACTTAATTGCAATGTGTTACAGGTAACTTAAATGCAAACATGACAAACAGTAACTTTCTTTCAAGTGAAACAAGGAAATAAGTACAGTAAGCAATGCAGATATCACTAGGGATCCACAGAAGCGCTGAAAAGCCACATTTTAGGTGGAATTAGCATTCCAGGGAAATAACAAGCAAACAAACAACAAGCATACAAACAAAGCTAGATTCAGCAGGCCTGGATCTAGTCTATGCTACAGCAAACAAGGTGTACCAATTTCAGTAAGAAACAGTTCAAATATGCAGGATGTAAGCTGCCTGTCCTGCCACCACAGTGCAGGCCACAAACCTTCCTAATGTAAAACAACTGGTCTGAAGCCCAAGTGCTTAATCCAAAAGACTTAGAATGATAGCTACACTTTAATCAAGTTACTACCAAGCAGTAATAAATACAATTGAATACTTTAAAGAATGCCTGGATTAGTGCTCAAGTTATACAAACAAAGCTAGATTCAGCAGGCCTGGATCTAGTCTATGCTACAGCAAACAAGGTGTACCAATTTCAGTAAGAAGCAGTTTAAATATGCAGGCACTATAAGCCTTTAACCAGAAATTCCCAGCTAGAAGGCCAGAGTCCAGCCTCTCCTCCCACAAGAGTGCAGACCATGACACCTTTTAATGTAAAATAACTGGCCTGAAGCCCAAGTGCTTAAAACAGAATTAATACACTTTTAGAATAGCAGACACTGAGCCCTCAATCAGCAGTTCCCAACTTAGAAGGATGTAAGCTACCTGTCCTGCCACTACAGTGCATATATAATATATATATATATATATATATATATATATATATATATATATATATATATATATAGTTGCAGAAATACATATATATATATATATATATATATATATATATATATATATATATATGTGTACATATATACATACATAAATACACATATATATCTATATGTGTGTGTGTGTGTGTGTGTGTGCGTAGATATACAGAGATATACAGCTATGATAGGAAACTGCACACAGGAATGACATATATTCACAGGCTATACCAATGGAAGTAAGAAGCCCAGGCAAGAAACATGAAACACGTAGCATTCCCTTACACCCCCCCCCAGCCAGACATGGGAAACATACATGCAAACAATGTAAAGAGTCCACTGCTCTCCAGACCACAGGCAGGATACAACTGGGGGGTACACAGTGCACCCGTGGATTCTAATATTGGAACACCAAACCAAATAAAGGTGATAGACCGGCCATTTTGTCCAAGGTGTATACAGACTCGTAATACAAGGGTGGATAATCCTGATGACCCATGGGCCGAGACAATTGTATGAAATGTGTCCTGTGAAGTGGAGAGTGGGCAGCATGTAGTGGTGTGTCCAGAACAGACCAGGACCCAGAGTAAGGATGGGTGCTGTTGAGGAGGCGAGGGTGGGGGAACTATGGGTAGCTACTTATGGCTCTAGGTGTGTAGGTGTTGGCTGATGCGGGCCTATATGGACAGCCCTAGGGATGCAAGCAAATGTTTTCATTGGGCAGGGGCATCGGCCAATGAGCAGCCACACCCACTGTGAGACCCTCTAAAGCAAAGTATAATCTATATGGCAAGGAACAGAATAACCAGATGTAGACGTATATATGTTGAGGTATGTGTGTGTATATCTACCCATAGTGACATAGAGATATGCCTCTCCCTCACTGTAGTACGAATGTATACATACAGAGAAAGAATACAGACACATACCCACATATAAACATATACATATGCAGACAACCATAGACCTATATGTCGTTAGAATATATATATATATATATATATATATATATATATATATATATATATATATATATATATATATACACACAGCAAGATATAAATATACATGTATGCATACATATACAGATATATCTGTATATATTAATGAAAAAAAAAAAAAAAATATATATATATATATATATATGTGTGTGTGTGTGTGTGTGTGTGACAGTAAATATACACATGTATATAGCTAGGATATGATACAGCAGTTACGAGTAACATATGTTCACAGGCCGTGCATATGGTGGTGGGAGGTCCAATAAACAAACGTGTAATACGTAGCATCACCCCCCACCTCCCTCAGCTAGGCCGGTGAGACATACAGACATACAATAAAGCTAAACACACCACTGCTTCCCAGACCACTGGCAGGATACTACCAGTGGGAGAGACCTGCAAGGTCTAATCTTGAAACATAGACATCGATGTCCCTTGTGGGACACCAAAAATTAATGATCAGAGCCAGTCATGGTAATGACTTATCAAACCAGGCTGTAGCTGTACATGGACCCGTAGGTTGTGTAAGCCTGATAACCCATGGGTTGACACAATGTGCGACATGTGTCCTGACACGGGGAGAGTGGGCAGTGTGTAGTGGTGTGTTTATACCCCACCTGCACACAGTAAGGATGAGTGCTGTAGAGGAGTGGCAGGTGGGGGAACTATGGGTATGCGATTATGGGCCTAGGTGTGCAGGTGTTTGTTGGCAGAGCCATATTAGGACCGCTTCGGGGATGTAAGTAATATTCTGATATGGGCATAGCTGATGCCCATACCTCCCAGCCCCTAAGAGCACATCCACCGGATAGACCATATACTATTGGGGGAACACATAGGGACCATACCATTGAACTGTCCCTGATTATCGGGGACGTCCCTGATTTCAACTCAGATTCTAACTCTGTCCCACCTAAACCCTCCTAGAACTAGTGATATTAGGAGGAAAGGTGGTGGATTACACGTAATGAATAACAACAACAACTAAGAGTCATAAGCATCATGTACCTCAGACAATGTGTATGAATTCATATGCTCTGAGTCTGTCAATGTGTCAGGTTAATAGCACTAATAATTTAAATGTGTCCCTGATGTTGTTATGCCGTGTCCCTGATTCAGTCTTCATTTTTCCCCAATCGTGTGAGAGGTCTGATAGGGACAGAAAGCACATATTCCACTGACTACCTTAGAAAATGATAGAATAATAGGTATGCAGTAGCATGACTCGGCTGACGGATGTGGGTCCCAAAACCCAATTACTTGTCTGTATTGAAGAGTCTCAGTTCCCATGTATCAGCCAGATGGGTGGAGATTGTAAGAGGAACACACAAATAATATGAATAAAACACTGGACAGGCCACGGATTCTGTACAGTCGAACGACATGCCATCGCCTAATGGGCAGCCATTCCCAATACAAAAGGCATGCAATCTGATGCAATAGGCATCACAAGGTAATATTGTGGTCCACGCTCCCACCCAGGGGTGTGAGTGCCAGATGCAAGCACCAATGTCAGTGCATTTGCAAGTGCGGGAGCAAGCAGGTGTAAGCCTGTTTGGCCATCAGTATGCGAGTATTACACTGGTAAAGCAATGTAGAGGCTAACTGAGAGTAAGAAGCTGTAACCAGAGTTTAGCATTGCTTAACACAGCGCAAACCCATGCACACCCGCTCACAACTGCTTTAATGTGCCTTAATCCCTTAATCCCTCCATATCCAAAGGCCTTGTTCTGCCCTGCAACAAAATAAATGGCCTGTGCAAGGCTCGGAAGCAGGACCCTGCACACACAGCTAATGTGATTTACCAATATGCTATGGCATATTGGTAAATCACATTAGCTGTGTGTGCAGGGGATACACCTTGGATGGGGAGGGGTGTTCGGCATTCACAAGCCCATGGGAACAGTGGGATGGAGGTCCCCAGCCATGGGCAGCCACCACTGCACCAAAACAGCTGCAAAGGAGGCAGTGCTGGGGGCTGTCCAGAAGGGGCAGCCTCACCCTGTAAATGTGACACTCCACCCTTGAGCTTGCGTATCTGGCCTCAGAACCCCTTATTGAGCCCCCAACGGACCACATCCGGGACTGCATGACAGCAGACATGTTCCTGTCTGGCCCTGCTCCCAGGGGGGGGACAAGCCCCATCCTCAGTGGTGGTACCACTAGAAGGTGGTACAGAGCCAACAGAGGTTGAGGTCCAAGGCTGGGCCCCAGATGTGCTAGTTCCCGGTGCCATGGCCAGCTGAAGTGAGACAGGAGGTTCTGCCGGGACCTCCAAACCCATACAGCCTATGGTGTTGCAGTTTAAACACAGATATGGCTTAGTAATAGATAACAGCATTCAGGATTACTTACAACAGTATGCATAGATATGACCATCAACCCAACACAACAGATGGTATACATTTGCAGAGGGAGCACAACACATGCATACATACTACATGACATCTGTACAAAGTGTAGAAGACGTGTGACTGCAGCTATGAACAGTGGCCCATTATTGACTTGCCACTGAGAACCCCAGACAGTGTCTGTCATACCACTGTTTCATGTGACATATGTCCAGTCAGGGATGCGATGGCAGTAATACATCTCTATCACCATGTACTGGCTGCAATCTTCACACTATACTCCTGCTATGCACAAATGTGTGTTCAGTGTGTAACACAAGAAACAAATAGTTCCACACACTGACCAGTCCACAGATGGTCCTAGAGATGGTGGTCCCTCATGAACAGAGCACTGTCATGTCTGTTTTAAAACATGCAGAATGGCCATTACCGCACACATGTTAATAAGGCAGTAATCTCAATGAAGCATAGCTACACTTACATGTTGTAGTTATGTCTGGCACATCACCCTCCTGTCTTTAGGCTATTTCCTACTGTGTATGATGTTTGAGGAACATCCAGATATCATCTGTGATGCCGTTTCCAAACACCACATCCAGGTACCACTCACAGCGACTGTCATGGCCAAACACCAACATGATGTTCCTAGATATTCTACTGTGTTTATCATGTGAATGGCTATGGGAACATCATCACAGCTGTTCCATATGCAATCAGTTAGAGGAGGACTGCAATAGGTGCAGAGGCCATCACCTGATCATGTCAATCACTTACAATACACATGCTGCTGCTGAGCAGGTGTACACCTCCACATCCACCAGAGAGTGTGTGGAAGGGACAGACAAAGTACATCAGAGAAGGGCTTGGAAACTAAAACCTAAACATCGTCTGTCGCACACCTACTAGTACAGGTGTCAAACCCATGACTGACTAGTCATTACTATTACAAGTGCATGCAGTTACTACATGTGCCACAAAGCCGACATGTTGCTGTGCTGTAAGAACATATATGTGTGTTGGTGAGAGACATGTGCAACAGAGATATAGTAGACATACATTAGGTGTAGCACACATGGCTGTCCACGTGAATGGATGCCATTGTCACCACAACCACACTCTCTAATGGACTCGCATTGACACTCTTTGCCAGGGCCACAAATACACTCCCTAACTACTTTGTTTGCCACACTGCAGTAATGCACAGGTACTATATGCACCACAGGGGATATCTGGAGGTTCTATGGGCTAGGGCATGTGAACGTGTTTGACATCTGTTGGTATGCCAATGGGGGTTATACTGGGAGTGACTATGATTGGGAGCATCATAACCCACACGCAGACACAAGGTGCCAGTACTGGCATGCATGTATGCATTGCTTCATGGGTGTGTAGTGCTTAGCTGTGCAAGATGGCTATACAAGGCTGGGTGAGGGGTAATCCTTGGTATCACACCACCCGACAATGGTGTGCAGTGTGGTACAGGGGTGTAGTGTTTCCAATGTCCCACACAGATGGGTATTGCATGATCTGCCCTGACATCCTGGTTACCATTGTGTATGGCCATAGCTTTGCAATGCATGCCATGTCTGTGTTTGATAGTCCTTGACATGGACATTGCCTGGGATGTACATGTCCCACAATACTGTACAGTGACATGTACAGGTGTACCTGTTTGGCAGGTACATGTTGTGTACACAGACTGTTATCCTCCAATATGCCAATACTGGTCTGGTGTGGCAAAACCTGCTTATAGTCAGCAGGTCAACCCTGCACCTGCATTGACAGCATGATACAGGTATTCCCTGGTGTCAGTGGCATTGGTCCATACAGGGCACATGTTTACGGCATTGTATGGCCTCTGTGGATCACATTTGATGGCACCACATGTGTTGCAGGCATCCAGTGGGGAACATAGTGAAGGCACATTATCCTCAATTATGTGCCTATTGTACCACTGTACAGGGCGCCATGTACTCTGTAGTCCACTGCAATCACACCATGCCTACTATCTGTCATCAATGTGCATGGTACTAGCAACATAGCAGAATATCCTAGGCAAGTGTGTTTGTGTATGACACATGGGTTCAGGACATATACCAGGTAATAGTAGGGTTGCATACTTTGTTCACCAGGACTTTTGCCAGATGTAGGTGTATGGCTTGCCAACACAGTCTCGTGACTGACTGACATCTGTACTCCTTGTGAGGTGGGCATTCTGTCATAAGACGGACACCATATAGGAAAACTACAAAATCCGCTCCCCAACATGTCCAGTGGTTAGACACTCACAGCCACCCCCACACAGGCTCTGACAGTCAAACACACACACCTGTCATGTCCTGGATTCAAACCCAAACCTACCTAGTGTATCACACTGCAGCAATATGCATTTACGGCATGTGCTATGGAAAATACCGGGTTACAGCAGTCCTAGAGGTGTATTTCTTGATGTGTGACATCAGCAGGATTGCCAAAGTTGAGTATATGAATTGTACAGAGTGTGAGTACTCTAAAAGCATTGGTCTGTCCTCAGGCAGATGGACATACACACACACACAGTTGGCAAGTCTGGGATTACAACACTGGCGTAACTACTCTATCACACTACAGCAATATGCAGTTACAGAATGCACAACAGAGACTACGGGTCTATGACCTTCCCAGAGGTGTATTTCTAGGTGAGTGACATCAGCAGCATTGCCAAAGGTGTATATATGATTTCTACGGACTGTGGGTAGCCTATAAACCATTTCTCTGTACACAGTCTGAGTCAGACAGACATGCACACATTCACACACACAATTGGCAAGTCTGGGGTTAGAACTACTACCTAACTAGTATATCACTACAGCAGTATGCAGTTATGGGACGCATCATGGAGATTACTGAGCTACAGCTCTCCCAAAGGTGTATTTCACAATGGATGACCTTGGCAGGCTTGTCATAATACTACTATGGGGAGGTCAGTGTACGCATGGGCCATAACCCAGTCATGTAGGGGTTGACATGCCACATGCGGGCACACACAGCACCATATGTCACAGGTACATGTATACAGCTACTAGATGACTACTTTCCTGTATAGTCATGTTGCACAGCTGGCACGTGCACCACATAGTCTGACATGCTGACAGATACAGGTGGCTAGTATCTGCAGTGAATGACATCTACACCTCATGTGTTTGGGGCCCTTTGGCTGTGTTCTGGATGGGACAGGCCCAGATGGCTCCTTGTCATGGTCACCCTCTTCCACACATCTATGTCCATCTACCTTTGACATATTATAGTGTGTTGTCCTTACATATATGCCTGTATTCCTATCCAGTGTGTGTGCAAGGCAAGAGTGGTGCATACTGACATGTGTCTGCAATAAGAACTGCGACCGCCAGATATGTCCGGACCACTGGTGTTTGCAGACATGGCCTTCATGTGTTTAAGTGTGTGAGCATGCCCAGTATGACCATTCAGTATGTTGTCGACTGACATTGCCTTCATACCTTCAAGTGTGTGAGCATGCCCATTATGGCCATCTGTATTGCATGTGTTACATGTCCAGGTAGTTTGTACTATGGTGCTGACCTCTGTGCTGTACACCGAAAGGTAGCATGCTGTGTCTGCAGAGTATCTATTGATCATGTGGCATTGACTGCCGCTACATTTCTGCTTAGTGGGGGGGGGGGCACCTGACTGTATCTACATTCCTACACAGGAGCAGGGGGCACACCTGACTGTTGCTATAAGTGTACGTTGGATGGGGGGACACACCTGACACTATGCAGGTATAGACACATCCCTAGCTTAGCCATGCTAAGCTAGGAGCAATCCCAAGCCACAGGGCTCCAATCCACGTACAGTATGCCTGACAACCCCCCATGACGTCACCTATATCCAAGTCCTGCACCCGGCTGTCTATACACATACCCTTTTGGGACCTGCCTCACACCCTGGGGATAATCATGATTCACTATCCTTTACCTCATTTGCATAGGATTGCCTGCTAATGCATAGTTACATGACCCATACTGAGCCTCCCCAAAACTAACCACTGCTTACCGTCGTGCAAACCCGCACACAACTGCTTAAAAGTGCCTTACTCACACCATATCCAACAGCCCTTGTTCTGCCCAGCAACAAAACAACCGGCCTCTGCAAGGCTCGTAACCAAGACCCTGAAGACCACAGACAATGTGCTTTACCACTAAGCCATGGCAGATATACAGACATCGGATGTTATCACGTACATATCATCCAGCACAGGCATTCAACAGTATAGGACATGTATTCCATCACGTAGATGTATCTGTGTTACTGTCTATATATATATATATATATATATATATATATATATATATATATATATACACACATACATAGATATAGAATATATATCTCAAGAACAAACCTCGTGACACCAAAGCATTAGAAAAGAATGAAAAGAAAACCATCAGTGACTCCTGTATTATGTGCTGGTGTTAATCCCAAGGCAAGTGTGTTTCTGTGCGACACACGGGTTCAGACTGTGTTCAGGGTAATATTAGGGTTACTGACTTTACTCACCAGGCCTATTGCCAAATGTATGGGTATGTCTTGCCAACCCAGTTTCTTGGCTGATTGTGACATTTATGGCCACTATATAGGAAAACAACAAAACGCGCTCCTCAACACATCCAGTGGCTAGCCACCCAAAGCCACCAACATATAGGATATGACTTGATAAATACATACACCTGCTATGCCTTGGAATAGAACACCTACCTGACTACTTTAACACACTACAGCATTACCCAGTTACAGAACGCACTACTGAGATTACTGGGTCACAGCAGTCCCAGAGGTGTATTCCTAGGTGGATGACATCATCAGCCTTGCCAAAGTTGAGTATAGGAATTGTAAGGAGTGTGAGTTCTCTAAAAAGCATTGTTCTGTTCACCGGCAGATGGACACACACACACACACACACACACACACACACACACACACACACACACACACACACACACACACACAGACACACACACAGACACACACACACTTGGCATGTCTGGGATTAGAACACTAACCTAACTACTTTATCACACTACAGCATTACGCAGTTACAGAATGCGCTATCAAGATTACTGGGTCACAGCAATCCCAGAGGAGTATTCCTAGGTGGGTGACATCATCAGCCTTGCCAAAGTTGAGTATAGGAATTGTACGGAGTGTGAGTACTCTAAAAAGCATTGTTCTGTCCTCTGGCAGACAGACAGACACACACACACACACACACACACACACACACACACACACACACCAGTGATGGGATCAAAACACCTGCCTATCTACAGATCACTATTACAGTACTACGCAGTTATGAGTTGCGCCACAGAGATTACACATTCCAAGACAGTCATCATGACCTTCTAGGATTGCAGATATCAACAGGGATGCTGACAGTTAAGATGTACATAGCTGTGAACCTGTGTGTTTAACGTAGGAGTCCATCCCGAACAGGAGTATGCCCTTCTGTGGAATGGATGACTACTATCACTACACAGGGTTACAATCATCATGCTCATACACATAGAAGCACATAACTTACACAAGGTGTCAGTGGGCATGCTCACACACTTCGTAGCACAGGGCTGTTTGAAATGCACTATGAGTCCAAATACACAGGGTTATACTGTGCATGCTGATACACTTAGTAGCACAGGGCTGTTTAGGGTGCACTCTGATTCTAAACACGAAAGGCCACAGTGGCCATGCTCATATATTTAGACATATAAAATATGTTGTAATGGTCTCCGGTGTTAGTAGTTGTCATTGTTAGCAAGAACGCTGCACTACATGTATCTGACACTGGTCATCTACACAACACCTGCTGCTGTCCGACACCTTAGATGTATCAGTCTATACCAAGCACAATACTACCACTCGCAGTGATTTCATGCTGGAAATGGCAACTGTTTGGCCAACACAATGAGCCAATGTCCTACTGTAATTACTAGGTTGTCCACTGTCTGTCAGTCTGGAATGACATGACTGACAGAAGACAAGCCTTTGTCACAGATCACATGCATCCATGATTCAAGGGAGTGTTGATAATACCTCATTCGCATTTGCCCATATAGTGCCATTCCAAGGCAAATGACCTAAACACAGGATAACACCCTGACACCTAGAAGACAATTGCATTGTATGTTTATGTTAACTAGTGCTAGATGTGTTGCTGTTGTAATCACAGCTGCTCACTGTTGAACCTACAATGGGGAATACTGACATCTGAGCAGTGAGGAACACCTGGCTGACAGCTCTGTTGTGCACCATAGCACTACCACCATATAACTCAGACATGTGGGCCATAACACTGGTATGGACCACTCCAGGTGGTGGTGTCCCCACATTCATAATGGCTACTCACATGTACAGACCAGTACTCGAACATAAATCATCAAAGATGAGCCAGGTGCAGGTCATAGTGTCAAAAACTGCATTCTAGGATGTAATCCTCAGACACCACCATGTCCTCAGACCACCAACACACATCCATACATGTGGTATGACATGTAATGGAACAACACCAAGTAACCTTTGACTGGTGGACTGTACCTAGCCCTACAACATCTGTGCAGAGTACCCATGTACTGACATAGTTGCATTATGTGTTATGCAATGCAATGATAACACTGTTCGTAAACAGATCAGCTGTACACATACCAGGGTCCCTCGGATATTGACAGCATTAACAGATGACTGTTGCTGTACACCATTCAGTGTGTACACAGCCTGACATGAAGCTATGATTGTACGAGATGTTTATGTGGGGAGCAGATTGTTTTGACATTTGTGTAGGATATAACCTGGAATATGGACAGGTCCCATGCAGCCTGTGTGTATGGCATTAGAGAGTGCAGCTTGTACCTGCATAGTTGTTATTACAGGGGCTCTGTAGTCTACATGGATATATGAATGTGTACCTGTTGGGGAGAACAGTGTGTTTATGTTATCCAAGACCCTATCTGGCTGAACAGGTGCTATTTCTGTAGGTGCAGTACTTCTCATGCCATAGTGCTGTGAAGCACGGCAGGTCTTGTTGTTGCCATTATGTTTCATGACACAGCTATGGAATCCTCTGTGTTTGGCCTCATAATATGTGGATGAGTAGTTTCACAGTAGCTTTACATGGTATTATATGATGTATCTGCATCTTACTGAGGCTGACCATGGATCAACTTCCACTCATGTGTGTTGACCCTTGCAACAGTTACTACCTTCTGTGGTACAGTTTAAGGCAGGGTACCACTGGTTTGCCTTCATGGTTGTGTTTGTTTGAATCCTGATCTGTTTCAATGGCATGATCACTGCACATATGTGAGTGCCTAAAGTGCATTTGTGTAGGACCCAGCATTTGCACATGCATTGTACATCTGCATGGGTGCCATGACAGTCACCACTTTGCTCTTAAGGAGCATAACATTGGCTTTGAAGACTGACCATGTGTAGCATACTGTTAGCCCTGTTGGTGTGACTATGGTGATCCAGGTCATTGGTGTTGATGACATCCAAAATGCATTGAGCACATGTGCTGGTATATGATGAGTCTTCCCGGTTCATAGTGGGATAGCTGAGTGGCCATGATTATGGTGTCCTGTCTCTCAACTGATATTCCCCATTATAGCACAATGACAGTTGGGATTTCTGAGGCATGGTGGATGATCTGCCACAAAGTGCAATTTGGATTACACTTTGGCACAAAACTAGTTGCTCAACATAATGCATCTTATGTTGTGCAAGTGCAACTTGCATGGGGGTGTACATATCCCTCAGGAAGTTGGACTTACCTGTGGCTCATGTGTTCCAATAAAGGATGCTGGCCAAGAGGTGAAGTATATGTTATAACATGGTCATGCAGGGGTGCTCTCCAAAGCGTTGAACCATATCTCAATCACTGCACAGATATGTTCTCCGTGTTTCAGATTGTCATAAGTGAGTCCATATTGAGTACCTGATTTGTATCATTGTGTAGCAAGACTCACAGTTTATTTCTTGGCTGTCCCTGTTGCACCAGTGGACTTTCACTTGAACCTGGCATGATGCGGGCATTATAGGGGAAGCATGGGCCGTTGCCAGTATCCAGATTCTCAGGCGTGACAGGTGCAGGCCCTGTCTGGCAAAGCATCATGGTCTGTCAACCATGTTATCCCAGGCAGAGAGATGCTGGATACTCTTTGAATTACACCAGTAAATTTCATGGTTGTGGAATATAATCCTTGTCCCTCTACTGCTGCATCATTCTGGCCACTGGCAGAATGCTACCCAGACCTTGGGACATACCCACATGGGCTACATGACCTGACAGTTCCTACATGTGTTTCCATGCAGTCCAGGCTACTGCATCACAGGTCCTGCACAACAACATAGCATATGCTAGAGACATGTGTATAGTACTAAAGGTGGTCGGAGTGCATGGGTATGTGGCTAATCATGGCAGACAGGCAGTTGACAGTATGTTTGCCCTCATATAGCTTGGTGTGTAACATAGTGCTAGTGTTTGCGTTCACAAATGAGTACTGTTGGCCATGTTTCCAGCCTTACATGTAAATATTTGAGTTATGGACATAGCAACACTAGCTATTACAGGAACATGATTGCTACCTTTAGTAGCAATCCCCCTCTGAGGGCCACATCACATCCTGATAGCTGATTACAGATGATGCAAGTGTGAACAGGGCTGTATCCTTGTCTGGGTATAAACTCACATACCCAGCAGAACTATGAGCTCTGTTGGGCACAGACACCCACTCCCCACACAGAGTCAAATATCAATAGACTCTGCTGCCACTATTGACATGATCAGGATATAATCAGATAGTATACGCCATCACCTATAAAGCTGCTATTACACATGGGCAGCAGTTTTCTACATCTTACACGCCTACTGCAGATGTCACACTGGAGTTAAAGATGATAGGCACCCTGTTTCATTACCAGTACTGTCAACATATTTCCAAGCAGCTGTTAGTCTGGCAATGAGAAGTTAGGCTACACAACTCTACATGTTCAACCGGTGTGTCTCTACTGTGAATATCCACTCTATGTAGGTGTGCACATAGCCATTTGGCACAGCCCTGTAACAAAGGTCAGTACACATTTGCAGAACATGTACACATGCACAGCTGTCACTGCTTGCAAACAATAGTAGAGAGGTGGATATTAGGCAAGGTGGACTTTTAGGCAAGGCTCATTAGACAAACCCACCACCGTACATAGCACAAGTAACCAGAAACTGAGGGTATTGCTACTCAACGTCAGAAGTCTAAAGCTCAAATTGCACACACTCAAGGCACTCCTCAGTACGAAGAACATTGATATCTGTGCAGTGACAGACACCCAGTTTAGGGCTCCAGAGAACACCCTAGCACCACCAGGCTATAACTCATAGCACACCTTTCGGCCACAGAATCCGGACAGGAACACAAAAGGCGGGGGTGTATCCATATTCATCAAGGATACTCACACCTCCAGGTTAGTGGCGCAACACGATGCATCCGACATCATGCAATTGCAACTGACAATGGGCAACACTGCAATCCAAACTGTAGCTTGCTACAGATCACCCACCATGACCCAGGACCCACATTCCGCATTTCCAGGGACACTGGGAAATATGCGAGACCTACCAAACACCCTAATACTGGGTGATTTCAACTACCCAAACATTAACTGGGAGAACTACTTGAGTACTAACTCACTTGCCCAGCGCTTCCTAGAATTTCTCAACTCAAATGCCCTGGAACAACTGGTCTACACCCCCACCAGAGGGAACAACATATTGGACCTGGTCCTCACCAACATGGGCGACCAGTGTTCCATACCCAACGTCAACCCCTCTCTGGTTAGATCAGACCATAGACTAATCACTCTGGATATTCACATTCCACCCACAACCTCAAACAAGGAAACCACAGTGAAAATCTTTTCCAAAGCAGACTTCACATATCTTATGCCCGAGGTGGAACAGTTCACAGCCCCCACGCCAATGGACAATGCTGTCCAAGATGCTGAAACCTATACAAAGGCACTCTATGATCATCTGCAGGAATGCATGGATCATGCCATCCCAAGTCTAACCTAGACTCACTCCTCCAAGAACAGGAAACTGGTCTGGTGGACCCCTGCCATACACAGGCTCTACAATAGTAGAAGGTAACTAGTACAGATAAGAGCAAAATCCCTAGAAGGACAGACATCCCTGATCAGTATCAGAAAGAAACTATGATCCCTCATGAAATCATCCAAGGCTAGCTTCAAAAGACAATTTCCCAAGGACCCTACAGACAACCACAAAGTGTTCTTTAGCTATGTCAAGAACCTACGTGGGAACTTTCAGATCTGCTCAGAGTTGGTGCAGGCTGGCACAAAATACACTGAACCGACTGATATTGCCAGCATTTTGACAGACAGGTTCAGTGCAAACTTCACACCCCTCTCAACCTCTAAACAGCCCTTAACCATACCAGAGGAATGTATGGCCCCGACAATCACCGACACACAGGATAAAACAGCCCTATCCAAACCCACAAATACAGCCTCAATGGGACCAGATAGTGTCCCAGGCTGTGTCTTACATGAGCTCCAAATGAACTAACCCCTCACCTAAACACACTGTTCAAACACGGACTCTCTACAGGGTACATACCCATAGAGTGGCACACAGCAACAGTGACCACAGGAACTATTGCCCTATAGGCCTGACTAGCCTGGTCTGCAAGGCTATAGAGTGCATCATCATGGAACTAATTAACAGAGGTATTGGGAACCCCCAGACACTCAACCCAACCCAGGTCTGCTTGATTGAGTGCAGATCATGCCTACTGAACCTGTTTGACTTCTTACAGTCACTTAGACTTTAGGTGTGGGGTGTGGTAGTTCACATATACTATCTGGACCTCGTCAAAGATTATGACACCATTCCCCACTCAGGTATAGTTTATAAACTCATCAGCCAGTACATACACACATACATCACAGGTTGGGTTTTCAACAGGCTTAAACACAGAACTGACATGGTAAGCCTAGCAGCCCCCAGGTCCAACTCTTAACCAGTCACAACTGGTGTCACACAGGACTCAGTCCTGGGACCCCTACTGTTTGCCATATTCTTCTCAGAGGTACAGGCAAACACAGGTGGACTACAGCAGACCGTGTTTGGTGATTACTGCAAACTGGGAGCCATAATTGACAGTCCAGCTGTCACAGACATCCTTCAAGGAGCCTCACATAGACCAACACAGGGTGTCACAGTCATGGCCTCCAGCTAAAGACCATGAACTGCATGGTCATTCCATGTTGGGAAAACTAAACACTCACATATTAACACATGAATGGCAGCCACTTTAATACAGATGAGGTAATGGGTATGTGGGGACTACATTAGACAGTAATCTCCCCTTTGACAATCATATCTCAAAAGTAATTAGGCCATCTGTCTATGTAGGCCAACTGATTACTTAAGGGTTTGCATCTAGACATACTGAGGTTATTGTTCCCCTTTACTCATCATTCATCAATCCCATCATCGAGTATGATAACCCATTTGGGATGTACATCAGGAGACACATCCAACAGCTGGAGGGTCCATGATCATACCTTGCTAAGAGCATTACTGGCCTCAGACATGTGTCCTATGCTGCCAGACTGCATGAACTCTTGCATTACTCAGTGTCATCTCGTTTACTCAGAGATGATCTTTGCTGCCCATCAAAGCCATGTCTAAGTCATACTTAATGGATATGCTCCACCTATGGGAATCCATGTCACAGTGAGCCACACACTGTAATGAGCTAAACCTTGCCACAACCATAACTGGAAGATGCTGGAGTGACAGATTCCTGTCACATGTACTCCACATGGTTTGGAACTACATCCCTGATTACATTATATGGAGCCCCTCACTAAAACTCCAGGGACACCTTGCAGAGTGGATGGGAAACAGTGGGTACACCCCAGGGATCCTGCAATTGGCTCTGCTCCACAGAGGGACAGTTAGTTAATCAATGGGGTGGTGACAGCTGACACATTTCGGCTAGGCATATGAATCGCCTCAGGCAGGTAGCCTGATACCTACCTATGTACCTATGAACCTATACATACAGTATTAGCACATGCTGATAGCTTAATTTTCTGTTCAGGTGTTGGCTTACCTTGTGCCAATAGCGGTTGTGTGTGCAATAGTTGAGAGCTGCCTATGTAGGTTGCACACAGTAGACCACCTATACATGACAACTTACAGGTGGTCTTGTGTGTGTGTGCCATCCATGTTTACTGTGTGTGCAGGTGGAGAAGGATGTCAGTCCATAGGTGCCTACACTGTCAGTGTGTGTGCTATACATTCCCTCTTTGCCAAGGCATGGGCATACTGGGCACGCCTCCATCTGCCTACTGGGGCTGGCTCAGGGTGTTCATGGTCTGAGTACCTCTGTGCCTGTGGGGCCCTTGGCAACGGTGGTGGGCTATGAGGGCCTTCACCATTCTGTCCCTGCTGCAGCTGTTTCTGCAGGATCATATTGTGTAACATGGCACATACTATGAAGATGTGGGCACACGTGCCTGGAGAGTACTGCAAGGCTCCACCAGATATGTCCAAGCCACAAAACCGTGATTTCAGCATCCCAAACACACGTTCTATGATGATTCTGGTTTGTGCATGTGCCTCATTATGGTGTTCTTGCATGGGTGTGTGTGCATTTCTGATGTGAGTCATCATCCATGGTTCCAGTGCATAGCCAGCATCCCCCACCAGGTGGCCATATGGGATGTCCCCCCTGGCAAATACCTGATATAGCTGTGAGGCATGCCAGATGTGGGAGTCATGATAGCTTCCAGGGCTGCCAGCACACATATCCATGATAATGCCCTGGGCATTGCACATGACCTGGCAGTTGATGGAGGGGTATCCCTTGTAGTTTATGTAACGTCTACCCTGTTCACTGAGTGATGACTTGATGTGTATGTGTTCGCAGTCTATTGCACCCAGTACCTCCAGGTATTCTGCCACTGGTGGAAGAGACGCATATTGCTGGCCAACTCCTCCTGCATTTGGGGGAAGTATATATGCTCATTGGCATGTGGTAACATGGCATCCAGCAACTGGTGGAGTACCCTGGATGCTGATGCTTGTGAGACCCCCAGGATATCCCCAGTTGGCCTTTGAAAGGTACCTATGGCCAGTATTCTCAAGCTTACACATACCTTCATGTCCACTGGGATGGGTCCCCCTCTGTTATTTCTCGCTCTGAGGCATGGCCAGCACAGCTCAACAAGTTGCTGTATGGTGTCCCTATCCTCCCTGTAACACTCTATCTCCAGATCATTTAGCCCCTGGTAGGTTACCCTTGGTCTGAACACTCTTCCCCTCCTCCGGTGCCTGAGGTGGTTGTCAGCATCATCCTCCACACCACCTTCAGTCTCCAACACATGCTGATGAATCAAAGCTATGGCAGCCCCTAACATGTACATTTTAAAAGTTCCCCATCTGTTTACATGGACGGTGCAGAGTGTTTGGGAAAACACAAGTGTGTGTGAGGTGCTTTCACACTTTATACTATTGTGCTATGGATGCTGCTGATGTCATTGGGTGTGTATGTGCAACTCCAGCTGCAGGGTATCTTAATTATGGGTTTTACAGTGAGTACTGCAATTGTGGGACCTTTGGTGTTGAATTATGCTTGCCTGCCATAATTTATCTGTTGCCCTTTATTTCACTTTTCAACCCCGAATCCCCTCCCATTGACAGGCATGCATCCACCTGCTAGCTTTCTTGTTTTTTACTTTCCCTACCCAGGAATGTGTTGCGAAATGAGTTATGTAGTTGATCTACTGCAATTTTGCTTTGTTCTGCTGTGACAGTTCTGTTTTCTTTGCAGTACAGCACCTCCCCTTTCCTGTTCTGCAGGTAGCTGCTAGCAGCCTTGTTAGCTGTTGTCTATGACCCACTGTGAGTTCCTAGGTGTTAATTACTCATTTGTACTCCAATTACCATGCTGCAGCATTTCCTTATCTTTTTCCCGTATCGTTCCTGTTTCCGCTCTGGTGCCTGCCGCACACATCCATTTACCGGGTTTATAGCGCATTTTCATCCACGTTCACATGCACATTTGGTTACCTTGTGTGCTCTCAGCTAAGCAAAGCTATGACTACTTCAACACACCCCTATCCTGCAGCTTTCCTTAGCAACAGGCAAACCGGGTTAGCAATGCTCCAATGTGCTTACAGCAATGGCGACACACCCCTCTCTTGATGTCATTTTTATCTCAAGGGCTCAACTCGGAGTTATAATGCTACGCTGCTTTGTGCATCCTTACACCAGCAGGAAATCTGTGATTCATTATTACTCCCCTCATTTGCATGGCATTGCCTACTAATTCCTAGCTACTGCGTATAACACTGTCACTGCCCCTTAGCAACCCTTGCACCATGAGTATGGTGTGGCATGCCTGCCATTGACTATTATGGGGAAATCATGATATGTGTTTAATTGCAGTTTTATTCTATATTTTTATATATTCCTTGCGATCCCCATTGTTCACCGATGCCCTGTGCTTTAACTTCATGTTAGTGTGGGCATAATATTAAATGTTCTTTTTCATATTTTGTGCATGTTGTTTTATGTCAATGGCTATATATTTAGCCATTGGCATATATTAAACGTATAATACATGGGTTTGGTCCACTGTCATGGCTCCGATTTTATGTTTGAAAAATGCAAACCATTTTTTTTCGGTTTACATTTCTGCATGCTTACACTACGTCTGCACCACTTCCTGAATCGCTATATACCTTCATTTGCATGCTACACTGCTGCGCATGAGGTGATTAGCATACTGGTGCCAGGAGCTGTGCGGGCGTAGTGTACACAGGTAGTGCACATGGAAACAGATCATACCTGAATCGCTCTGCGGCCATATTTGGTGTCAGATCACCAATGCTACGCCTGCACCTGCTGCAAGCTTCATGAATCCCAGGGTACATCTTCTTGACTAATATTTTCTGTAGGAGCTGGTCTTCTTGGTTCTCCTATGTGCTCTGTTTTGCACAGCAGGGCTAATCTGGCTAACAAAATGCAAATAATCAGCATTATATATAGCGTTATACTGTAATACTGTTTAACAAGTATTTTTGTTTGTTTACAAAAGAGAAAAGAGTTATATTTTAAACAAAATGTTGCTGGACACTTGGGTATGTACTATATTATTTTTTTCTGAGATTGCAGGCCAGAGTGCACATGTAATAATTTGAACAAAATGGATACATGTTGTTTGGTGGGCTTTATTAGAGCTACTTCCTTGACTCATAAGCATTAGTAAAGCTGTTAGTAGTAAAGTAAGATATTCTAAATATTGCAGATTATGAGACTTGCAAATGATACTGTGCTGTATAATGCCTCCATTGACAGGAAAAATAAAGCTATTAAGCCTTATTGGTGTTATACATCAATGATCACATTGTGTAAGCTGAGTGTCTATGCTGCACTTGTGCTCAGCATATAACTTTCATATTTCACAGCTTGCAGGAATCAACAATATCTTTTTCAGTATGAGTCGGACACTTTTTCCCACCTAAATGTCTCATTCTAGGAATACAGTCAGTATTAGTGAAAACGCTACTGACAATTTTGTATTTAAGAGCTACAAATAGTTAGTCTTAATAGATGTCTGATGTTGCCAGTCCTACATTGTACAGATGTATTAGACACACACACACACACACACACACACACACACACACACACACACACACACACACACACACACA
Source organism: Protopterus annectens (assembly GCF_019279795.1). Taxonomy (NCBI): domain Eukaryota; kingdom Metazoa; phylum Chordata; order Ceratodontiformes; family Protopteridae; genus Protopterus; species Protopterus annectens. The sequence goes on along the minus strand of NC_056734.1, from coordinate 5,540,732 downwards.
CACACACACACACACACACATGCATATCACATACACTCACACTAGGATAGTTAATAATGTGCCACATATGAGCTGCTTGCCATAGAGGTAGTTAAAGGGCTAGCACCACTCAGTATAGACACGGATATATCATGTTACAGCCACAAGGTAAGGCAGGTCTGGCTGGACACAGGGCCGATGACTTCAGTGGGGAGGAGACTGACATCCTCAGGGAGGAAGCAGTGATACAAGAATTGTCCTGTTTTGGGTAGGAATGTGATGGGTGAGGGTACACAGGAAATGCCTATGGATGCAAGCGACTGTTAATGGAAGTAGTTAGGTTTCATCCCTCACAATAGATTAATTATTATTTTCCCTTTATGGACGCTCACAAGTAGAAACCTTCTTTGAAGAAAGGTGTGTAATGTGTGTTTCCTCTTCTCCAACAGGACAGTACAAATTAGATGCTGCTAAATAAATTATGCTGGTCTTTGCATAACACTTGAGTTATATCACACTTGAGACTATACATTTTCACAGGGTAAAGGATCCATTGCTGCTAGATCATTGACTGTGAGTCACCCTGTCAGATGGTTCAACATTAAGAAGTTGCAGTCAGGTGGGTGTACCTAGAACACAGAGTTTAGGCATGCTAAATGCTTGCCTTAAGAAGATCTCTGGATTTCTTGTAAAATGGCATATTCCAGGACCAGAGACTCTGCTTTTCCCATCTGCATGACTACAGGCATACAATGTGCATAGTAGTACAGGCCAGGGGACCCAGGACATGCAGGTAGTTCTGGTGTTGGGCTCCTTATCAGAAGCGTAAGACCCAATCATATGTGTCCTGATTTTTCAAAACAAAAAATTCCAAATTACACAAAGAACAGCTAATTTCAAACCTCATTTTTAAACTTTTTAAGCATTTTGAGGAACATGTATTTAGGGTGAATACATTATTTGTGAAAGTCATTTAGTGAAGTATAAATGTATGAGAATGACTTTTAATAATTGCCGAGACTGCTCTTTTCCAAACTGTTGTGCAACTTTACAGCTGATGTATATAATTTAAGGGATGGGGGCTTGCTCCCATAAGATTGTGCAAGTAGGCTTGCCCACTCCAATTTTTTTCTATTTAACAGTATCTATTTTTTTCAAATTAATTTTTCACTGAATAGCATTCAGATAATGTGCATTTGGCAAATCAACATTATGCCAGCCTTTGCACCATTAAATACTACAGCATCACTGTACCTGAGACTGGTCTCTCTCTTCACAGAGGTATCACATCCTGAGACTGTTTATTCAACTGTCTCATATTTGCTATTCTGCTGTTGTGCAGATCACAGATTTAGTTAACAGAATTTCAAAATGCACCTGTGGCATGTCCCATAGCAGGAATATCTGTATATGTACACCATGGGATATGTTATATGCCTTGAACATTCATTTTTACTGCAGTCCCAAACTGTGTAGGATGTCACAGGCATAAAACATTCATGTCCATGGCAGCCATCTGCTACCGGGGAGATCATGGGCCACTGCAGCCACAGGCAGCATATCACAGGTGAGGAACCTTCATATCCACTCCAATCACATACTATGCAACATGTCTCGGGTGGGTACATTCATGTGTACTGTAGCCACACACAGTGCAATATGTTACATGGACATCCATGTCCATATATCTACAGACTACGCAGCATATCACACGCCAATAACATTCATATCTAAAGAAGCTACATACTTTACAGCATATCACAGACATGGAACATCCATACCCATGCAAGTACATCATGTGCAGCATGTCACAGAACAGAAACATCCATATTCACATATTGTGCAGTGTGTCATAGGCCAAAAAAGTTTGTATTCACTGTAGTCATGTACCGTGCCACGTGTCAAAGGCCAGGAGCATTCATATCCACTGCAGCCACATAACATGCACTATGCTATAGGACAGACAAATTCATACTTACTACATCCACATGTAGTTCTTCATCTCATAGGTCAGAAACATTCATTTTAAATGCAGCCACATGCTGTGAAGGACATCACTGTCAGGGGACATTCATAACCTCTGCAGCCACATATACTGCAACATTACACTAGTCAGCATCATTCATGGCCACACAACCACATTTTGTACAGCATATCTCAACTCAGTACAGGAATGTTCATATCTACTGCAGGCACATGAGCAGACACATCCATGTACACTGCAGTCATATAACTTGCATCAGGTTACAAGCCAGAAATCTCCACACCTGCAAAGGTACACACCATGTAGCATACCACAGGCCAAAAACAGTCATATCCTCTACAGCTGTGTAGAGTGCAGCATGCCACAGGCAAGAAACATTTATATCAATTGTAACTACATATCTTGCAGAATGTCGCAGGACAGGAAAATGCACATCTACTGCAACTACATACTGACACTGGACAGAAATATTCATACCCATGTGTCTGCACTCCACATAGCATGCTACAGGCCAAAAACACTATAACCACATAACCTGAAGCATGTTACAAGCCAGAAAAAGTCATATCTGCTTTAGCCATATAGCCTGTCAAAGGCCAAGAACATTCAAATTCATTGCAGCCACAAACTGTGAAGCATGCCACAGTCTAGCGACATTCATACCCACTGCACCTACATGCCATGGAGCACATCACAGGACAAGAACATTCATATCCAGTAGTACATCCATGGTTGGACAAAGGGCAGCTCCCTGTCACAAAATGTCAGGGGTGTGATCAGTAGATGCCTGTCAGTAGTTGTACAATACTGTCATTCGATTGTCAGTATCACATTTGCAATTAGGGCTGAAATGCTTAAAGCACTATGGCTTCAGTACTCCATGTGTGATGTTGATAATGAATGCAACAAACCACTTACTAAAAGTTGCTAAAAGAACTTTTTTTTATTTTTGCTGATGATAATCAGAAGAGATTTTTTTTTTAGAAGGGGCACCGATTAGGAGCTGCATTAGGCACCAGAACAGCTGACTATGGCTCTGTTCATATCCACCATCACTACATACCATGAAATATATTGCAGATCATATACATTCATATCTGTGCAGCCACATACCATGCAGGATATCACAAGCTAGGAACATTCATACCCACTGCACCAATATGCCATGCACCATGCTACAGGACAGGAACATTAATATCCACTGCAATCACATATTGTACAGCATGCCACAGGCCAGGAGCACTAATATCCACATCAGTCGCATATTATGCAGCATGGTATAGGCCAGGAACATTCATATCCATTGCAATCTCATACTGTGCAGTATGTTGCAGCCCAAGAATCTTCATGTTAACTTTTTGGAGGAGTACAATGTTTTATTCACTGAGTTACAGAGATATTGGGGGGAATTTAATAAATGCTAAACAGACTTTTTTCCATGTAGGCATAGTGGCACACTGCTTACACAAAAGTAAGCAGGTTTGTGATCCAGTAAACAGAGCTGGGCAGCGTGCACACACGTGCCTACACAGAAGTATATGTGGCATGCAAATCACCTGATAAACAGGTAAACTGCATGCAAATGAGCAGGGGTTACTGAATAGCACAAATGGGTATACGTGTCGCAGATCCCATCTGTATAGGCACAGAACCATGTTGGTGTCCACAGAAGAGGTAGCTGACATTAAAGGGGTGTATGTCTGAGGACTTGTAAGCTCATTGGAGCTCAGTGGCACCTGTTTGCATGGTGAGGTACTCTGCTGAGCAGGGGGGGGTGTACGCTGTCTTTTAAGCTTTGTTTACCTTCAGGCACATGTTTCATCATGTTTGAGCATGTTTGTGAGGCGAGCCATCGTGCTGAGCATGACCTTTCATGGGAGTGTGTACACTGAGTGTTGAGCACTGTTTAGCTTTGCGGCACATCTTTGCATGGTGCACCGCAGTGCTGAGAGAGGAAGGATGTCCAAAAAAACAAATTGGCTGAGAAAGGCAATGATATATTAAATACTGATAACCCCTGTCTCACTTAAACTAAGGCCATTGATAGTCCTTAATGATGTACTTGGCAGGTGGAATGCATCATAGGTAGGCAATCACAAAGGCTACACCTACAGCAGAGCACTATAAAGGTTGCATACACCTTGCAATCTGATTTCACCCCCATACTCTGCACCAGTGGAGTACAGATTTGGGAGTTTTAACTGAAGGAAGGCTAGGGACTGCTGCAGCTCTGCTACATATGTATGCGCTAGATGCTGAGGTCAATCCTGCTGCTGCTGTCCATAGACCTAGACTGTGAAGGAGAAAATTGTTCAGGCCCAGGGAAACCTTCCAGGAGCTACATGAGCTGGAGATTGTAGAGTGCTGCAGGGTGGACAGGGACATACTAAAAGAACTCACTGAGCTCTCCCGACCTCAACTCAGACCCAGCCAACAGAGGGGAACCCTTCCCAGTGGAAACAAAGGTATGAGCAGCTCTTAGGATACTAGCTACAGATGCTTTCCAAAGACCAACTGGGGACATGATGGGAGTCTCACAGGAATCAGCATTCAGGGTACTCCACCAGTTCCTGGATGCCATGCTACCACATGCCAGTGAGTACATTTATTTTCTCCTCACCCCTGAGGTGAGGGCCAGTAGTACGCAACACTTCTACCATGTAGCACACTACCCTGAGGTACTGGGTGCCACAGATTGCACTCATGTACACAACAAGGCACCACCCAGTGAGGAGGGTAGAATCTATGTCAACCACAAGGGGTATCACTACATCAACTGCCAGGTCATGTGCAATGCCCACAGCATTATCATGAATGTGTGGGCTGGCAGCCCTGGCAGTTATCACGACTCCCATAGCTGGCATGCATCACAGCTGTACCAGATGTTTCTAGGAGGGACATCCCACATGAACATTTACTGGGGGATGCTGGCTGTGCACTGGAACCATGGTGTGGATGATGACACCCATCGGAAATGCAAACACACCCATGGAAGAATGCCATAATGAGGCACATGCACAAACTGGGAACATCACAGAGCATGTGTCTGAGCTGCTGAAGTCACAGTTCTGGTGTCTCGATATATCTGGTTGAGCCCTGGAGTACTCTCCAGCCACATGTGCACAGATGTTCACAGTACGTGCCGTGCTACACAATATGATCCTGAGGAAATAGCTGCAACTGGATTAGCAAAAGGAAGGGATACACAGCCCCCCCATCAGTGACTAGGTCACCACACCTGCACCCACAGGGGGACTCCAAGGAGGAAACCCCTGAGTTTGTCTCTGTGGACAGACGTAGGCATGCCCAGTATGCCCTGGCCTTGGCCAAGAGACAATGCATAGCACATGCACTGACAACCTAGGGCCCTAGGAACTGACACTTTACTCCAACTTGCATGCATATTAGTAAAAATGATGCCAGCCAGCCCACATATCCTATACCTAATCATGTATTGGCTGTGGATTGCATGCAGAGTCAGCCCCAAACTACAGGTCTGTCAACTGCTGCATTCACAAGGTAAGACACTCACCTATTCACCACTTGTAAGGGGTACTAGAATATGGTAGCATATGTGTGGACCTGCCACATGTATGCAAGGGAATACATTGGGCTACTGGGCTACGTGGAGAGATCTAACAGCCACTTGGGACAACAGGTACTCTGTCCAATAGTATGTGTTTCATAATATGCACTAGGCCACATGGCTGAAAAATCCACTACATTATTCAAGGGAGATGGCAAACAGTGGGGTCACGAAACAGTTGCACAACTGTCTATGCCAGCAGAGCATGGGCTGGTTGTCCTCCACCCCCAACACATCAGTGTACCCATACAACTGTTTTAACAGTAAATCTGCAATGATATATCAGCAGACCAGCCAATTCCAGGGCTGTGACATACAATGTGGGCAGACGTTCTATGTCTCATGTAATGCAGGGGTGACAATGTATGTCTGTATGCTGTTGATTGTGTGATGAATAACACATCTCTGTCTGGCAGCCTGTGTGACTCAGTAGACCAGGGGTATTAGCATGGATGATGATGTTGATGGTTTGAATCTGGCAGTATCCACATCTTTTGCATGTGAGGAAGTCGTATAGTGGTGTTCCCACATACTGTCATACCGCTCAATCTGCTATTGCATGACAGCTGGACAAAGCTAGAGAGAATGGGTGCACAAAGGGCCAAAACTAGAGACAGACATTCAGAAGCTCTAATTAACTTAGAAGGTGGCTAGTATAAAAGTGGGTTGCATCAGTACAGAATATCTGAAGGATATAAAGTCCAATAATCAAACGTTTGGCTGTAGTTAGTACTATTGACTGACTGCATTATGCAACATTTTACTGGAACACCACATATGCATGAGGAACAGGACAGACATATGGGGTGAAATGCTGGACATTATGAAAAAACATGTACAGTGAGAGGTATGCAGACTGTCACCCTGAATGAGGTGTTACATCATGTACCACAGTCATATATTAATTACACCAAACAGCCGGGAAATGCCATGGACAACGTCAGGGAAGTGCTGTACTGTGAAAAGAGGTGCAGCTGCCAGTGTCTGTAACACACAAAATACCACCCTGGAGTGCAGGTAGCTCTAGCCTGGAGTCACCTTGTAAGTACTGACAGTCTCACTGGGCATGTTTCTACACTTAGCTAACTTGAGCACAATTCTGTTGCCTCTTCCTCACAAAGACCTGCTATGTGGAAATACGTCTGTACATACAGACAGCTACATATAGATATCTGTCTGACCCTATCTCCTCCCACATGCTTAGTGTATCTATCAGTATGTACTCCATACACATATTTTATATATATGTGCATATATATATATATATATATATATATATATATATATATATATATATATTACAATGATACATAGACTCTCCACATATATCTACATAATCCATATACATAATGTACACACACAGCAACATTTATAGAGACATCCCTGCTATACATGTTTATATATATATATATATATATATATATATATATATATATATATATATATATATACATATAGGGATGTATGGAGTTCCCCACATACCCTCAGAATGCTGAGGTTATCTGCACTCCCATATCGAAACAGTTGCCCAAAGGAACCAAAGCAAGGCTGCAACAGTACATAATCCGCTCACCCGCAGACCTCTGTGCCCATAGACTTTCACCTTGTAGACAGACACAGGTGAGCAGGTGTTGTACTGTAGAATGGTTCAACGCATGCCTTGGACAGACTATATTGTCCCTGGCAACATGTTTGCCTATCTAACTGCAACCAGCCACATATGGCCATACTGCTAACTGTACACACATAGCAGGGATAGTGACAGGTATCCCACTCCTAGGACACTAGATACAATAACAGTACCAAGCAATATCACTCTGTAGGCAACACATGCTGTCTAACACAAGGCTACTTTGTGTACTCCACAAGTCCTGCACCCACAATTACATATCCAACAGATGTAACCTGTGGTGCATGCAATAAGTACTGCAAGCTAAAGTGCGTAATAGTAGATAAGTAGAGGATCTAATCTCACATCAGCCAACTTTGTGTGTGTGTGTGTGTGTGTGTGTGTGTGTGTGTGTATGTGTGTGTGCATGTGTGTGTAAATATATCTCCAAGCAGCACTATTGACAAGCCTGTATGGGCTACCTCTGTGCAATGGTTATGCATTTTATGGCCCTGTGACTAGCTTCTGACCACTACATTGTCCTCCTCTAGAAGGCCTGCTGATGTCACCCACCTTAACTCATTACATCTGAGTGACGTCTCCAGGTGCATCTGCAGTTACCTCCTACTGTGCCTCTAGGCATCAAATAATGCTTGTTCATATTTGCATTAATACTTCCAAAACCATGCTACATACAAGGTATCAGAATATTTTATCTTGAAGCATGCATGATGGCAAACACAATTGTATTGATATTTGACCTCTGTCAATGACTATCTGTTAGAACTGTAAGGTGATAACTTCATTTTTTAAAGGCTGAAGCCATGCCCACTGGGAGTTAAAGGTACACACTCAAAAGAGCTGTTCTGGACATACACAGGTCCGTGACACAACTGTCATTCTGTAACACTACCACAAGTCCAACACCATGCAACAAAGATACACAAAGTGTGATGCATAGTCAAGACACATGCCAGCATACAGTACCTGTTGTGGCCCACAAGTGGCATAGCAAAACAATACTGCACTACACAAATACATGTCAAGTGATATAGACATCCTGTGCATCAGACACAGAGTAACATTTCCCTGCATTGATGGCACGGATGGCAGGGATGTGGTACCATCACATGCACACGGTGTGGTGTTGGGGTGGTAGAGGCCTAGGCTGTGCCAAATAGTTGACAGCATGTATGTGAGTCAGGAGGGGTGCTGGTTAGATGGCCCATGGAGAGGTGCCGTGTGTGTCTGTAGGCGACCTGCATGTGACAATGGTGTTTGAGTGTGTGCGTGTACACAGTCAAGCCCAGTGCTAGACCTACACATGTGTATGTTGGACAGCTGCAGACCATACATGGTAGAGTGGACAGTTCACTGTATCTGGCCATGAACATGGGAACTGGCTCTGCCAGGAGTAGCACTGGCACTACCATGCCCAAGATCAGATAAGGTGCTAGTACCTGCTGGTGACTACATAATGCTGGGGCTGTGTCCCCCATGGGATCACCCAGGACCACATGCCCATGGCCTGCCACATCATGGTGTGGACAGCACACTTCCCTCTGTAGTGATGTAGGTACAGCCACTATAGGAGTATGACTGTGTATGGCCACGTGGACTCTCAGCAGATGGTGTTGCTGACCTATGTCCACATATCTGATGCCCATCTCCAACCAGATGTTCCAGCACAGACACTGTGTGGTCCAGGACAGACACTGTTTCAGCCCACTGTCTGTCCATTGCATCAGTGAACCCATCCAGGGTGTCCCCAATGCAGTGGGGGAAGTCACGGATGTAAGAGCGTGCTGTGTCCATAACCCTAAGCATCCATCTGGTGTTGCATTCAGAATGTGCCTGTGCCTCCATGATGGCAGGAAACATGTGCCAAGTGGCCTATAATGTGACACCTGCAAAAGGTGGTGGATGGATAGCAATCCTCCTATGAGCACCCCTGTCAATCCGCCTGTGTGGGACCTCATCAACTCTCTGGATATGGCCAGTGTCTATAATCACTGTCACCATAGTTGCCACACTGTCCTGTTAAATGTTGCCACCCTCTAACTCTCCAATATCTTTGGCCTCTGAGGGAAATATATGTGGGGGCATACTGACTGTGTGCAGTGACAATGGGGGCAGAAGAGGGATGTCAGCCTCTAGGACAGATTCAGCCCCCCAAGAACCCCACCTGTGCCTCACTATGGCCACCATCATCATCATCATCAGAGTCCGATGAGACACAGACATCAGGTTGTGAGGAGGACAGATTCTAACCCCCCTGGTCACCTGTGTAAATCAAGACAAAAGCAGAACATTACTACCTGCATTTTATGTATGGTAATCCACACAAACTCATACAAATGAAGATCCACAACTGCATTATCAGTCTCACATCTTTTCATCTCCGCTCCCATGCACAACAGACAACCTCACACCAACATACACAGACAAGTCAAGCCCTTTATAACATGCACTTCAGCCACATCCAGGTGAAATTGCCAGTACAATCTGCCTGTAAGGTATACAATATGACACTATATGTGATAGAATTACACATAAAACCCAGTACACCTATCGTGAGAATGATATGCCAGTACTAGTGTCACTGTCTCAGTTATGTAGCATCTCCTTTTTGTGTTTGAACAGGCATCTTGAAGCAATTGCCTCATGTATTCCAGGATGTGTTGCCACTCATAACTATAAGTGCAGACATGTTGATGGTCATTCAAATACACAATTGTGACTAACCAGTCTATGAATGTTAGTTAACTGTTCCAGAATGGAACATACAAGTATTCCACTCTGGCTCAACACATTTGTACATAGGGCAATATAGCAGCCCTTAACTTCCATAGGGTATATATGATCCATAAAAAACAGTATCACATTTACCAGGTACATGACCACAGACTTGGGCCACACCTGACAGCCATATGAAAAGGTGAGCGAGAGGTATTGTCAGCACCACCAAAGGGTTACAGCACTACAAGGTAATACTTGGATATATCCAAATGTATGGTAGCTACTGTGATACTGGCTGTATTGCTGACATTCTGTGTATGTGTGCACAACTGAGTGTAAACCCTAACCCCCCCCCCACCAATGCAGATAGACCTAACACCCATGTACAGCTATGTACATCCTGCCACAATGGCTGATACAGTATTATACTGGTGAACACAGTATGCTTACCTGGACACCCCTCTGTTGTGGACACTGTGGCACCCACCTCTATGATGTATGGTGTGATGGATGCCTGGAAGCTGTCATGTATTCCTAGGTTCACCAGAAATTCCTCTGTGGCCAAGAGTGGTTCTTTTGTTACAGGCCCTTCACCGGTGGCTGCACGATCCCTGGCAACAGCAGCTGCCCTTCGTTGTGCAGCATTCAGTATGTCTGTGGCCTGGTGTTGGACCTGCTCATAGGTCCTGTCCTGTTGGCCAATCTGATTGACATCCCACACAAGGTCTACCCACAATGCTGCCCACTGCTCCCAGTTATGCATCCACTGGAAAACAAGATTTGATGGTGCTGTCTCAGTCCATCCACTATTATGTTATTCTCCGCATCTGAGAAGAAAGCATGTCTTCTGCAGTACATGGCTCCTGAAAGACAATAAAAGGGGAACACATTACAGGACCATATACATGGACATCCACAATGTACAGATCCAGCACACCCACCCTTAATGGCCTGCACTATGCACTTCTTCCTCACACATTATCCCTAACAGTCTGGCAACACTCTACATTGTCTTTACCACCAAGATAGTAGCAATATTGGGGTATGTCCCTGTGTGCCGTGACAGGTTCTGCTGTTTGTTCCAACACACAGCACTGCAGTCTACTGAGGTGTGTCCCCTATGGGCCAACTCCCACTGATATGTCATATGGCTACTGCCAAACAATTAACAGTGTGCTATTAGAGCAACTATATGAGGACAGTTCAGCAACACCAGTGTGCCACAATGACAGACAACAATGCAAACCTGCTGTAGTGTATATTCCCTGTATGCATCATACCTCTTAACTATACAGATGTTTGCAGAATGTCAGGATATTTGTCTCATAGTTTTGGTCAGTTTCACACAAACTTGTGGATCTCTGACAAATATTTAAATACTGTCGCTTAGTTTGGGCTTTAGTCCCCCCATACATCATGGCTTTGCCCTGCTGTCATGCTGTAAGAGGTTGACAGGTATGTTAGGCATAGCTGTCAACCAAACAGGGACATATGTCAACAGAAACAGGGACCCAGCCAGAGTACATCAGGTACATTCAGGGACACTTTTAAAATGTTAGAACTATGTATGTGAGACAGTAACTGGATGAGGGAGGTGAATTACAGTACATCGTTAGATTTTACAGGAGTGTACACCCTTACTCACTGTCACAATGTATTAGGTCTAATCCACTAGCTTTCCTACAACAGCCAACCATTGTAGGTGGGATTGAAAGGGACAGAGCTGAGATATGATTGAAATCAGAGACAGCTGAGAAGCTTGCGTGTAGGTGTAGGAAAACAGAGTATCAATGACATGTCATCACCATAGATCTAAGACAGGCTTACTGCTGTAATCCCTATTCCCCATACCTCCATCCTCCCATCTGCATCCTGTTATATGGAGAAATCTATTACACATCTGGTGGAGTGCAATACCTTTTTTTGAACTTTGCTTCTGGCAATCTTTTGGAAATACACTGTCCATGTGAGTTAAGTCTCATACAGACCTGTTTCCCATAAGCAGCTGCTTGCCTTTTTAAGGTACTGCTTATTAGCAGGTAATTGCCTCTGCACCAATCTGTGGCTTAGAATTGCTAATTGTGGAAAAACAGCTGAATTGCACTATCACTGGCCAATGACATGCCACCACAGTGCAATATATAAGGCCTTCATGTAGACATGGGCCCCTTTCTTAGCTGTTCAGATTGACATTACTGAGGTGTGGAGAATACAGCATCGCAGATAATAGATACCATAACTATCAGCTGTAGAGATTTATGGAGTATGTCCACAGTTTTACCTCATATGTGTAGTCAGAGTCTAATGACATTGTGGTCATCTGGCAGTTCACTGGCAAACATTGTGGGTTGAGGTCAGTAAGGGAAGACAAACACGAGTGTCAGACTTCATACTCATCAAACTATGCATGCTAGTGCAATAGCTGTTATTCCTTCAGCCTACTATCTTTGTAGAGGCAAACCATTACGCATGTCCCTATCTGTGGGCCTTAGCCCCCTATTACATATGGCTGTGTCCAGATCACTTGATCTAGGGGGTTGGGAGGTATGCTAGGTCTGTAGCAGCTACCTTTACATACAGCTGTGTATGCTACAGGCTGTTGCTGCTGCAACCTAGTGCACATTGGGAGGAGTGTGGACACTTTTGAGGATAGCAAGCTGTATGTGTAATTGTGGCAGTTGTGGCAGCCATGTCATTATGACAGAGTCAGGGTAAGGGTACCCTGTACACTCCAATGGAGGCATGTGATTAAGGTACATCTATTATGCAATGGTGCCAATAACAGAGTAGTAGGCAACATATAGTTAGGCTATACAGATATGTGCAGTGTATCCCTACCTGCAGGCCTCTCACTTGCAAAACTGGGTAGCAGTTCATTAAGTAGCAGTAATCTGTGCTGATTAGGATTGCATGACTAAGTCATTACTTGCTGTATTTACAATAATGCAATTGAACTGCAACACAAAACTGGATTTGAACCCAGGACTGTATGTGGCAAAATGTACCACATGCAAGGCATTTAACAGACTGCGCTATTGAGTCACTGCAAAAGCCTCTGTATTTGCAAGATATATGTGCACATATACAGGATGTGACAAATATTTCTATATTCACCAGTATTTGCATGGCTTTATATGACTGCATTTCTACACCAGGGTCCCAGTTGTATATGTTCTTTATAATTGCTGCCTTAGCAGCTGTCTTTCCACAAGTTGCTGATAAAAGGGCACATATACCTGCTGTCACAGGCATCACTTACATCCATTATTATGTATTTGGCTGTCTACTGGCGTATTATTGCACCAGAGTCCAAGGTACACTCCCATTTTCCCCTCAGTTTTTATTTCAGTTACATGCCTAATGACTGTAAGTGGCAATCAGTATGTTTTGCCAGAAACACCTGTTTTAAGTCAGATCTGTGTGACGTGGTGGGTTAATGCAGTAGGCTGTAGGTGAGAGGGGCCAGGGTCCAAAACTTGGCAGAGGTGTTTCCTTTGGACATGTGTCTAACAATGTAATAAACACATTTAATCATTAAAGATCATTTAAGCTTAGCTAAGCGAAGCGCTGTGTCGCTTCACTTAGTTCTGCGCAAATCTGCACTAACAAAATATAAAAAAAAGAAAAAAGGGGTGATAGGAAAGTGGTTTAATGGGGCAAGCAGGGGGAAAAACATAGTGAAAGGCAGTTAGGGACGTGCAGGAGGGGTGTAGGAAAGAACCATAGCTATCCATATCTTGTACAGCAACAGCTGTGCATTTTGACAGATTTTATAAATGAATTTGGACTCTCAAAACCCAGAGAAAGGAGTGGGGACAACATAACTGTGTTGTCAAGCTTATTAGGACATATTAGTGGTGTCCAGTGGACCCAAGTGTGACATAGATAGATAGGTATGGGGTGATATTTTTTTGGGGGGACAGGAACCCATTTTTTTTTAAGGGAAAAGTGGAATGTAGGGAAAGGGACATAGGTACATGTGGGGAGGTATGTTGGGTAGGAGAGGATGTGTTTTCAGATAGACAAGACAGAAAAGATAGCAGACAGGGGTGGTGTGTGACACACGAAGGGGGTAAACACCTTGGAAGGGGTGGGTGTTGTGGAATCCAAGTCACACATGCCTCCACATGGCAGCAGCATGACTCACATCCCCACCCATGGGACAGTCAACACTGATCCTTTACTGCAATGAGGGTGGCTGTGCTGGAAGCAGGCCACCAGGGTGAGCCTGCTCCACCAGGTTGGCCAACATGCTTTCAATCTGGCACAGGTGGCATTCATAGCTCCAGTGAACAATCCTGCACACCATGACCTGCAGTTGATCCTAGGTGACTGCATGCTCTCCGCCACTGTTCCCAACAGGAGGCCAGAACCCATCCCCTGAGGCAGTTCAACCCAACACCACAGGTGCTGCAGGGGCAGTGGAGGGGGCACCACCAGCCTGGGTCCCAAATGTGCTAGGACCCCATACCACAGCCAGTTGAGGCAAGGTAGGAAGATCATCAGGAACCGTCCTAGCCTGACGTGCTGTGGTAATGGAGGTATAGCAATAAGTATAGGTTAGTTATTAACAAAACATTGATAGCAATAACAGAATGGCAGAACATTGGAAATACAATTATATATCAATGCATATTATGTGAAACACAACAATAAATAACAGAACAGTCAGTATAACAGCATGCCAGTAACAGTTACACCATAAGGCCAACAAAATAGGTAATTTAACAAGATATGTTAATATGCATTCATTATAATGCATAACAATAATAAAACACATGCCCCAATAAACAGTTAATCTAACAACATATGTTAATAGTAAACCATAACTAATGAATAACAGTAATAAATAAATGAAGCTAAGGGGTGGGGAGAGAGAGAAAACTATTCCATTAGTAACAGTACAGTTTACTTCCTTGACAACAGTACTACTATCTACTCTAGGAGTCTGTATTTTCTTTACAGTGAGTACAAGTCTCCTGTAGCTGATGTAGCACGTACATACTTCTCAAGCTATATGCATGGGACACTATGGGCCAAACAGTAACAACTGAAGGTACACACCTACTCAGAACATTTGCACATTAGGTGGACCTATACAACTACCAAGGTGTTATGTGGACTGAAATGGTGATACTTTGCAATCTAGGTATTTATTGCCATGATATTCCTGTAACAGGCGGATTACACACTATTAATTACATAATGTGAAATTGTGACATTTGAGAGACATGTATGTGTACAGTACAGACACTAAACAGCAGTCATGCCTTGGCTGGCAGGCATGGGAATAGAACACAATAGCAGTGACTGCAGGGGACATCTGCATGGAATGCATTACTCGACTTCAGTAACTTTTAACAGACACTCCAGGCATATAACCATACCAGAATTACACATATTATTTCTGACTGCATATTGCTGATTTTTCACATTCTTGCTAATGATTTTAACAGTCTAGGAAATCTAAACACACAATTATCTACTCATAATATGGGCTACCTCACCCATTTACCTGTAGTTTCTGTGGAGAGAAAATTTGTGAGCATTACGTGGCTCCTGCTGTAATATACATGTTGCATAGCACTGGATTTGAACCCTGGTCTGTGTGTGGCAAAATGTACTATATACAGAGCATTTAACAAGCTGAGCTACTTAGTCACTGATAAGTACTGACTGACTGGTATTTGCCTAGAGCTTACCTGGAGCCAAAATATGACCTGTCAGTACTACTACAGTGTTATACTAGACTACAGTGACAGTAGAACACACATGCATGAAATACAAGCATAACACAGAGAGTAGGTATGCTATATATCAGTATAAACAATGCTGGTGCACACAATTTATTGGTAGCAGTTTGAAATAACTGTGAAGTCAACAAGCATTATCAGTTCATGGCATGGGCTACCTCACCCATATACCTTGATTACCTGATGTTTGTGGCTGACAGAGCATTATGTGAATAATACTGGTCAAGAGATAGCCTTGAACAGTACTATATGACTTAAATAAGCCATTAGATTTACATTCTACAGTTATGACAGTGTTGTACTTGACTGCAGCACCTTACCTTACAGCCTGAATGCATACAGCTCTACTGCAATGGTTACAACAAGACAATCCTGATGTACAGCAATTTCCATGGTGTTACGGGGATTATTTTATGTTTTGTTGTAGAAAAGTTGGCATTATTTATTTCTTGCAATACAATGCTAATTCCACATTTATTGCACTACAGACTTTACTGTATATATTTGAATGCAGTCACTGGTATTGTTTCATGTTTTTATTGCACAACATTTGGCATTATTCATTTCTTGCAATACAGCTCTAATTCCACATTTATTGCACTACAGACTTTATTTTATATACTTTCATGTAGTTAATGCTTTACCCTTTCTTGTTTATTTCACTACACTTAGCATAATATATCCGTACTCACCACACTAACAGTGCAACTGGGCCAGGTGCCTGGCGTTCAACTCAACATTGCCAGCCCTCTCTTCTGCAGCATTTGCGAGAGAAGAAAACTATTATGCATATCACTTTTGCAGAAATTCAGATTAGATATTGGTAAAACAGAGGTAAAATTACTTACATACTTGTGGGGCATTCCCTGCCCGATCTTCTTTGATCCAAGTGTCCAAGAGTTTCCCATTTCATTGTTTCAGGTCACCATGGTGGTGACGACACTGCTCACCTGTGTGGAGGATACCAGTAACATTGGTGAGCTCTCTGGCCAGCCAGTCCCAGGCCTCCCCTTACATTACAAGCCCTGGAAACCTCCCTGCAGCAGCTGGTCATCATGGTTTTTAACTAGGAGACAAACCATGACCCTGGATTCCAGAATGCTCCAATGCTGTACCTGAAAGGGTGCACCTTCACCAACACTAGCCACAGCACCCATCAATGAAGCCTGCTGTATTCCCACCTTTTGGGCTTAATATAGGCTGTTTTCCACCTTTACACTTCATTGGGTAACATTCAAAAAGTGCCATGTCACTTAGCACTGAGAAAACCAGCACAACTGAGCTGAGAAGTGTGAAAACTTGCAGAACCATAGTCTTAGTAGAGCTTAGCAGCACGCAAACCAGCCAACCAGAGGCGAGCAGCACATAAACATTGACAGCTGTTATCATGTTTATGCAGCACTTAGCAGGACTCAGCAGGTCTCGACAGAGCTTAGCAGAGCTCAGTGGAGCCATATTTTAAATTAGTCTGCAAAATTTGTATACTAAAATTAAATACTAATTTCCCTTCCATGTATTCAAGCCATGGACCTACTGCACATGAGGCTATCACTCTACCCATTTAGCTAAGTGGATATTAAGAAATCCAGTATAACTTCACATAAACCATTGAACTACTTATAAGCAGTGCTGAGCTCTGTGACGTGCAAACATGCTTAGATACATGTAAACATCACATTTAAATAAATAATTAATAACATCCAATTTCTATTTTTAGATGTCTGGCAGGTGTCTGCTGTCTTATCTATGGGTGCTGCTTAGCACTGCTGTGCTCTGTGTCATGCTGCGCAAACATGCTTTTTTTTTAATTTAGATGAAAATAAAATACTAGCACAGTGCAGGGAGTCTCTTACTCCTCTGCAGAAATGGTTATCACTGCACCACTCCCTGCACTGATTCAATAACCATGTTCCTCGGCTTTCCCTTGGCAATGCACCAGCATTAATATGCATGGCATGCTGCCAAGGGGGACCATGTACACAAACACAGTAACATTTTTTGCAGGCTCTACATTGTGCCTACATGGATTTTATTAAATCCTGGGGGTACTCTTCATCCCTTTATGATGGCAAACATATTCCAATACTGCATCCGTTCATCTCTGCACCTGTTATACCCCACTTCATCAAACTGCTATCTGCTACAGACATCAGATCATCTAGCTTCATCATTGATACACAGCATGACCTATGAAACAGAAAGAATGTACTGATCAGTCTTTGTATATTACCTCATGACCCTTATTATACATAACATAGTGTTTATTGTCTTAACTGCACTTTGTGACATTCACAATTGCAAAAAAATATCAAGCACTTGTACAAAACCTTGACTGAATACTTGATGCAGGTTAGTGATTTGCAATATGTGATCTTTGTAAATGCTCACATGGCTCTCACAAAGCATTACTTCTGATGATGCCACAACCTGACAGTTGGATTAGAATCCATTTTGATTCGTACACATAATCCTTTCATTATGCAATGGGACACACATAGCTATATAACTATATAGTTGCAGGCTATTACACTAGTTCTCTCAGCAAACCTATCTTTCTGTAGATTGTATGCATGGTGGTTTGTAATCTCCAGGGGGTGTCAGTGAGCAAAAGTTATTCCTTTATGTGTTTTAAAATGCATGTGAAGCTGATGGCTGATATCCTTTATGTAGATGACTGGAGATGTCTAGCATAGTACTTTTAGGATGACAAAATGGAAAAGAATATAAACTTTGATGACAACCCAGATGGGTCAGACTTACAGTCCTGTTGGTAAAGAAGCTGCTAATCAATTAACATAGCTGGGATATGACTGGCATTAAATCATCATCATAATAATAGCTGCACCACCACTCACCCACGTCTTCTTTCTTCACCTTCGACATAGTATACAGCAATTCAACAGCTTCATTTTTAAACACTTGAACAGACTAACATTTTGGAGAACTCCACCTTCTATAATCTGATTGCTAAATGAATTTTGGAGACTTGTAATGTTCTGACATACATTCCTATGAAAAGTATTACTATACCACTATTTCTGGTTCAATGACACTGTACCACGGTCAGGTAAACATACATACATGCTTGCCATAATTTATGAGATGTATATTTGTTGTAGGATTACTACCCCATGCCATGCCCTCTGCATCAGTTTGCATGAATTTACACAGTCTTTACATTTTTATAAATTTCACAAACTGTAAACATCATAGATAACAATGGGGAATAATTGGTTGGATAAGTTTTGCTATGGTGAAAGGCATATGCGATATTAAGAAGTTATGTACTGCCACCCACCTAAACAAATCACAAAGAAACTAATAGCTGAGTGCTTCTATGGACTAAAATGATTCCTGTTGTTTAAAGTAATAAAACACGACAGCCACCAACCAATACCAAAACATGGTTCCACTAAAAAAATTGCAAAGCACAAAAAATATACAAAAGGATCCAAAGGCGACCACAGAACTCCAGAATAAATCCGTCTTTAATGAATAAGAATACAGGCATAAGCGCTTTCATAGCAAAGCTACTTCAACAGATGCATATCACAATTTAAGATTCAGCTCATTAAATACACTAATTAAAAAATCACATGACTAAAAAAGCTTGCTTTCTTAAAGGCATACATCATAAAAACACTTATAAAAATATATGCATATGCGCATATGTAAAAGCATCCAAAATTCTATATAAAACATATAAACATATGTCAATAAAATAAAAAATATAATAATAATGATTCAAGATAAATGAATTCCAGACTATCTCCTTTTGGATGTTTTTTACTTATGCGCATATGCATATATTGTTTATGAGTGTTTTTTATGATGTATGCCTTTAAGAAAGCAAGCTTTTTTAGTCATGTGATTTTTTAATTAGTGTATTTAATGAGCTGACCCTTCAGTTGTGATATGCATCTGATGAAGTAGCTTTGCTACGAAAGAGCTTATGCCTTTATTCTTATTCATTAAAAACTTATTTATTCTGGAGTTCTTTGGTTGTCCTTGGATCCTTTTGTATATTTTTTATGCTTTGTGATTCCTGTTGTTTGTAATTGAAAATCAGGACACTCAAAGTAGTAAATCTTACTCTTAGCTGGAAAATATAAAGAAAATAAAGTTAAACTGAAAGGGAATAACATGGTTTACTGCCATCACATAGACTGACTTATATTCAGGTCAAACAGAAAGCATTGCCAACATGGTGCACAAAATTCCAAACAACCGTAGCCACTTAAGAGCTACCTGTGAGAAGAGGCTATGTTACAACAATAAATATTTCAACAAGGAATGTTTATGAGCCCACTTCATGGTGAAACAGAATCACAGCACTTTTAGTTGTGGTAAACATTTAAAAGTGTTCTACTTTCATTGGCAGTCTATAAAATGCATGACGACCTGCTAAAATCACCTTTATAAAAGGCTTGTGAGTTCCAAAAAGTCTCATTTTAGATTCCTGGAAGATGCTCTACTACACATCATCTAAAAAATAAAGTTACATTTTGACTTATTTTTCCATCCATTAAGCAGAAAAGTACATTTTCTCTACTGTGTTTAAACTCACCTTGTAATTTAAATCAGTTTTGAATGGATTCTGCTATTTATTTCAACATTTAACTAAGTTCTCTCTGAATTTGAAGTTACAGCTACTAATAGATTTTTTATAGGTTCTTAGGTTCATAGGTGTGTACTAGGCCAACGGCCTTGGAGTCTTTACAAGCCTAGCCCATAGAAGTGCCCTGGCATCATGCTGCCATTAGTCCCCAGTGCCTCTATCAAGTAGCCACTGGATTGATTCCTGGGGTGAACTATTTCCCATCCACTCATCAAGATTTCTCTTGAAAAGGGCCAGTGAGATGCTCTGTTTGACATGTATGGGATGTCTGTTCCAGAGCATGGGCAGTCTCTGGGTTATGAACCTGTCCATCCAGCATGTTCTGTTGATTGTGGTAATGAGGTTCAGGTCCCTGGAGCGTGTGGTATGAGGGGATTGAGATTTCTTTAGGTGTAACATTTCTAACAGGGCTAAGTCAGACATGGCTTTATACGTCAAACAGAGATTGCCTCTTAATAGACGATATAAGACAAAGAAAATATAGAGTTTTTTGAGTCTGTCCAGTAGGCCATATGTTTAAGGCCTAGGATCCTCTTCATGAGGTACTTTTGTGTCATCTCCAGTTGTTGCAGGTGTCTAGTGAGGAACATGCCAAATGGGGCATTATACTCGATGATTGGTTCATAAGTGTGTACTAGGCTAATGAACCTGGAGCCTTTACAAACCTAGCCCATTGGATTACCCTGGCATTGTGCCACCCAACCTTAGTTCCCAGTGCCTCTGTTGAGTAAAGCCACTGGAGTGATCCCTGAGGTGAATTATCTATTTCCCATCCACTCATCAAGATTTCTCTTGAAGAGGGCCAGTGAGGTGCTCTGCTTGACATGTATGGGAAGTCTATTCCATAGCATGGGCAGTCTCTGGGTTATGAACCTGTCCATCCAGCATGTTCTGCTGATTGTGGTAATGAGGTTGAGGTCCCTGGAGTGTGTGGTGTGAGGGGATTGGGATTTCTTTAGGTGTAACATTTCTAACAGAGCTGGGTCAGACATGGCTTTGTACGTCAAGCAGAGATTGCCTTTAAGTAGGCGATATGAGACAGAGAATAGTTGGAGTTTTTTAGTCCGTCCATATAGGACAGATGTTTAAGGCCTAGGATCCTCTTTGTGAGGTACTTTTGCGGCCTCTCCAGTTGTTGCAGGTGTTTAGTGAGGTATATGCCAAATGGGGCATTGTACTCAATGATTGGCCTAATGGAGGAAGAGTAGAGGGAGACAATGACCTCTTTATTCCTGGATGAAAACCCTTAGTAATGAAATGTGCCACAAAGAAGGACTTTCTGACTACAGTGGTAATGTGGTGATCAAAAGAGAGGCTGCTATCAATCTGTGTTCCCAGATCTCTTATAAAAACGCCTTCTGCGTTCAGTGGACTACCATCGATGTGGTAATTCATGGGAACTGAGTTTTACCCAAAGGGATGATGACACATTTTTTTGGCATTGAGCTTAAGGCCGTGGTTCTGACACCAGTCATTGGTCTCAGTGAGGCCTTTCTGTGGGATGTCAACATCACTTGGCGAGTTAAAAATAGCTCCTACCTTGTAATCATCTGCAAACTTTGTCAGCCTGAGTCCCTTCATGTTGACCTGGACTTCAGAGATGTAGATACCAAACAGGAGAGGACCCAGGACCGAACTGTGTGGGACTCCACTCGTGACCGGTCAGCAGTCTGACTTGGAGTCCGCTACTTTCGCACTGTGGGTTCTACCTGTGAGCCAGTTTGCAACCCACCTAGTGATATAAGGGTTGATGCCTAGCTTAGTGAGTTTTTCTATGATTCCTGAGTGGGGAATGGTATCAAATGCCTTGGCCAGATCAAGGTAGGCTGTATTAACCACCTTGCCTTCATCCACAGCTCTGGTGACTAACTCAAAGAAGTTGACCAAGTTGAGGAGGCATGATCTACCCTTCACAAAACCAAACTGTGTGGGATCCAGAGTTTGGAGATTCCCTATATCCTTGTTTATTAGGTCCATGATGATATGTTCCATAGCTTTGCTTATCAGACATGTCAGGCTAATGGGGCAATAGTTCCCAGGGTCTGTAGTCACTTCTCCTTTGTGGAGAGGGATGACTGTAGTACTGTGCCATTCGGTAGGGACAAAGCCTGAGGTGAGGCTGTGATTGAACAGTGCACGTAGGTGAGGTGACAGTTCACTCTGTAGTTCATGTAAAACACAGCCAGGGATATAGTCAGGTCCTATAGAAGCTGTATTCTTCACATTGGACAGTGCTGTTTTAACCTGTTCAGCAGTAATACTGGGTGCCTGGCAATCTATTGGTATTGTGACTGGTCCCTTGGGGCGAGAGGGGTAAAGTTGGCACTGAATCTGTCAGCCAGTATATTGGCAATATCCGTTGGCTCAGTATAGGAGGTACCATTGTGCAGTAGCTCAGAGAAAATCTGGGTATTGCCATGGAGATTCTTTACATAACTGTAGAAGGCCTTGTGGTTGTTTTTACTATCTGCTGCAATTCTGTTTTCATAGCTAGCTTTAGAGGATTTGATGAGGGATCTCAACTTTTTGTTAAGGCTGATAAGGGAGTTTTTCCAGTCTTGTGACTTCATCTTATTCAACAACAGTTTCCTCCTTCTGTTGTAGAGTTTGTTTATGGCAGGGGACCACCAAATTGCCTTGCTTTTTTTGGAGGAGAGTGGTCTTGGTTCTGTTGGGTATGGCTAGTTCCATGCATTTATGTTCGTGCTCATACAGTGCACTGGTGTATGATTCGGCAGTCATGCACCTATTTTCCATTTGCATGGGCATGGTGCCGGGAAGTTGGCTACCTCTGTTTTTAGGAGCCCAAGGTCAGCTTTGGAGAAGTTTTTCATGGTGCTTACCTTTGCTGGTGGTGTGGGTGAGATGTGGATTTCCATGGTAATTAGTTTGTGGTCGGATCTAACCAGGGGGGAAGTGGCTATTGGTGTTACGCAATGGTTTCCCGTGTTTAATAATAACCAGGTGAAGGATGTTGCTTCCTCTAGTGGGGGTAAGAATGAGCTGCTGGTCCAGAGCACTGGAATTAATGAATTCCAGGAAGCGTTGGGCAAGTGTATTGGTGCACGAGTAGTTTTCCCAGTTGATGGAGGGGTATTTGCACTGCATTTCAAGTGTTTTCTGTACTGTGCCTAGGAATTTAAATCAGTTTTGAGTGGTGCTGTTGTTTTTTGTGTACTTTTCTGCATTTTACTGTGTTTTCTCTGAAGTTTAAATTACAGCTCTTAATTGAAGTTGTTTGACAGCTTGCACTGCATTTCAGTTGTGTGATGTGCCCAGCTATTTAAATTAGTTTTAAATGCATTTCAAGTAGTTTCTGTGCTAAGTGAATTCATCAGCATTTCTGCACTCAAGTGCTATGTTTTTCTTTTTTTGTCACTTCCAGAGTTACGACAAACAGACAGTTTAAGACAGGCGTGGAAGTCATCTAGACCTTGTAGTGGTTATGCTTATGGGAGGAGGGTAATTGCTGCAGGTCTGGGAAGATAAACACTATTGGTTATTATTTTAGCTGTTATCCATCAGTTATTTCATTTTCCTTGTTTATTTTATATTACACAGGCAGAGGAGCCATTGCTATCTTATTATTATTAAGACTCTCAGAAGCGGCTCATCTGAGTACAAGCTATAAAAACATACGGTGGTGTTTTGA
Organism: Protopterus annectens; assembly: GCF_019279795.1. Lineage (NCBI taxonomy): Eukaryota > Metazoa > Chordata > Ceratodontiformes > Protopteridae > Protopterus > Protopterus annectens. Next base: position 5,516,812 of record NC_056734.1, on the reverse strand, counting down.
CTCCATTTTGCATCCAATAAACAGAAAAGTTCATTTTCTACTTCATGTAAAGTCATCTAGGTATTTAAATCAGTTTTAAGTGGTTTCTGTCTTTTTTCTGCATTTTAACATGTTTTCTCTGAATTTGAAGTTACAGTAATTGATTCATAGGTTCATAGGTAGGTACTAGGCTATTGGCCCTAGGGCCTATATAAGCCTAGTCAAAAAATGTACCCTGGCTTTCGCCACCCAAGAAAATTATTTTCCTGTGCCCCTGTTGAGCAGAGCCACAGAAGTGATCCCTGGGATGAATTTCCTATTTCCCATCCAATCATCAAGATTTTTCTTGAAGAGTGCTAATGAGGAGCTCTGTTTGACATAGATAGGTAGTCTGTTCCAGAGTATGGGAAGTCTCTGGGACAGGAATCTATCCCTCCAGCATGTTCTGTTTATTGTGGTGACAAGGTTTAGGTCCCTAGAGCATGTAGCTCGGAGGGATTGAGATTTCTTTAAGTGGAGCATGTCCAACAGCTCTGGGTTTGACATAGCTTTGTATGTTAGGCAGAGATCGCCCCTGAGTAGGCGATATGCGATGGAGTAAAGCTGTAGTTTTTTTAGACGGTCTGCGTAGGGCATCTGTTTGAGGCCAGTAATCCTCTTTGTGAGGTATTTCTGTGGTCTTTCCAGTTGTTGTAGATATCTTGTGAGGTACACACCAAAGGGGGTGTTGTACTCTATAATGGGTCTAATAAGTGATGAGTCGAGGGGAACAATGACCTCTTTTTTTCCTGGATGAGAATCCTTTTGTGATGAGATGAGCCACATAGAAGGATTTCCTGATGATGGTGGCGATGTGATTATCAAAGGAGAGACTACTGTCCACCTGTGTCCCAAGGTCTCTTATCACATTTTTGACATTAAGTAGATTACCAGCTATGTGGTAGTTCATAGGTACAGAGCTTTTACCTAAAGGGATGACAATACACTTTTAGGCATTGAGCTTCAGGCCATGGCTTTGACCCCAGGTATCTGTCTCAGTGAGGCCCTTTTGTAGGATGTCCACATCGTTAGGAGTTTCGATTATGGCTCCTAGTTTGCAGTCATCTACAAACTTTGTCAGCCAAAGACCTTCTGTGTTAGCCTGCACTTCAGAGAAGTAGATACCAAACAGGAGAGGACCCAGGACTGAACCCTGTGGTACTCCACTTGCCATTGGTCTGAAGTCTGATTTGGAATCCGCTACTTTCACAGTGTGGGTTCTGTCCATGAGCCAGTTGGCAACCCATCTTGTGACATAGGGACTTATACCTAGTTTAGTGAGCTTATCTATAATTCTAGGGTGAGGGATGGTGTCGAAAGCCTTGGCGAGATCTAGATAAGCTGTGTGAACCACTTTACCCTCATCTATGGCTTTGGTGACTGCTTCAAAGTAGTCAATCAGGATTAGGAGACATGATCTGCCTTTTACAAATCTGAACTGAGTAGGGTCCAGAGTTTGGAGATTACCAATGTATTTGTTTATGAGTTCCACGATGATACGTTCCATGGCCTTGCAGACCAGACTTGTCAGGCTAATAGGGCGGTAGTTCCAGGGGTCCATCGTGGCTCCCCCTTTGTGGAGTGGGATAACCATTGTGGTGCGCCATTCAGTGGGTACAAAGCCTGAGGTGAGGCTATGATTGAACATGGTACTTAGGTAGGGTGCCAGTTCATTCTGTAGTTCGTGTAGAACGCAGCCTGGGATATTGTCAGGTCCCATGGATGCTGTGTTCTTGGCTTTGGAGAGTGTGTTTTTTACCTCTGCAGCCGTGATTATAGGAACTTTGCATTCTTCCAGCATAGAGATGGGCCCTCTAGGGGGTGAGAGGGGGGTAAAGTTAGCACTGAACCTATCTGCCAGGATGTTGGCAATATCAGTTGGTTCTTTATATTTAGTGCCATTGTGCTATAACTCAGAGCAGATCTGAGTGTTCCTATATAGATTCTTGACATAGCTATAGAATGCTTTGTGGTTGTCTTTAGAGTCAGTGGCAATTTTGTTTTTGTAACTACTTTGGAGGATTTTATGAGGGATCTCAGTTTCTTACTGAGGTTGACCAGGGAGATTCTCCAGTCATGGGATTTTACTCTTTTTTGCAACAGTTTCTTTCTTCTGTTGTAGAGTTTGTTTATGGCAGAGGACCACCAGATTGGCTTCCTTTTTTTGGAGGATAATATCTTGGTTCTATTAGGGAGAGCATGATCCATGCACTCGTGTATGTGCTTATAAAGTGCATTTGTGTAGGATTCAGCAGTCATACCTCTATTGTCCGTCTGCACGGGTGTCATGAAGTTTGCCACTTCTGTCTTAAGAAGTGTGAAGTTGGCTTTGGAGAAGTTTTTTACGATGGTTTCCCTAATTGGGGGTGGGGGTGGGATGTGGATGTCTAGGCTGATTAGCTTGTGGTCGGATCTGACCAACGAGAAATTGACCTCTGGTGTGGAACACCAGTTTCCCATGTTGGTAATGACCAGGTCTAGGATATTGCTGCCCCTGGTGGGGGTGTGAATAAGTTGATCCAAGGTGTTGGAATTTATGAATTCTAGAAAACGTTGAGCAAAAGAGTTGGTACATGAGCAGTTTTCCCAGTTAATGGTGCAGTAGTTGAAATCACCCATTATTAGGGTGTTGGGTTGCATCCTAATACTTTCCAGTGTATCAAGAAATGAGGAGTGGGAATCCTGGGCCATGGTGGGGGGTCTGTAGCAAGCTAGAATTTGGATTGTGGTCTTTCCCAGAGTTAGTTGCACTTGGATAATCTTGGATGCATTATGCTGTGCAACTAGCCTGGAGGTGTGGATATCCTTAATGAATATGGACACGCCTCCGCCTTTAGTGCTTTGTTCTGGGTTAGGTGGCCGAAAGGTGTGGTATGAATTGTAGCCTGGTTATGCAGGGGTGCTCTCTGGAGCTTTGAACCAGGTCTCTATCATTGCACAGATGTCAATGTTCTCCATTTTAAGGAGTGCCTCGAGTGAGTGCATTTTGAGGTTTAGACTTCTAGCATTGAGTAGCATTACCCTCAGATTTTGCTTGCTTGTACCTGTTACGGTGGTGAATTTGTCATTTGAACCTTGCCTAAAAAAGGCACTATAGGGGTGGCGAGAGCCTTAGCCAGTATCTGGAATCCTAAGGGCGACAGGTGCAGGCCATCTCTGGCAAAGCATCGTGGTCTGTCGATCATGTCATCCCAGGCAGACAAATACTGGATCCCCTTAGATTGACACCAGAAGCTTAGCCAATTGTTGAAGTCAATCATTTTGTCCTTGTACTGTGGTATCATTCTGGGTGATGGCAGGATGCGGCTCAGGGTTAGGGTCATACCTGCCTGGGATACAAGATCGGAGAGCTCCTCCATGTCTCTTTTCATGTAGTCTAGGGAGGTATGTCTCAGGTCATTCACACCAACATGGACAATGACAGTGTCATATTTGTACTTATTGTGGAGTGACCTGAGTGCATGCGTTATGTAGTGGATCCTGGCACCTGACAGGCAGCTGACAGTAACTTTCTCCTTGTTTAGTCTAGTGAGTGGAATAGCAGTGTGCCTGACTATAGTCAACTATGACTAGAGTGTTGGGTACGTTGTTATGCCTTATGGGCTGTGGTTGAGTGGCACACTGAGTTTGTGGGCTATGTGTCATTTGGGTTGTGTTGGAGGGTGGAGTTTGCTTGCTTTTATGCTTTGGAGGTCCCTGATGCTCGGGCAGGTTTTTATTGAGAGCCTCCGTGAATGTAGGTGTGTGTTTTGTGTTTTTATGTGTGTGTTTTGGTGGTGTAGGTTTTGAGGGACTATGTGATGAGTGTGGTGTGGTGCAAGTGTTTACCTTCTCCTCTTGACTGTCTAGTCCAGTCTTGGGTGAAGAGAGCTTTGCTTCCAGTTTGGCTATATAAGTGCATCTCTCACAGGTTGTAGTGTTGGGTGGTAGGAGGAGAGGGTTGTCTGTGTACATGAGGCAATTGCTGCATTGCCCCAAGATGCCGAGATTCATCAGGTAGACAGGTGAAATCACTGGGAGCTGACCCTTAGACATGCCTGGATAGGTGCTTATTTATTAAGTATTAAAAACTGCTTTCCTCTAGACAAGTGTGGAAAGTTGAGTGCTGTAGTAATTTGCAGCTTATGTAGTGCTTACAATGAGTTCTGAACGTGCTGAGTTCAAAGAAACAGATTTGAGTGCTGAAACACAGTAAATAAATGCAGCAGCACTGATTAATTCATTTAGCACAGAGACCATTTCAAATGTACTTGGAACTGATTTAAATAACTAGGAATTGCACTGAAAGCACTTGAAATGCATTGCAAACTGTAAAACAACTTCAATAAAAAGTTGTAATTTCATTTTAGAGAAAACACAGTAGAATGCAAAAAAAGTGCAGAAAAGCAACATGACCACTCAAAATGGATTTAAATAGCTATGAACAGCACAGAAACAATTTGAAATGCAGTTTATTCTGCCATATGACTATACTGTTTGTAGGCTTCTGAGCCCCCAAGCCCTTCTGTGTTGGAGGGAAGCCTTCTAGCTTAGTTTTATTTCTTATAACTAGCCAGTTTTCTAGTTTTAGTCACTTTAAAAGTTACAGCAAGCAGACAGTTTTGGCCAGGTCAGTGAGTTATCTAGAACTTGTAGTGGTAATCCTAGGGGAAGAAGGTAACTGCTGTAGTTCAGGGAAAGAGTACTACCACTGGTTAAAGTATTAGCAGTTTTTCATTGATTCTTTCACTATTCCTGTTTATTTTGCATGCTTAGAGTAGTGGGTGGGGTTGAAGCATGCACTCGATAGAAACAGGCACTTTCAGTTGTAACTTTTCCTGATATAGTTAACTCTTCCAAATCCTATCAATAAATAGGCTCTTGATTTGAGCAGGTAGAGCAAGCTGCATGTAATGGCATTATTCACAGAGATGCACTATCAGCAGCCTAAGCATCTCACAACAGCCCTAATGGTGCTATTTTCATCATCTTAGCCAACAGCTGCTTCAAAGAAGCATAACACCTCCATTAAGCAAGGTTTCCAAGCTGTGCTTATCATAGTCAGATATATACCCAGGTTAGTTATTTACCTAAATACACATCCATACATAACTACATGACCTCCCCTGAACTGATACATTTCTCATTTTACTGCAGATCTCTGTTTTTGTTAAACTCAGCAACTCTCTGTAAATCAAATTAAGTTTTGCTTCACACTGGACAAAATGGAAAGTCAGTTATCTTGTCCCGCGTCTGCTGTCAACCTCACGACAATATATATCCTTAAGCAGTATAGCAACTGCCTTATGGTCACAGATAATGAACTGTTACTAAAAAGAACTCTTTTTTTTGTGAAAGAAGCAAATATTTAAAATATATGGAGGCTTCACTCGCACAAAAAAAACACAGATTGAGAGCATCACAATAACACACCACATTGTACGCCCAACTATGACACATACAGTAATGTCATAAGAAGTCCTTACATAAGCCTACTAGAACCATAAGGATTAAGCCTCAATAAAAGTCTTAATCAAACATTGTATCACATAATATCTCACCTTAAACAAAGTTATGTTATGACACAAAGGACCTCAGTTTCAGTACTCCCCAGAACTCCACAAACAAAAATACTTTGGTGATTGGGGACTCCTTAGTGAGACACATAGATTCCCAACACATTAGGATGGACAATGACAAGGTGATAGTGAGTTGTATTTCAGATGTCAGGATCTCAGATTTTTCAAGACTCACTCACCAGACAAATGTAACTACAATATGGTAGTTGTGTGTGTTGGCGGGGGGTAAATAACATGGGGCAAAAAATCCTAAGGGAGATGCAAACAGACATGTCTGTGCTCTCTATGCATATCATAAACGCAAATGAGATCTTGATATGGAGCAGAATTCTCCCTTCTCCATGTACAATGCCTAGGTGCAAAGAAAAGTTGGTCAGCTTCAACAATTGACTAAGTAACTGTGTCATTCTATGAAACCTTAGTAGATGTCAGCATGGAACAAGATGCCTGACAATCATACTGGCTTTCAAGGGATGGATTGCACCTCTCATTCACTCAAAGGCTTCCACATACTGGCTAAAGCCCTTGTTGTCCCAATGCTGCATTTTTTTTCAGACAAATTTCAGTTAATGAACATTCAAGTGTTGTGAATGTATCATTATCAAATCAGGATTAAATTAGGATGGCTCTGCTTAATGCCAAAAGTCTAGATAACAAGCTGACTGACCTTAAAGTACTCCTGCATTTGGAAGGCATCCATATACATGTAATCACTGAAACCTGGTTTAAATGTCCAGGTAACACTCCCACCATATATGGGTTAAGTCACTAACATACTTTCAGACACAATGACAACTGTGGTGGTGTGTCAACATTTTTCAGAGGCCATATCACGTATATACTAATTCCCAGAGACCCACAAATGTCTATCACAGGGCACTTTCCATGACCTCAAAAAATTCTTGCCAGGTTCCTAAACATCATTGATAAGTGCTCCATAAACAAGAATTATATTATCATTCTGGGAGATTTAAATTCCACATCTATTGATGGAGTACCTACACCAACTACTTAGGATATGCACAGTTTTTATATCCAATAAATAAAATAAATCAGTGAACCAGATTGTTACTAGTCCAGCTACAGGACAAAATATTATTGCCTAGTGCTTACAAAAGCAGCACCATCATGCACAAATCTACTACCACTTCCTTCTCTGAATAAGTCAGACCATAATCCAGTAACTATCTAAACACCCTGAAACCAATATATCAGAATTCAAAGACTTGAAGCACACAAACTGGATTTCAAGCACACAGATTGCATCCCTTTGGAAATGACTGCACTCACGATACTGAGTCTTGACAAATTGTGAAAAAAAGACTGAAAATGCAAGAGAAAAGCAAATATTTAAACATTTTGTTTTTGCACAGCTGCAAGTCTCACACACACCCTAGACTTATATATACTAGGGTAGTTATTTTTGAAGCTACAGATACATAACAGCCAATACCATTAGTACATGAATTTTCATTTTTTTTAGTTGCAATCCATTGGTGCCTTTTGGAGTCTCACATCAGGAATAGTATCCAAGTAGCTTGTCTAGTTTTCAGTGTCTAGTTATGTTTTTCTGAGCATTTTATGATCACTCTTTCATTGCAAAGATTTCATACAAAAGCTTACACAGTCATCATCATCATCATCATCTTCTTACGGCTGTGCCCGTTAGGGGTCGCCACAGCGGATCATCCGTTTCCATTTCTTCCTGTCCTCTGCATCTTGCTCTGTCACACCAACCACCTGCATGTTCTCTCTCACCACATCCATAAACCTTATCTTAGGCCTTCCTCTTTTCCTGTTACCTAATAGCTCCATCCTTGGCATCTTTTTCCCAATATACTCAGCATCCCTCCTCAGCACATGTCCAAACCAACATAATCTTGCCTCTCTGGCTTTGTCTCCAAACCTTCCAACCTGGGATGACCCTCTAATATACATATTCTTAATCCTGTCCACCCCCGTCACACCCAGTGCACATCTTAACATCTTTAACTCCGCCACATCCAGCTCTAACTCCTGCCTTTTTGCCAGTGCCACTGTCTCCAACCCATATAACATAGAAGGTCTCACTACCCTCTTGTAGACCTTCCCTTTCACTCTTACTGGTACTCGTCTGTCACAAATCACTCCTGACACTCTTCTCCACTCACTCCATCCTGTCTGTACTCTCTTCTTCACCTCTCTTCCACACTCACCATTACTCTAAACTATTGATCCCAAGTATTTAAACTCATCCACCTTCGCCACCTCTACTCCCTTCATCCTCACCATTCTTCTAACCTCCCTCTCATTCACACACATATATTCTGTCTTAGTCCTGCTGACCTTCATTCCTCTCCTCTTTAGAGCACATCTCCATCTCTCCAGGGTTTCCTCAACCTGGTCCCTACTCTCACTACAGATCACAATGTCATTTGCAAACATCATAGTCCATGGGGACTCCTGTCTGATCTCGTCTGTCAACCTGTCCATCACCATTACAAATAAGAAAGGGCTCAGAACTGATCCTTGATGCAATCCCACCTCCACCTTAAACGCATCCGTCACTCCCACCTCAGACCTTACCACTGTCACACTACCCTTGTACATATCCTGTACCACTCTTACATACTTCTCTGACACTCCGGACTTCCTCATACAATACCACAACTCCTCTCTAGGCACCCTGTCATATGCTTTCTCTAAGTCTACAAAAACACAATGCAACTCCTTCTGACCTTCTCTGTACTTCTCCATCAACAATCTCAGAGCACACATCGCATCTGTAGTGCTCTTTGCCAGCAAGAAACCATACTGCTGATCACTAATCATCACATCCCTTCTTAACCTAGCTTCCTCTACTCTTTCCCATAACCTCATGCTGTGACTGATCAATTTAATCCCTCTGTAGTTACTACAGCTCTGCACATCACCCTTATTCTTAAAAATCAGTACCAAAACACTTTTTCTCCATTCCTCAGGCATCCTCGGACTTTCCAAGATTTCATTAAACAATCTGGTTAAAAATTCCACTGCCATTTCACCTCAACACCTTCATGCTTCCACAGGTATGTCATCTGGACCAACAGCCTTTCCATTCTTCATCCTCTTTATAGCAATCCTTACTTCCTCCTTGCGTATCCATTGCACTTCATGATTCACTATCACCATATCACCCAACCTTCTCTCCCTCTCATTATCTTCATTCATCAACCCCTCAAAGTACTCTTTCCATCTGCTCAACAAACTCTCCTCGCTTGTGAGTATGTTTCCCTCATTATCCTTTATCACTTTTACCTGCTGCACATCTTTCCTAGCTCGGTCCCTCAGTCTAGCCAATCGATACAGGTCCTTTTCTCGCTCCTTAGTGTCCAACCTTTCATACAACTCTTCATATGCCTTATCCTTAGCCTTCGCCACCTCTCTCTTTGCCATGCACCTCATCTCCTTATACTCCTGTCTACTTTCTTCATCTCTCTGACAATCCCACTTCTTCTTTGCCAACCTCTTTCTCTGTATACTCTCTTGTATTTCCTCATTCCACCATTTCCTCATTCCACCACCATGTCTTCTTGTCGTCCTTCCTCTATCCAGATGTCATACCAAGCACCTTTCTAGCTGTCTCCCTTACAAGCTCTGTTGTAGTTACCCAGCTATTTGGTAACTCTTCACTGCCACCCAGTGCCTGTCTTAACTCTTCCCTGAACTCCACTTCACAATTGCCCTTTTTCAATTTCCACCATTTGATCCTTGGTGTTGCCCTCACACTCCTCCTCCTCTTCTTGATCACCACCATCATCCTACAAACCACCATCCTATGCTGCCTAACTACACTTTCCCCAGTCACCATTTTACAGTCTCCAATCTCCTTCAAACTGGCCCCCCTACATAAGATATCATCCACCTGTGTGCATCTTTCTCCACTCTTGTATGTCACCCTATGCTTCTCCCTCTTGTTAAAATACGTATTCACCACAGCCATGTCCATCCTTTTCACAAAATCCACTGCCATCTGATGTTCTGCATTCCTTTGCTTAACACCATACCTACCCATCACTTCCTCATCCCCTCTGTTCCCTTCACCAACATGCCCATTGAAATCTGCTCCAATCACCACTCTCTCACCCTTGGGTACAGTCATTACCACTTCATCCAACTCACTCCAAAATTTTTCTTTCTCATCCATCGCACACCCAACTTGTGGAGTGTATGCACTAACATTCATCATTACACCATCAATTTCCAGCTTCATAAACATCACTCTATCCGCCACTCTTTTCACCTCCAAAACACTCTTAGCATACTGTTCCATCTGGATAACTCCTACACCATTTCTCCACCCATCCATACCATGATAAAACAATTTGAACCCACCTCCGATACACCTAGCTTTACTCCCCTTCCATCTGGTCTCTTGCACACACAATATACCAACCTTCCTTCTGCCATCATATTGGCTAGCTCTCTCCCTATACCAGTCATGCTGCCAACATTCAAAGTTCCGACCCTCACTACCACAGTCCTAGACCTTCTCCTGTCTAGTTCTGCTTAAGATACATTAATTGTTGTTCATAAAGTATTTATTTATATTGTCATAATTTTCATATTTTTCTAAATATCTCAAAAATAGTACACAGGTATAAATGCTTAGCCTCATATAAAAGCTCACAGATGGATGAACAAAATACTGCAGACAATATATGGTAGCTTGAATGGTTACTGATATTTTATAAGTTGTTTACAAAATATTACACAATTGTAATTTACTGTGTTTATTAATGACTTATAAAACCCAGTTTAAGACCTGGAATTGAATGAATACTACCACTGTATTGATTTGTTTCTGTAGGACAGCTAGCAATTTACATTTCTTTAGTATCCCTTATGATTCCAGAGACATGAACATTTGAAATGTGAGGACATAACTTGATTTTGTCAAACAATCTCAGGAGGCGATCATTGGGAGGTGAGAGTACCCTCAAATTATCTGTGGTATGATCCCACCTATTCTCATTAGGTGTAATATATAATCATCAGCCATGGAATAGGTAAGGCCAATCTCTAACCCAATGGAATAAGTTAATCTGGGTGCAGAAAAAGAAACTGGCTAGGCATAAAACGGGCTTGAAGAATCATACACCATAATTCACCACCAGTGATGCTGATGTAAAATTACCACTCTTTATTATAATAAAGAAAGGCTTTAAGTTTACCCCTTATAAAAAATGTGACATAAGTAAAACAGTTATAGATCTTAAATTATTTATCAGGAAAATTAATTTTAAATAGATTTTTCCTAATGATAGCACCAAGATGTACAAAATAGTTTTAAAAAGGAGAATATATACAATCCCCTATACATACCCAATTAAAACATTTTGAAGCAAGAGTTGAACAAGAAATTAAAGAAAGTATTTAAAAGAAAAAAAATCATATAATTTAGAAAAAGAAGAAAAAATAATTTTGGACAAGTTAAGAGGGAATAAATATATTATAATCATGAGAACGGATAAAGAAGGAGGGATAGTCATTATGGAATACATGGGTAAAATTATGGAAATCTTATGTAATGGGGATAAATATACTCCTGTTTCCAAAAATGAAATCAGTATTGCTTATTGCAAGATAGATTATTATTTAAATGATCTCTTATTACCAGGGATTATTGATTTAGATATGTTTATTTTTTTAAATAAATTGAAAGCTGCAATGCTTTCCATTTTTGGTATCCCCAAAGTCCATAAGGACATTCATAACACACATCTGAGACAAATAGTTGCAGTAAAAGGATCAAAAATCCATCCATTGTCAGTGTATGTGGATCAAAAATTGAAAACGTTTTGGAAAGGTAATCAACTCATTCTGAAAGACTTGTGATTTTTTTTTTACAAGAAGGTAACAATCACCTCTGTGATGAGAATGTGATATTTGTAACTATGGGCATTATAGATTCATTTACAGCAATACCCTCCCATGATATAGGAATAGGATGGTTTGGAGACATATTATTACAATATAGCTCCCTAGACAATAAGGAAATTAGACTGATGGTAGAGTTAATGGAATCAATTTAAAAAAGTAATTTTATGTATTTCAAAGGGGAATATTATAGACAAGTTCAAGGGATAGCTATGGGGGCATCTTGCACCCCCATATCTGTCAATATGGTCCTTAAAATGTGGGAACAAACATTTATTTTAAATTCACCATTTGCAAAATACTGGAAAGTTTAAAAACATTTATACATGATATATGTACATTTTGGATTGAAAGTAAAGAGTTACTGTTAGAATTTATTAAATATATTGAGGAGACTACAATGTTTTTAAAATTCACATACATTACCAATGAGAAGGTGAATTATTTAGATGCGACCATACCTAAATTGGATCACCATGAGGTGTTTAAATCCACTTTACATAATAATTCATTTATTTATTTATTTTACATTTGTTAACCAGGATAGTCTGACTGGATACATGTCCATTTTCACTGGAGGCCTGGGGCGAAAAGCTCCAAGATAATAATACACATCAAACATTTAGTAAATGCTAGTTTCAAGCAGATTACAGTCATAAGCAATACCAGCATTTAGCACATATAGTACTTATTATAAAACACTTTACAAAACATAACATTATTTTCAAAGTTAAACATACATAACATTACATTCAGGTTTAAGACACACTGAGCAGCAGTTATAAAACTGACCCTTCCTTAAATGGAGTGGTAGAAAAAATTTAGAAGTAGTTGAAGGTAAGGTTCCTAAGAAATAGAGAGGTCAGTAGTCGGGGTTAGTGCAAGGACATAACCAATGAGTTCTGAAGTATTTTTTGAGTTTGTTTTTGAATTGAGTTAGTGAGGGTTCTAGGGTCAAGTCAGCTGGGAGTCTGTTCCATATTTTCTCCAACAGAGTTGGCAAACAGAGAGCCCCCAGCTGAGTAGTTGGATGTGTATGTTTGAACTAGGAGTCTAGTGGATGATCGCAGTGGCTGGGTGCTGGTGTTGGGGCTGATAATATTTTTTAGTGCAGGTGTATTTTCTGGTTGATAAAGGACTTTATGTGCCACTGTTAGCTGGTTGAACTGCAGTAGGCTTGGCAGTTCAAGCCATCCTAGACGATTTAGGTTGTGACAGTGGTGTGTCTGGTAGGCTGTGCCAGTAGCAAATCTGGCAATGTGGTTATAGCAGGATGATAGTTTATTAAGATCTGTTTTAAGTTGGAAAATAGAGGTGAGGCATAGAAAAGAGTTGATAGCAGATGGGAATGGGCAATTGCAGTTCTAGCAAATGGGATAAGGAAAGGAGAGCCAAGTTTTTTATTAATGGTTTTGATAGTTTGATTGATATGCGCATCAAACTTCAGGTTGTTATCAACTATGAAAGGACACCATTTCTAATTCATATTTGTATTTTGCAAGTGAACACCGTTTACAACAGAAAAAAGTATAGTAAAGGGTCACTTTATTAAGGTGACACATATTGTTTCTGATGACAAGTATTTTATAAAAAAATGTGATAAAGTAAAAAAAATATGTTTTTGGAGAGAAAATACTTTGTTAGATTAGTAAACAAAATTTTAAAGGAGGTTAAAAAAGGTAGAATTACTAAATACCCACCTGTTTGGGGAAAAGGGCAAATAATTATGAATTTAAGTCAAATGAGAGAGGACTATAAGAATACTAAGGATGATAATGCAAAGAAGGAATCTGCTCATCATGGTGACGCATTTATAATGAAGTATAATACCAATGCAAACTTGATTAAAGTATAACTTTAAAACATTAGAATATGTTTTCTAAGTTTTCAGATGTCCCAGAGATTTTTCAGAACCTATTACCTTTATCGATGAAAGGGGGAAAAATATGAAGAATACACTGGAGATTAAGAAATATATATATATATTCCGAGTAATCAAAAGAAAGTGGATACATATAAATGTGGATTTTGTGTGCAGTGGTCTCATATAGTGAATGCTGATCATATGTACATCCCTGCAAGAAATAAATACATATATAATAATCAATATTTTGGTTGTAATAGCAGAGGTGTAATATATATTGCCATGTATAAATGTTGCCCATCATGTTACATTAGTAAAACTAAATGTATATTAAGGAAAAAAAAATATGAACATTTTTATGACATCAAAAGGAAAGATGATACAAATGCCTTCTATAGACATACAGCACAATGTGAAAATGCAGATTTTATTTTTATTGTGATACAGGAAATCCCCAAAGATCCTAGAAAAGATTTATGGAAGACTAAAATTGAGTAGCGCGAACTTTACTGGCAGTTGGTGATAGATGCCAGTAAGGTCCTAGGTTCAGTGATAATATATCTATTGCTCATATATTAAAACTTAGAGCAGCTAGATTATAACAAATCCTAGGGCAGGATTCATGATGGCTTGCATGGAGTATAAGAGTCGTGTAAAACTCCATGCAGCCATAGCGATCCAGGAACAGCCCGAAATACCATGTAAGAGACCAGCTAAAACGTCTCTTACATGAGCAGGGCGTGGATATGCTAATTACCTCACTTGCAGCCAAAAGGCATGCAAATGAGGTAGATTAGTGATCCACGAAGCTGAAACCAGCCCGTGTAAGAGTCGTGTTAGGTGTAGAAATGTACTCAGTTGACAACCGAGTACTTTTCCGCAAATAACACAATGGAGCCATGTCAGCTCCAAATAAAGTGTGTATATGTGTCAGGCAGCATGCCAGTGGCCATTGGCATGGTAACCCGATGCAAACATGAAAAAAATTTTTTTTTTTGGCGATCGTCGATGTTTAAACGCAGCGCAGCCCCGCGCAAATGGGCTGCACTATATAAAACATAAAAATAAAGGTTTTAAACCCACAAATGTGGGGTTTATGCAATGCATGGATTTACAATGCAGGGACTAGCAGACCGAAAACAACATGGCCACCGTTTAGTGGTTGCTAAGGGGGGAAGCTGAGTTTAAGACATGTAACTAAGCATTAGTAGACAATCCTATGTAAATGAGTGGTAGGATAGTGAATCTCACTGTCACATAGCAAATGAGCACATTCCATGTAGTGTAAGAGTTAGATAAGGGGGAGTAACAGAGTAGGAGATAGGTGACATCACAGGGGGGAATGTCAGAAAGAAATCAAGCTCACTGGAGCAAAGTGGTATGTGAAAGATGTCAGTCACACAGCATAGAAAGAGGAGTGTCAACAGATAAGCATGGGAAAGTCAAGAAATGGAAGGTGTACACTGTGGCTAACACCAAAGTTTCTTGCTGTGCGTGCATGCGTGCATGTGCGCACTGGGAGTCGCAAGTAAGACAGAGTGTGCGCGTGTAAGGCAGAGTAAGCATGTAGGAGCCTGTTTAAAGATCTGTAAACCTGTTTGCGCTGGTGTGCGCGTGTTTTAACCCAAATAAGCAGATTTTAGTCCGTGTAAGCATGTGTGCGCGCGTGGTAGCCACTATGAGCGTGTTTTCGCTGGTATGCACGCTGCTCCCCCCTGAGGAAACAGAGAGGAAAAAGGAAGCAGAAGAAATAGTAGGAAGCTAGCAGGGAATACTGGTAGAGCTAGCAGGTGAAAACAATTAGAAGCAGGCAATTACACAGGCGGAATACTAGCACAGCCCAGCACTTAAAACACTGCAAACAGCATTGCAGTATGTTTCTCTCAAGAGACACTGCAAGACAGGAGTAAGCTATTAGAAGTGAAAACTGAAAAAGCTGCACTCAGACCAAACATGCTAGGGGCTGCCATAGCTGTTATAAGGAGACATAGGAGACTTGCTGAGGGTGGTGACAATGCAAATGCTGCCAGACAACCCACAGTGAGGAGACGGAGAAGAGTGTACAGGCCCAGGGTCACCTACCAGGGGTTACATGAGCTGGAGATAGTGGAGCGCTATAGAGTGGACAGTGACCTCCTGCAGCAAAGTGTTGAGCTGTGCAGGCCATGCCTCACACACAGAACCAACAGTGGGGAACCCATCCCAGTGGAAACCAAGGTATGTGTTGGCCTAAGAATACTAGCAACAGGTACCTTCCAGAGACCAACTGGTGATATGATGGGGATCTCACAGGCATCAGCATCCAGGGAACTGCACCAGTTCCTGGATGCCATGTCGGCACATGTCGGAGATCATGTATATTTCCCCAATTCCCATGAGGTATTGGCCAGCAATATGTGACTCTTCCAGCAAATAGCGGAATACCCTGAGGTAGTGGGTGCAATAGACTGCACGCATATATGCATCAAGGCACCAGCTGGTGAGCGGGGTAGGGCCTACATTAACCGCAAGGGCTTCCCCTCCATCAACTGCCAGGTTGTGTGTGATGCCCAGGGCATAATAACGAATGTGTGCGCTGGCTGCCCTGGAAGCTACCATGATTCCCATATCTGGCGTCTGACGCAGCTGTACCAGACATTTGCCAATGGGGACATCCCACATGGTCACTTAGTGGGGGATGCTGGATATGCACTGGAGCCATGGCTGATGACACCCATCAGAAACGCACACACACCTGAACAAGAACACCATAATGAGGCACACGCACAAACACGAAATGTAATAGAGCGTGTGTTTGGGCTGCTCAAGTCACGGTTCCGGTGCCTGGACACATCTGGTGGAGCCTTGCAGTACTCACCAACTACAAGTACGAAATTGTCATGGTATGTGCTATGCTACATAATATGATACTGCGAAAACAGCTGCAGCAGAACCAGCATAGGGCCGGGACAAACAGCCCCCCACCATTGCCAAGGCCATCACAGGCAGAGCGTGACTCGGAGGAGGAACAACCTGAGCCTGCCCCAGTAGGCAGAAGGAGGTATGCCCAGTATGCCCTGGCCTTGGCAAAGAGGCAACGCATAGCACATACACTGGCTCAGTAGGAACCCTGGGAATTATACCCCTCTCTGACTCACTCATATAGTAAAAGGGACGCCTAACATGACACAACCTGCTTTTAAACATGTACAGGGAGGGTAGTATGTTCATCTGACATAGGCAGCCCTGCAGCACCACCTGAGGCATGATTGCCATGTGTTAAGCAATGTAACACCATCTAGTATATGCAAACATGATGACCCTGCCTAACATCTCACCCTCACCAAGCATGATGCCACACTATGAAGACAACAAGATCAAGTAAAATAATTGGCTGAAGTATTGCTGTTAGTCAAAGGGGAACAAATGGCTGACAGCCTGGGATGACATGCCGAGCAAGACATGATGCTCCACCTGCTAGGGATGGCACGCACCCAGCACAGCTGGCTGTGTGGATACTGGCAAAGGCTGTTGTTACCCCCACTGTGCCTTGAATAGGTAAGGCTGGAAACACAAACCCACCACCATAGGTAGCACAAGGGATAACAACCTGGACATAATGCTACCCAATGCCAGAAGTCTAAACTGCAAGATGCATGCAGACCAAACCCACCTCAGCATGGAGAATGGTAATATCTGTTCTGTAACAGAAACCTGGGTCAAGGCTCAAAAGAGCACCCTAATACTACCAGGTTATGCCTTATACCATGCTTTACAGCCCCAAAACATGGAACAAACTACAATAGGAGTGTGGCTATCAATAATTGATAAGGATAACCACACCCCCAGGTTGGTACCACAGCAAGAAGCAGCATGGACTATCCACGGGAAAGTAACAGTGGCTCAAACTGCGTCCCAGTTTGCAGCCTGCAACAGACCACCCTCCCAAACCCAGGGACCCCAGTCAGCCTTCCTGAAGACACTGCAGAGTATGAATGTCTCACCAAATACCAAACAAGGCACACACAAAATATGACATAGGTGGTAATCCATTATGTACGGAAGACGTAATCAGGGACCTAGGGACACAAGTGGACAGTAACCCATCATGTGACACTCACATTGCCAAGGTGGCCAGGAAGACCTGCTATATTGCCCACCTTAACATGAAAGGATGCACATGTAGATCAAGAGAGGTCACTGTGCCCCCATACCCTCCTCTTATCAGGCCCATACTTGAGAACAATGCCCCATTTTGGATGTACCTTACCTGACACCTGCAGCAGTTAGAAAGACCCCAAACGTACCTCACCAAGAGGATAAAGGGTCCAAACATTTGTCATCTGCCACCTGGCTGAGGAAACCACAGCCCAATTCACATGCATACTGCCCAGTCAGAGGCGATGTATGCCTGATGTACAAGGCCATGTCCAATCCAGAATGAATGGACATGCTCCACTGCAGAAACTCCAAATCCAGCAGACACCACAATGAGATATCTGAACCTCAACACATAGATAAATAGGATGTGCTGGAGGGACAGATTCATAACCCAGAGGCTCCTTACACTCTGGAACAGAATCCCAGCCCATGATAGGCTGAGCTCCACACTCATACTCAACAAGAGAAATCCGGTCAAGTGCATGGGAGATAGTAGGTGTACACTGGGGGCCATGTCTGTGTCACATCTAGTAAAGTAAACCCTAAATGGGCATAATATGCACATTGCAAGGGGTGTCGAAAGCCACACACAGTCTGTCTAGGCTCAAACATGGCCAGGGCAGATAGCCTAGTATGAACCTATGAACCTATGATGATACAAATTGTGCAGGACACAAAGGATAATTACACAGCTGTCCTAACTGATGGTAGGAACCATGGTGATAATCCACAGATATGCTCTGCATTACTCAAATATCACAAGCAATACACCAAAGCCCCACACATTGCCAACATCCAACCTAACAGATTCTTTGCAAACTCCCCACCAGCACCAAACTGCCAAATATCTATCCCAGCAGAGTGCTGGCCCCCTGACATTGCAGATGCTGAGGTAACAGCCAGCATCTACAAAGCAAATCACACAGCATCAATGGTACCAGATGGTGTCCTGGGTTGTGTCCAACAAGAACTGTAAGAAGAATGGAACACCAAATAGCACTACTGCTCACTCTCAGTCTTACCACAGGATATGTACCCAAAGAGCAGTGTACAGCAACAGTGGTCCCTCACCACAAAGGTGGTGCCTGAATGTATACTGCAAACTATCACCCCTCAACCCTGACTATCTTGGTCGGCAGAATAATGGAGAGGATGATCATGGACCCCAGGAATAACGAGATTGGGTACCTACAGACATTGGACCCTACCCAGTGTGGCTTTCATAGGGCAGATCCTGCCCCTTAAACATGTCTGACTCATGTGAAACATGCACCAAGGCCATTGATGAGGGGAATGTGGTTCACACAGCCTATCTGGACCTTGCTAAACCCTTCCATACAATACCCCAGTTGTTCAGTACAGATAAGCTCACCAGCCTAACTATAAACCCCTATCCAAGTAGATGGGTTGCAAACCAGCTCAAGGACAGAACTGACCTGGTCAGAAATGCTGCAGACATGTCAGACTACAAACCAGGTACAACTGGCATCCCACAAGGCACGGTCCTGGGACCTCTCTTGTATGGTATATATGTCACATAGGTACAGGCTAACATGGAAGGCCTGTGTCTGAACAGGTTCGCAGATGACTACAAACTGCCCACCATATCGGACCCTCCAGCTGACACAAGCATCCTACAAAAGGCACACATAGAAACAGACAAGTGGTGCCACAGCCATCAACAAGCAAAATGCAGAATAGTGTATAGTCATCACCTGTGGAAACACAGTATGTGGCCACAAATTACCACATAGGTGTTAACCCATTAAGTACATCAGGAGCAATAAGAGACCTGAGGACACAAGGTGATAGATATCCTGCATGTGACAACCATGTGTCTGTAGTGGTTACAGAAACATGTCATATACCCACCTAATCATGAAGGTAAGCACAGCTAGGTCAGGAGAGGTCACTGTGCCTCTCCAGTCATCCATCAGCAGCCTCACAATTGCGTACAATGGCCCTTGTGGGATGTACCTTAGCAGACACCTGCATCAACTGGAAAGACCCCACAAATACCCCACCAGAAGGATCTCAAAGCTGTAACAGATGCCATGTGTTGCCTGATTAAACAAACTGCAGCTCCACACAGTGCCATACCACCTGGCTAGAGGTGATCTGTGCCTGATGTATAAAGCCATGACCAAGCTGGAATCAATGGACATTTGGCACCATGTAAAATCTGAATGCTGGTGACCTATGCACATGACAGGCCTGAATCCCAGCACAGACATAAACAGGACATGCTGTACCGATTGGTCCATAACCCAGAAGCTCACTCCACTCATGACTAAACTCCCAGTACAGGTTATCCAGGGAGTCCCTCATTGACTGTCATCCAGAAGAATCATGATGACTGGATGGGAGATGGTAGGTGTACCCTGGATATCACCTGTATGTCATGGGTAGACAGAGGCACAGCACACTAACCTTGAAATATGTCATGGCAAACACCAGTAAATATGTGTGTTGAAGGACAAACACTCTCTGACTAGCATGACAAATGGCCTAGGGCACATGGCCATTGTTTGTCACTGTCCACACAAGTTGTGGAATACATTAACAATGTCGGACAATCTTGTTCTATGTTGTCCATATCTGAACAAAAAGCAACAAGGTCATATCTACACAACTGGCCCTCAACCAGTCTGGTGTGCTCACTATAAATATTACAAGCAGTGATAGGACTGAAACCGATGATACTGTCCACCACAGTGAAAGTACTGAACCAGTACACTATACGACAATACACTGTTTGGTCAGTATGAAAGGATGTTGACAACTGTATGCAAACTATCTCATGGAAACCCTGCAGGCACAGCATAATGCCTGTTAGGTTCAGACACAAAGCAGTTGGGCAGTAAGAACACAACCTGACATCCAACACTCAACAGTACATGTGAAATATAGATTAAGTCCACACACAAACACAAATGTGGTGGACCACAGATCTCAACATATGGAAAGTTCACACTGGGCATGCTCGCACACTTAGATAAATGAGACGTGTCAGTCAAGAAGCCATATAAACTGTGAACTGGGCATGCTCACACACACAGGCCATATCACAGTTCAGCAGTTGCACACACATATCTGGCATTTGTATGTGTTAATACAGGAACCTCCCACAATACAGAAATCTACACAGTGAAATTACAACAGAGACATAAGTAAAGTAGTGGATCCCACTCATATGCAAACATCTGCCACAGTACACAAGTTGTTCATAGAGATAGGGAAAGCTATGGCAATAAAGACCCACAAACAGTTTATGAGCAACAGATACTTGCATCTGACAGGTAAACATATGGCCGTAGAGTTCAATACTAGGCTGTTGTCCCTAGGGAATACAGAAGGCTATCCACAGTGTATTTGGTGTCTGCCTCCGCAGTACAGTAGGCCACTGTGCCTCTGCAAAGTTAATGCATATATATGCTCTCCCCCTTACTGATGGATAGTAACAGATGTACATACCTCTTCATAAATAATGATGTCAGCACACTATACATATGTCAGGAGCACAAATGATACCCAGTAATTTGAATAGCGCCCTCAGCTACTGCGTCTCCCACAAGTGTCATAACATAGTTAGGTAGGGGTTTGAATCCTGCAAATGCTCAGTGTGTGTGTGTGTGTATGTGTGAATGTGGGGGGGAGTAGGGTGTGTGCAATTCTATGTGTAAGAGAAATGTCCCTTTTGGCAACTAGTACAACACACCACATGCTGCATATTCCACTGTCTAAACACTGATGATGTCAGCACCCTATAAGTACAGCAGGAGAAAGCAAGCCTCCCAGTAATGCAAATAGTGCGCTCTGCTACTGCGTTTCTCACAAGTGTCACAACACAGTTAGGTAGGGGTTTGAATCCTGAAAATGCTCAGTGTGTGTGTGTATGTGTGAATGTGGGGGGGAGTAGGGTGTGTGCAATTCTATGTGTAAGAGAAATGTCCCTTTTGGCAACTAGTACAACACACCACATGCTGCATATTCCACTGTCTAAACACTGATGATGTCACAAGTGTCATAACATAGTTAGGTAGGGGTTTGAATCCTGAAAATGCTCAGTGTGTGTGTGTGTGTATGTGTGAATGTGGGGGGGGTAGGGTGTGTCCAATTCTATGTCTAAGAGAAATGTCTCTTTTGGCAACTAGTACAACACACCACATGCTGCATATTCCACTGTCTAAACACTGATGATGTCAGCACCCTATAAGTACAGCAGGAGAAAGCAAGCCTCCCATTAATGCAAATACTGCACTCTGCTACTGCATCTCTCACAAGTGTCATAACATAGTTAGGTAGGGGTTTGAATCCTGCAAATGCTCAGTGTGTGTGTGAATGTGGGGGGAGTAGGGTGTGTGCAATTCTATGTGTAAGAGAAATGTCCCTTTTGGCAACTAGTTTAACACACCACATGCTGCATATTCCCCTGTCTAAACACTGATGATGTCAGCACCCTATAAGTACAGCAGGAGAAAGCAAGCCTCCCAGTAATGCAAATAGCACGCTCTGCTACTGCGTCTCTCACAAGTGTCATAACACAGTTAGTTAGGGGTTTGTATCCTACAAACGCCATGTGTGTTTCTGTCACACAGTTTATCCATGTGTGTGGGGTGTTGTTCCCAATATTGCACAACATAGATTATATCAGTAATGTCAATGCACACATGATGTATGTCTGTGCCACATACACATATGTACCTGTGACCTTCAATAGTTCCCATGTCTGAAGCCTGCCTCATGAGAATACATGGAATTTGCATTAGACAACTTTATGACTGTGGTGTTCTGTGCAGGGGCTGCATGTGGTATGTGAATATACAATGTGAGTTGTATATGGTGTCATCCTACCAGCGAGGGATACACGTCTGGTCTGGAGCATATAGTCCACATGTTGTTGATGAACGGGTGCAGCATGTTTTCACCTCTTGTGGGAGTGGTAACAAGTTGTTCCATAGCAATTCAATGAATAAATGCTAGGAACCTTTCAGCTAGGGTCTTGGAGCTAGAGTAATGCTCACACTCTATGTTTGGGCAGTTGCAGTCCACCCATATAATGGTGTTTGTAGAGAACGTCATATTCCCAGTGTTGTTAGGAAGGCCAAGTGGGTTTCCTGGGTATGGGAGGGTGGTGTGTGCCAGACTATGAACCTGAAGGCAGTCTAACCCACTGTTAGTTGCACATGGATAGGCTCTGATGCTTTGTGCTGTGCCACCAACCTGGAGGTGTGTGTATCTGTGGTGCCTTTGGATACTTCCCCCCTGTTCTGGTTTGGTGCATGTTTAGGGGACAACAAGCATGGTATGAGGTATAACCTGGCAGTGATGGGGTGCACCTGGGAGCCTTGAACCAGGATTCTGTTACTGCACAGATATTGCTGTTCTCCATGCTAAGGACAGTTTCCAGTGCATGCATCTTGAGGTTTACACTGCTGGCATTGAGTAGCATTACTATTAGTGTCCTATCCCGTGTGATACCTGTGTAGGTGGCTATATAATTTGAGCCTTGCATAAAAAGGCACTACGTGTGTAGCAAGAGCCTTTGCCAATATGCAACGGCCCATGGGTGACATGTGCAAGCTGTCCCTAGCAAAGCATCGTGGCTTGTCTAGCATGTAATCCCACACTGACAGGCATTGGATCCCCTTTGAATGTCACCGGAACATAAGCCAATTGTAGAAATTGATCATCCTGTCTACATATTGTGGCAGCAGTCTTGGTGAGGGTAAGATGCTACTCAAGGTCAGGGTCATACCAGCCTGTGCCACATGCTCAGAGAGCCCCTCTATGTCCCCTATCATGTAGTCCAGGGAGGTACGTCACAGGTCATTCACACTGGCATGGACAATGACTGAGTCATATTTGTACATGCCTTGGAGTAACCTGTATGCTTGTGTTATGTGGTGGATCATAGTGCCCGATGGGCATCTCACCGTGACCTTCTCCTTGTTCAGCCTGGTGAGCGGGACCTCAGTGTACCTGACGATAGAGGTACCTATTACAACTGTAGCAGGTGTGTTGTTTAGCCTTACGGGCTGTGACTGTTCGGCACACAGGCTTTGTGAGCTATGTGTTGCACGTGCTCTGTTCTGATGTAACGTTTGGTTGTGTGTCTGCTTCGGAGGTGTCTGCTGCTCAGGCAGGATGCTATTCTGAGACTCCAAAAATGTTCCTGTGTGTTTATGTGTTTGGATTGCTGTCGTGGTAGGTCTATGTGAGACTGGTATTGTATTCACTGTAGTATCCCACTCCACCTGACAGGTTATGCCAGTACTGAGTTAAGAGAGCTTAGCCCCCAGTTTGGCTATGTGGTTGCATCTCTCACATGTGTTGTAAGTTTATGGGAAGGGGAGAGGGTTGTCTGTGTAAATGAGGCAGCTGTAACATTGCCACATGACTCACAGATTCACCAGCTGGACCAGAGAGGAGACTGACAAGTGACCTTTGCACATGCTACCATAGTATTGTGAATTCTATAATAATTAACAACACATAGGGCCAATGGGGAACAAGGTACTCAAGGTGAGTATGTGAGGGTGTAGTGCTTCTGATTTGTTAGTGCTGGCATATATAAATGCTTTCATGGGCAAATGCCAGGTAAGTCATATGCAATGTGTTACAGGCAACTTGCATGCAAACAGGACAAATAGTGACGTTCTGTCAAGTGAGACATGGACATCAGTACAGTAAGCAATACAGATGTCACTAGGGATCCACAGAGGCACTGTAAATCTGCATTGCAGGTGGAATCAGTGTTTCAGGGAAATAACAAGCAAACATGCATACAAACAAAGCTACAGTCAGCAGGCCTGGATCTAGTCTATGCTACAACAAACAAGGTGTACCACTTCCAGTGAGTAACAGTGCAAATATTCAAGCACTATAAGCCCGTACCCAGAAATTCACAGGTCAGACATGCAGGGTCCAGCCTCACCTCCCACAAGTGTACAGACCATGTACCTTCGTAATGTAGAATAACCGGCCTGAAACCCAAGTGCTCATACCTGAATTAATACACATTTCGAATAACAGACACTGAGCCCTCACTCAGCAGTTCCAAACTTAGTAGGATGTATGCTACCTGTCGTGGCACCACAGTATCCTTGACATTTATGGAGACTCTCCCTCCTGTCATAGTTAGTTCTGTGTTTTGGGGCTGTCAAGCATGGTATGAGGTGTGACCTTGTAGTGCTAGGGTGCTCTTGTGAGTCTTGAACCTGTTGTGTATTACTGCACAGCTATCAACATCCTCAAACATCCTCATTGCAGAGTCGAGTGTGGACAGCATGCAACTTGCAGTTTACATGTCCATCATTGAGTATCAATACTTACATTTTCTTATCCCCTGTGCTACCTATGTAGGTGGCCTTCTGTTGACAGCCTTACCACCAGTATGCAAAGATGTGCAGATATTACACTATGGTAATTACTATGGGTGTACAAAACAATACAATGACAATCATACTGTTACTGCATCACGCATGCTGGGATATACCCACAATGATATAAT
The DNA here is from genome assembly GCF_019279795.1 of Protopterus annectens. Taxonomy (NCBI): domain Eukaryota; kingdom Metazoa; phylum Chordata; order Ceratodontiformes; family Protopteridae; genus Protopterus; species Protopterus annectens. The sequence goes on along the minus strand of NC_056734.1, from coordinate 5,491,821 downwards.
TACACTGTACTGTTGACAATATGATACTATTACTACACTTCTATGTAGTCACCCTGTGCATCAGCACCATGTTAACCTATTCCTGCACCAATGTTACAGATTGCAGGAGGTGGCACAGTTTCATCATATGCACATGGTGTGTACTTGGTATGCCTGAGTCTGCCACTGATACAACCAATTGACATGTATGTGTGTGTGTGTTGATGAGGGACAGCAGTACAAGATGTGGCAATGTTGATGCAGTGTGTGCATGCATGCAGTAGCCCTAGGTGTTATCAATTCACATGTGTGTATGCATGCACACAGTTCCACCTCATGGCTGCCATATACAGGTGTTTGTGGACAGCTACAGACTGTACCTGCCAGGTCATACAGATCACTGTCTCTGGCCACGGACATGGTACCTGTGCCTGGTAGGGGTGCTACGGACTGTATCAGGTAATAAGCCAGACTGGGTACTGTCATCAGAAGCAGGTGGTTGGTGACTGGAGACAGGTCCCTGTTGGGACTGTCCAGAGCCACGTGCATGTGGTCTCCTGGGGCGGTCTGATGACAGCACAGACCCAGCATTGCTGGGGCTGCTGCTGGCACTAAGGGAGCAGCCGTGGGCCTGTAGTCGTCCGCGACGACTGCCAGCTGCTGCTGTTGCTGGCATACGCCCACGTTGACGCCTCAACCATCCACCATTGCCCTGGCTCATGGACATGTAGTTGTGGAACAGATATAATGGGTCCCCTCAATGTCTGTCAATGACCTCGGTGAAATTATGGATGGCAGCCTCAACATCACGCATACTGTCATTCATAGCTGTGCGACATGCTCTCAGCTCCCTCAGACCCTGTCTGGTGTACCGTTCCATACGTGACTGTGCCTGCATTACAGCCCAAAACATAGCTGAGGTTGAAAGACCTCTATGGGCACATCTGACAGGGGCAGTACGCCCATGTATGCTCCCACGAGAACCCCTGGACATCTTCCTGTGTGGTACCATGTCAGGACCCTGGCCATGGCTGCTGTGTGGGGATGCATGTGCCACCGATACCACATTACCTTGGTCAATGCTCACTGTATCCTGTCCATCACCTAGGGACAATGGTGACAAAGGATGTAATGGCAGGATGACTGTGCGCATTGATGGGGTCGACAGCTGTGTACTGTCAATTGGCTGACCAACGACGAACCCTGGCACACCTCCCTGTGCCATTACACAGGTATCATCATTATCACTATCCATGGCAGCTGATTCAGGTTCCCTGCTGCACAACACCAGAGCAGCACCAGAACCTGTGGGAGTAAGACAGGAAACACAGTTTACAATGTGTATACAATGTCACCACTGATACACACAGGCACACATGCAAACAGGTACACATGCACACAGGTGCACATGCACACAGGTGCACATGCACACATGCACACAGGTGCACATGCACATATGCACACGTGCACATGCACACATGCACACTCCTCAGTATATGAGATATCAACACACAGACACAAACACACCTGCAATCAAACACATAGCACTACTGCTTCAGCCTATTATTACTATTAGTATCAAGAGTATTGAAGATATTGCTATTACACACTCGCCAGCATGGATAGGCTGCCTTGCTGTTACACCAGCGGGACCTGCAGAAATGAGACATTTATTGTCAGTGGGCACAACTGTGCCATTGATACTGTGAGTATGATACAGTTCAGTAGTACAACAGTTGGCTTCCACAGGTCTACTGCTGATATTGAGAATATCACTCTTGCACAATAATTACCAAGATAACAGCTACAAACTGAGGACACGCCTCACACATGCATAAACTACCAGTATACAGAACAGTCAACTATAAATATGGCATGTTACCTGCACGCTCCAAGTCCTGCTGCTGGGTGGCTCCAGCCTCCATCATTATGCATGTATGCTGCTGCTGCTGTTGTTGCTATTATGCTGGAGCCACAACACCTAGGAGTAGTCCCTCCAGTCTGGTGAGGGGGGGATGTATAGCCACCCCACCACCTGTGACAAGCTGTTGCCTGTGGATATCCGACGCATGCTGATGGACATTTCTAATTAAATCACTGCAGTGATGGCGTACCTGCTCATATGTCTGGTTATGCGTGCCTATGTCATTTACCCGACAGACCAGGTCTTGCCACAGTGCAGCCCTCTCCTGCTGGTTCTGGCTGGTGCGGGAAAAGAGTATTGCGAAATCCCACACCAGGCTCTGGTGTATCTCCTCATCCTCCGCAGCGGAGTAGGTAGGATTTTGCTGGTGAACCATAGCCCTGAAAAGGAAAAGAAATATATGTCAGTAATATATGTCAGCAAAATATGGCACACATAATACACATAATACTCGACTGTAGTGATATAACTTAACTCCCATATATAGCATATGTCTGTCTATTGGGGGATACACATGTAAATGACCAGATATCAGGGCTCAGCCGACAACTGTGCAACAGTACCTGGCACACTCCATATGACAGACTAGTATACTCCAGCAGTCAGCACACTGATTCAGGTCCAATGCACAACCTCACACTGGGGGTTTGTATCAAGGTACTGTATGGGGAACATTATCAACACATGCACTGCATGCAATGCACGTTACATATTTCACTGGTAATGCACACTACTCTTACTTGCCATAACCCTACCTACACCGCAGTCACATACAGGGTAACACAGCACAACATATGGCAATGTAGTATGTTTGGATCACAATACCTCACACATCTGTCTCTGGCCTCACACCAAGGACACACACTACCATGACAGACAGACAGTCATGATGAGCAATCACACCATTACATAACATGCACCCAGTCACTGGCACACTCATTCCACCTCACATAGTTGGTTTGCAATGGGTTTGTGGGTGTGCATTGTGTCTTAGGTAGGTAGTCTGCTATTGGCCCTGGGCCTACAGCAGCATACTGTTATGCTACCCTGCCCCTTGTGACACATGTGATGTGATCGTACCTGCTCCTGTCAAACAGTTACACAGGGTGACTCATATGGCATATTACCTATCTGCATAACATTCAGCAGGGGTATGTCTGACATCTACTCATGGGGAGCCTTGCTTCTTAATGCTGTGTGGTTTACTCCAGGGTATGTCGTATCTGTGGGTAGGAACTTGTACCTCCACCATGTGCTCCTTACTGCGGTGACAAGGCCGACAGACATAGGTCATTTGGGTTGTGGATGTTGTGAGGCACTACCATGGTTGTTGGACAACTGTCATGGGTGTGACTTAACTATGTATATCCAGCAGGGTAACCTCTATGTAGGTAGTATGGGTATGCTCTGTGGTCTTGTCGGTCACTCTGCATAGGTAATGTGTTTGAGTGCATTGTCACAGTTTCTTACATATGACTGTGTCCTTTTCCATATCTGTAGCTGTCATGGAAGGTACATACCGTGTAGGACATTGTGGGGTGTAGAGGGGTACAGTGACCTACATGTCCATAGCTGACACACCATGTCTGCTGACACATACCATGTACAGGTATTACAGGACTAGTGTGCCACTGTGAATATCAATGGGGAGCCTATTGTACACTTGTTGCCCCTGTTCCCCCCTGACACATGCAGTGGTAGGCAGGCGAGCACATATGTGGTGGTTAATGGTGTAAGTGTTTTGGAATGGGGTATGGTACTCCAGTATCCACACTGGTGTTCACTCCATGCCCTTGTTACCAGGCACCTGTTGCAATACATCTGCACACATGCGCCTCACTCAGTATATATATGTATGTATGTATGTATATATATATATATATATATATATATATATATATATATAATATAATATATATATATATATAGATATAGATATATAGATATAGATATGGATATGGAGAGAGAGGGGGAGAGAGAGAGAGACAGAGGGAGAGAGAGAGAGAGAGGAGGTGGGACAGAGAGAGAGAGATAGTCATATACAGACATATCTGTAGACAGTCAGATCTGTCTGTATATGTATATGTATCTACATATATCTATATATGTATGTGTGTATTACATATATATGTATGTACATATTCTATCTAACTATATATGTCTATGTATTTCTACATCCCTCTCTATCTATGTATACATATATGCATATTACATATATCTATATATATATATATATATATATATATATATATATATATATATGTATATATATATATATATATATATATATATATATACATATTTCGATATACATACGTATACATATGATAGATATATATATATAAACCTTTTTATTTACACATATGTATACACACACTAACATACTGATAAACATCCATTACTGTACAACCTACATTGTACATTGCACTACAACCTACATTGATATGTGCACATAGTTACCTTCACATACATATGTATGTACAGCCTTCAGTGACAGTTGCAGTATGTCCCCTGCCCTATGCACATCTTCATATACATAGATACAGACCAATAACACATATGGAGGGTTCACAGTATGTAGACTATTATATTATTACTTTACATTACCTGTGTTTGTTACAGCTGTTTGTGTTGGCTTTGTGATAGTTTGCCTGCTGCTGCTTCTCTTTCCAGCTTCAGTTTGGCTTGGCAGTGTCAGGTTGTGATGACAACTTGTTTGTTTTGTTGTTTTAAATTTTCTTTCTTTTCTCTCTCTCTCTCTCTTTCTGTCTCTACCTCCAGAGGGTGCAATGAAAGTATTGCATGTGTGGACTGGGAGTACAGGATGCTTTTGTAGGTATCTGCACATGTCCATGTGATGGCCTCTGCACCAATTGTTAGCCAGCATTTACTAATTGCATGCAGCCTGTTGTGTAGTGATTGCAGTTCTCACAGTGATTTCAGGACAGTGCTATAAAAAGGTTTGTTAGGTAGGCGTAGCCCTTTCAGATTATCAGGGTGGGGACCATGCTGGTATGCTGTGGACACTGTTCTGTGAGTGTAACGGTTGGTATGTCTCTCATATTTCAGGCTGTGTTGTAGACACTGCAATGCATGTTATACTGTAACCTGAGTATTCCTTCCTCCAGTTTCCTCTTCTCAGTGTGTATGTAAACTGACACCCAAGACTAGTAATACTGTGTATATGTGTGTGTGTGCTTTCCTGTGGGACTTGTGGTGTAACTGGTATATAGCAGTGGCTCTTGCAATTTGTTGCTATGGCTTCAGTATTTGCCCTTTACATTCACTCCTTGTATGCCTGTTATGTGTCTTTACTGTAATGTGTTGCTATGGCTTTCCTATTTTCCATTTACATTCACAGCTTGTAATACTTGCTATATCTGTTTGAGCAGCAATTCCCTATGTGTTTGTTGTGGTAGGGTAGTACTGCATGCAGTGTGGTCTGGCCATGGTGTGGGCCTTGACGCCTAGAAGGGTATTTGATTATGCTGCTGAGCAGGCCTCAGATACTCTCAGGTGCATCTTTTATCAGCCTCATGGAATGGTACATATCAGTGGGATACATCCATGAAATTTTCTGATATTCAGCAGTTGTGACTGTGGGTTATTTTGAGCATATGTATTACTACACCATTTGTGACGTGCAAGTGGTGCATACTTTCAGTAATTCATAGTTACCATTGCATGTGTTGTAACACCTTTCTGCCTACTGTTAGTACATTTCACAGGGAGTCAGTGGGGCACAGTTAACATTTGTTTTCAAATCAGGGACATCCCTGTAACTCAGTCACAGTTGCTATGTCTGGGCTCTTAACTATTAAACTATGGCAGTGTTTATCCTGCTCTGAGTATGTGTGTGGCTTGCAAGGTGCTACTGTGACATTATTACCTACTAGCTACCAACTAGCATGGCTGTTTCTCTTCACACACTAATATTTTAGAAATCCACTAGATTTGACAGTAAATATACATGACATGCTTTGTGTACTAGACTTCCTATATTCCCTTTACATTCATTCCTACTATTTCATGATATATTTCTTTCAGCACAATGCTCTTGTATAGCAGTCATGGCTTAGTGGTAAGTCATGCAGACTATTGTTTCCAAGGTCCTGGGTTCAGGACTGACAGTGGGATATTTTGCTTCTGAGCAGACTACAGGCCTTGTCATTCAGAGTGATTAAGGCACTTTTAAGCAGTTGTAAGCGGGGTAGCGCTGGTTTGCGCGGAGCTCACGCATGCGCACTGGCGTTTAGCTTTGCACACACACGTGTAGCTAAGCGCATACCTGCTTACAACTGCTTAAAAGTGCTTACTCTTGTGCGCACCCGCGCTAATTTCTTTGAAAGAAATGAAAATGGGGAGACAGGAAAGTGGTGAAAAAGGGGTCACAAAGAGGGTAGGACAGTAGGGAAACAAGCTCAGGATTTGCAGTAAGGGTGTAGGAAAGGCCCATAGCTGCACATTTCTTTATCAGCAACAGCTGTGCATACATGTGTAATTTGGTGTGAAATTTGAAACCTTCCATCCCTGAGAGAGGGGTGAGGACAACAATATTTGTTGTACAGCCAATTGTAATTGCCAGTTTACATGTCCAGCAGACATGTTTGTGAAATGGGCAGCTATGTATGGGGCGTAATTTTTTTTGCGGGAACAGAGTGCCCTTTTTTTTTTTTTTTACAGGTGAGAGTGGAATGTCAGGTACGGGAAGTAGGTATAGTTGGGGAGGTAGGTAGGGGAGGTTTACAGACAAGACAAACAAGATGCATTCAGGGGTGGTGTATGACACATGTGGGGGGGAAACACAATTGACGGGGACGGATGTTTGGATATCTCGAGCCCATGAGCCCACAGATGGCAACAGTGGAACTGAGATCCCCACCCATGGGCAGTTGCCACTGTGCCTTCACTGCCCAGGACAGGGCTGTGCTGGGGGCTGTGTAGGACAGGCAGCAGGCACGCCTGTGAGTTGTGCCACCCATGCCTCAAGCTGGCGTAGGGGCTCAAGCACAGAATACCTGATCTCCCTACGCACCACAGTCCAGACACTAAGGAGGGTGAGTGGATGGTCTCCTCCGGCCACGCTTGCAGAGGGGGGATGAGCCCCATCCCCTGCAGTGCTTCCACCCGAAGGTGGCACAGGGCCACCGGAGGAGGGTCCAGCCTGGGCACTAGTGCCAGGTGCACTCGCCAGCTGAGGTGGGAGAGGTGGGTCCGCTGGAACCCGCCTTCCCTGTCGTCCTATGTTTTGCAATATTTTATGACAGTTTGGGTTAGTAACAAATAATACCATTCACAATTAGTTGTAACAGCATGCATTAGTATTCCCATTAACCAAACACCCATAAATTCAAGACATTGAACAGCAAGAATAACACATGCATAATTTGAACAACAGTACACAATCCAACAGCATGCAGGGTTGATTGATGGCAACAGGCCATCAGGTTTGGATGTATGAACAGGGCACATGCATCAACGTACATGCAAATATGTATGAACCAACAGGAAAAATGTCCAGGGGAATTAATTGTGAATACACATACCCATTTCATGTGGAACGGATTATTTGTGGTTATAGGGTAGGGTGAAAAAATATTTCATTAACAACTTCAAATACCTATACATATGCTGTACATTTCTACTAGCTGCAGATATATACACCCTACAGGTCTGACTACAGTTTCCTATGTGTAAACTTAGGCATGTTGGTGATGGGAATGTTACTGCTACATTAATATACATTGCATTTTTATTCATACACATTCATATCTGGCTCTGTTCAGCTACAGCATCCTGCTACATTTGATTTATACGGCTCTAGACAACTGCGGATGTTTGGTATTTCATACAACCATACTATCTGCATAATGCAAAGGTACAGCAACATATTGAAATTGTGGGACAGACATTCCAGCTTCAGTACTTTATTGCACACATTTCACTCTTTGGTTGTGCCTGACACATTCATTTCATTCTGTACTGACTGCAGTATACTTTATTCAGGAGTTATTACAACTTTCTTGGTGGATTCATACCTCTCTCACACTCTCACTTGTTTTATTTTTTACAATTCAGGATGGTACTTAATTCTAGGCTTTATTGACATGTTTTACTTGGTTACAACAATCCTTTCCAACTGTCTCACTTGTGTCATGTTTCAGATTTTAAACGGGGATATATTTCACACATGTGTTGTACTCAGCTTGTGTAGCTGTAATTTACAGCCTGTTGCAGGTTATGTACTATTACATTACAGGTGGAACATCTTTATTTCAGACTTGTTTCATTTTTATTTTTGAATTACAGGCTGCATCACACTTATGTAATCACGCAGTACTAGCAGAATCTCTCTTACACTGTTACTTGAACTTTTTATTAATAAGTGACTACACTGCACTCTTTTGCAAGCTGTCATACTTATATTTTTTAACAGTTACAGGGAGAGAATTACTAACCTGCCTGGTGGCGCAACCGCACAAGCCTATTGGCATAGGCTCGACGATTCATGGAACGGACACCTGCAGCTGTAATATAAATGAAGTAATACTGGAATTCACATCTCCATAATATCAGCTAGGTTAATTTCTTACATAAATAATTACATGTAACTTACTCAGTAGTGGGGTTTTGGGCATTTGCCGGGCCTCCTGGATCCAACGGTTCAGTTGGTCCTGCTTCTGTCTCTTCAGGTCCGCATGGTGGTGATGGACCTGTTCACCAGTCCTTGGTATTCCTGTGGCACTGGTGAGATCATGTGCCAACCAGTCCCATGCCTCAGCCTTGTATGCTCCCCACAGGACCTGGCCCTGCATGAGTTGGGCCTCATGATCGTGGACGAGGAGCCAAACCATATATTTGGACTCCTCACCACCCCACCTCTGTGCTCAGAAGCAACTACCCTCTCCTACACCTGCCATCTTGACTGCAAATCGATTCAACAATCAGTTATGCTGTGTATTCCCACCTATGGGGCTTATATATGCCGTTTTTCCCACACTTATCTGTGATTGGCCATTTTGGAAATGTATCAGCTTCACAAAACCTGCTTTGTCATGCTTCTCTTTCCATTCATTCCTATATATATGCTAATACTGCATTTCTAAGAGCAACTGTCATGGCTTAGTGGTTCAGTACTTTGACTATGGTGCATGGTATCCTGAGTTCGAGCCTGGCCATTGCTTTTTTTATTTTAGGACTGTCTACACAGGCTAGGAGGTGTGTCTGTGTAAAGGCAGTTTTGATACAGCTTGCTCAACGTTGCCCGCCGGTTAGCTTGTTGGCGCAGTGCGCAGCTCTGCGCAAACGGGTTACGCTGGTTTACGCGTCATTTGGCTGTCAGCACGCATATTACGCTCAGCTCAGCTACGGGCACTCAGTTTCAGCGTGTTACAACACTGCTCAACCCCGAGCACTCATTTTGCACCTGTTAAACCACTGCTCACCTATGGGCAGATATACTCAGCTTGTTAGAGCGTAGTTCAGCTATAGGCACTTCTGACATTTTTTTTTTTCATTATCTCACATTTCTTCAAAATACATGGCCCATTTCATTACATTTTACATAAAATATAATTTTATATATGTACATATAGGTCAGGGAATTGTTTCGTGCTTATTTCACTAGAAATAAAAATTGATGTTGTTGGGGCTCGAACCGTGACTGCCTCCTCTTCAGCCGACGTCTCTACTGCTACGCTATTGCTTCTTGGCTTACTTTGCATATTTAGATCTTATATACTTTTCCACTGACTGCTAACTGTGGCTAAGTGACGGGCACGCCTGCGCAAACGAGCGCAATTACGGGCAAACATCTTTAAAACTTATAAAAAAATATATAACATGTTCATTTTTACATTTTATGTTTATAGTCTGTGGGGGCATGTGTTGTGTTTGTTGACATTTAAGCGGACTCTCTCATGGGGGTTTACTTTCGGGACTGTTACTCTTCTGGGGGCGTGTCCGTTTGCAGGACTTGCCCTGTGGACACGCCCCCTACTTTCTTACACAGACTGTGTTAGCCTTGGGTGTGAGTCAGCATGCCCTCATGAATATGCATGGCATGCTGACATCACACCGTTTAACTGCAGCCTCCATTTAAGACTTGTAACTCTTACACGGAGGCTTCGTGAATCTGGGGGCTAGTCTTTATACTATATCATGCAGTCATTCATTATATTTATTATTAATTATTTTTCTATATTACTATTTACTAACTAGATAGATATGATTCATGGGATTTTAAAAATTTCTCATCAAACAATATGAAATGCTACAGTGATATCTTAGGTCATTTTGGGCGGTGTAGTGCATAACACTGCCTTAAAATGGATTAAAAGAAGTTTTTTAAAAAGGTTGTATAAGAAAATTTTTTTTTTCCTTTTTTCTTTATTTAAAAACAGTCTCTTTGACTATACAAAATAGTTCTTCTGGTTCTTGTATAGAACTGTACATATAAGTGAACTTGTTATTAATTTTCATTTTTTAATGTTTATAATATATTTATATTTCTGTATTGTGTGTTTGTATATATATATATATATACATACATATATATATATATATATATATATATATATATATATATATACACACACACACACACACACACACACACACACACACACACACACACACACACACAGTTTTTGATGTATATTCGATGACATCTGGCACAGATTTCATCATATTTACATTGCTGATTATAATGTAAGCATACAACTTTTATAATGTAAGTATACAACTTTTTATAAGTCATCGGTGGCTTAAGGGAGGTTATTATGTAGGGAACTGGAATTTAAATAAAAAGTGTCAGACCAGGGCATTTAAAATATTTTCTGATGAAGTCCTAATGATAGGATGAAGACACTGCTAGTTTATTAGTGTAAATCCATTTATTTTATATTATCAGTTTTGTCTTTCTTGATTATAATAAAGAGAAGTGATTTTGCATCAACATTGTTGGTGGTGAATTGCGGTGCATGGATCTTCAGCCCAAGCAGTAAGTGTTTATTAGTTTTGAGTAATGTCTAAACGAATTACTGTTTTCTGATCCTTTTGTCTATAAGTTTAAAATGGCCCTTAACAGCAGCTAGCCTAGTGCTCATCTATGAACTTACAAGAGTACAAACTTCTACAGCTCCACTGACTGATACAGTGGATATGTTAGTTATTTTTCTATGCATATTTTTTGAGCATAGCAAGGCTTGTCTTCAACTTACGATTTAGATGAACAACACACACTTCTTCAAGTAACAAGGAAGTACAGAGTTCATGAATGTCCAAACTGATTCTGGCATTTCTTTGCATCTATTTATTTTGTTGACTAGTCAAGCCCATCTTGCACTCATTTACAATGGTGGCTTTGTGTACATCTTAAGAGTTTATTCAAATCAAAACAAGCTGTACGCTTAATGAGTCTGGCTGCTCTTGTAACCTTATTAATGATAAAACAGAAGTGAACAAACACTTGAATGTCTGCAGAGTTATGTCTGCTCCTCCCCAAAAAATAAGCCAATAGTTTAGTATACATTTTTTGTGGCCTAGATGGCAGCATGTTTAACCTTCAACTAATCTAAAATGCCAAACAGCCATTAGCTTTCCAAAATGAACAACTTCACAGAAGAATTTAATTACATAAAGTTATTTAGCACCTCACTCGTTCTTTATTTTATTTCTTCTAATTCGTTACTCATCTGGACTATTTTAGTCCAATGCAAGACAAACAAAACAATTACAAATATGAAAACATTACAGTACAAAGCAACAGAAGTATGCAACAAAGATAAAATTTAAACTCTGTTACTATTCAGTTGATATAAATTAGTCTGGCATATCTGATCTGCAAACTTGATACTATGAATAATGAGCAATAAATAGGATTTGAATGCTGCAAGTGTAATGTAGGCGCATACGTTGGTGCAAATGGAAGGAATTTTATAATGAACAAAAGACTATTTTTAAATCCATCATTGCTCCACTATTTTAAATGAAACAAAACATTTAGGACTATGAATGGGAAAATCCTTATAATTAACACCTACATGAGAAAGGGGTGCTCAACAAAGAGTTATGGGATTAACAGACCATTCCATAATAACTGAATTATTTTATCTCAAGATTGTTTACAGTTATCTTTAGCTATCCAAAGAATTTTGGTGGATTCTTTTCTGATAACCTTTATAGTTTGAACACATTTTTTTGTGTTTTGTTTTTCTGTTAAACCAGAAAGCGATGATGACAGCTTAAAATATTCACCTATTGTGCTTCTGCTCTTGAGGAGAATTTCTGGATATCCATTTCATGAGGTTAGCCATCTATTTTCAAAATTTAAGTCAAGATTCATCCCACACACTTCATTTTACTCTGTTTTTGTGGAGAATATCTTTATATCAGTTTATTGAACATATAGCAACTTGGTTATGATTAGAGACCCAGTTATGATATTCTATATTTTAGACATCCATCATCAGTTTTGGAGATGACTGATTAACTTGCATAATCACTTCTTCTAAAACAATGATGAAACTATAAATAACTAGGAATTACAGACAGACACTACTAGCCATCTAGTGGTGTAAACCTTGGCTTGCGATGACTGTCACTGTTAAAGTGACACCCCTACCCCATGTATAAAATGGGAAAAAGAGATTGAGGATGGATAGATGGATTGCATATGCTGATTTTGAAGCACTTTCCTTCAGGTAGATTACAGATCAATAACAACATTTTATAAAATAATGTATTTTGGTTTCCGTGATTGATTGCCTTACTGGCTCAATGACAGTCTTTGGTATTTAGAGATTGGTGCATTGCAAAGAAAATGGAAGGTAATAAATCAAAAAATGCAGTAGATATCAATTTTAGGAGCCTAGCTTTGCAATGTGTGTGTGTGTGTGTGTGTGTGTGTGTGTGTGTGTGTATATATATATATATATATATATATAGATAGATAGATAGATATACATCTATAGATATATACAAAAATAGAGGATATATAGATATATACAAAAATAGAGGATATATAGATATATACAAAATAGATAGATGTACTATATACATATAGATGCATATACATATCAGGCAGTGATATAAATGAGTTCACATTTTACTCATTTATGCAGATGATATAAAACTGGGAAATGCCTTATTATGCTAATGATTGCATATACTGCAAATAACCATAAATAAACTGCTTGATTAGACTAGTAGAAATAAAACTTAAAATTAACACTACTAAAACCACATTTGCATCAAGGAGGTTAGATTAGGATCTACTGAACTTGTAAAGAGGTTTATGAATAGCTCTGTCATTTCAATGATCTAGATATCCTTGTGGGTACAGTCTGTCATTTATGGATCATATATATGATTGAAGTGCGGTCGAGTGTCCTTTAAAAGACATTTGTGAATGGGCGTGCCTTCGCTGAAGGTTGGGTGTCGGGCTGGCAACCCGGCACCATAAAAATCTACTGCCAATCATTAGCGGACCGGAGTTCTGCTGTGGCGACCCCTAACTGGGAAAAGCCGAAAAGACAAACAACAACATATATGATTGAAGCACTGAGGAATATAAACTCATCAGCTGCATATTAAGGTGTATTCAAATCTAAGTCTCTTATGGGTATAATTTACTTTTTTCTTTTGTAGGCTAGCTATAGATTAGCACGGTCTATGATATAACACAGTATGAAGCCAGAAAGAGTTCAGAGACTAATAACAAAAAGTGCATGAAAATTAGAAAAGTAGCACTACCAGACTTGATTGCACTTTTATTTTTAAAGAGCAGGCCTTAGCTGTGTGTGCACAGCATGAGATATGATTAATGTTATGAATGCATATGCTTTAATCCGGGCTACAACCAGAAACACCAAAATTACCAAAGAGTTTGTGAATATATAGCAAAATTTTGGGAACTACATATTAAAAGATATCAAAGAATGTAAAACAGTGGACAGTTAAAAATGTTTTTATGAAAATCATTGTTATTTGATAATCTTTTAGGCAGCATAGGAACTTTGTCCCCATCTGTACCTGATGATGATGATGATAATATGACAGATAACATTTATTAGTTTGGTCACAGTCCAACAGCAAGGAAATGGAGATTCATAATAAACGGCTTAACGAGTCAGTTAATTTCATTTACTAGCCTGGAAACAGAATTGAAACACAGTAGCTGTTTTGTTATAACTAGTTCACAGCACCAGCAAAGATACTGACAAGACAATGTTACAGATTACACTGTCAAAGTCAAATTCAAAGTAAACTTTATTGTCATACAGATCAATTCAGAGGAAAAAGTGCGTATCACTGCACAAAATTATACTCAGCCTCGTACCATATGAATGTCAGTCTACAGAAGGAAAATAGATTAAATTAATAAAAAATTAACTATAAATAAAATAAATGATAAAAAATAACAATACTTACAAAAAGTAAATAAAGTAAAACAAATTTAAAAGCTCTTTAAAAGCTCTATTTACATCAGAACCACAACAAATACAACAGCAAGAATAGACTCAGTAGAAATATAAGGATATGGAAAAACAGTACTATAATAAATAAGAGGCACACATGTAAACTTACCCACCACCAATATATACCATAAACTTACAGTTCACAGTTTTCCTAGTGCAGTTAGAAATGTATGAGGTGAGCCCTTCAGAGAGTTTATGCAAACAACAATGACATATTGTGCACAAATAATGTTTTACCCATGTAGCGCATTAGGCAATGGGTTTGTTATTCAGCAGTCTAATAGCATGTGGAAAGAAGCTATTATGGAATCTGGATGTCCCGCATCTAGTGCTTCTCTAGCGCTTTCTTGTTGGCAGGAGTTTGAACAGTCCATGAGCCAAATGGTGTATATTCCTCAATGTTTTTTGGACTCTGCCATAGAGTCTGTTTGAATATATCTCCTGTAGGGACTGAAGGTTGGAGCCAATTATTTTTGGGGCCTGTTTAACAATCTTATCTAGTGCCTTCTGATCAGCTTGAGTGCAATTTCCATATCAGACAATGATGTTGTTTGTCAGTACACACTCAGTCATGGCTCTGTAGAAGGTGAGTAGGACCTGTGGGGGGAGGTTAGCTCTATGAAGTCTCCTAAGGAAGTGGAGATATTAGGCTGTCTTTATAAGGTAGGAAGTGTTTGTGGCCCAACTTAGGTCTTGTGAGATACGTACCCCTGGGAATTTGGTGCTATTTACACTCTCTAGTGTGGCACCATTGATAATGACAGGGGTGTGTGGCTTTTTCTTCTTCCTAAAATTGATGATGACTTCCTTGGTTTTCTTAACATTTAGTGCTAAGTTGTTGTTAGTGCACCAATGAATGAGTTGGTTCACTTCCTCCCTGCAGGCCCCTAATCTTCCTTCTTGGTAAGGCCAATTACTGTGGTGTCATCTGCAAATTTGATGATTCTATTTGACTGATGCATAGCTGTGCAGTCATGTTTTAGAGCTGTGAAAAGAAGTGGACGGAGTACGCAACCTTGTGGGACCCCATTGCTTAGGGTGATGCTGTTTGAGTGATGCTTTCCAGCTCAAACTATCTGTGGGCTTTCAGTTAGGAAATTGAGAATCCAGTTGCATATTGTGTTTTCTATGCCAAGTTTACTCAGCTTAGACAGCACTTTTTGTGGAATAACCATGTTGAAGGCCGAGCTGACTTCTATGAACAGCATGCATACATAACAGTCCTTATTTTCCAGGTGCTCCAAGGTGTGATGAGGTGTTAAGGCTATAGCATCTGCAGTAGAACAATTTGGCCTGTATGCAAATTGTAAAGGATCAAATGTAGCAGGTAGGCAGGATGTTATTTTATTTTATATATTTATTTTACATTTGTTGACCGGGTTTATCTGACTGAGCTAAGTAGCCCTTTTTCAGCGGAGGCCTGGGGAGAAAAGCTCCACATGTTCTACAGATTATCATTTACAAAAATAAGTAATCAATCAGTCAACAACTGGTTTACAGAAAATATTCAAAGCAACATATACATGAAAAACAAGGATTTACTACAGTAAACTAATCATTATGTCTGTCAGATTTAGAATCCTACATCATTCAGAAGGACTGATAATAGTTTTGTCACAAGACATAAAATCTCACATTACGCAGATAAGAATGTACGTAATGTGCTCAGGATAGAGAAGTTAATGTGAGACAACCTCTAGAAAGTTAGAAAAAGTTACAGAAGTTGGGAGCAGATAGAGGTGTGTAGTTAGGGTTGATAAGCTGTTTAAGGGGGGCGGGTACAGAGGCAGGTCCATTAGCTTAACAGGTATTCTTTAGTGGCTAGCTTGAATTGACTAATTTGTTTGAGTGACCTGATCTCTAGTGGGAGTCTGTTCCAGGCCTTGGAAGGATTATAGCTATAGAGAATACATCCTTTCTTAGATTTAGGTGTGTGGATTTGTAGCAGATCCAGGTTAGAATTCCAGAGGGATCTATCAGGTAAACAGTGGGAGATGACAGATGATAGGGTAGGACAATGATCTGACTTGTAAGTTTGATGGGCTGCAAATTTAGGTATCTTGTTGTAGGTAGATTCAAGTTTTACAAGGAGTGTGGAGTTGAGGCAAGTAAGAATTTGAGAGCCATATAATAGACTGGGCAGGAGGTAGGCATAACCAGAGAGTTACTTTAGTTTCACTGGTGAGAATTTATTTGTTGTGGTAGAGGAGCCCTAGTTTCTGATGAGTTTGCTTGATGCAGTTGTTAATGTGTAGATCGAATTTAAGTTGGTTGTCAATGATGACACCAAGGAGTTTAGTGCTAGTTTCCACCTCAATGTGTGTGTCATTGAGGGACAGGATTGTGAAACTGGATTTAATGTGGTTGTAGTTTTTAGGAAGAAAAACCAGTAGCTTAGTTCTTTTGGGGTGTTAAGGATAAGCTGGTTATCAGAGAGACAGTTTTCTACTGAGTTAAAGGAAGGCTGTGATGTAGAGATGATTTTGAAGGGAGAGTCACAATAGTGATGACAGTAGAGTCATCAGCATATTGGACCAGTGATGACTGAGAACAGGAAGAATAAAGAAGATTAGTGAAGATGTTGAAAGGTAGTGGACCAAGGATGGAACTCTGAGGGACACCCATTTTAACTGGGAAAGGAGGGGATAGTGCAGATTGCCACTTCACTGCTTGAAATCTGTCAGTGAGGTAGGTGGAAAACCATGAAAGAGTAGCAGGGGAGACGTTAAGGTTGGTTAGTTTGTGCAGAAGGAGAGGGTGAGAGACAATGTTGAAAGGTTTAGAGACATCTAAGAATAGGAAAGAGACATGTTTGTTGTTATTTCTGGCAAGGGATATAGTATTAAAGAATAATAGTAGGGCAGTAGTAGTACTATGCTTTGGTCTAAAGCCACGCTGAGTAGGTGTGAGCAGATTTTCAGAGAGTAGGTAGTAGGTAACTTGTTTATGTATGCATTTTTCTAAAACTTTAGAGACAGGTGAAAGGATGGCAATTAGTCTAAAAATAGTGATGTCTGAGGAGTTACCTCCTTTATGTATTGGTAAGGTTAAGAATTGTTCCCATATGGAAGGGACTTTAGACTCTGAAATGGAGTGATTAAGATAGTTACAGGGAGAGCAAGAGAGTCAGCAGCTAACTGAAGGAAAAGGGAAGGAATGCTGTTGGTAGAAGCTGAGCAAGGTTTAAGTTTAGAGATTAGGGATTTGATGTAGCTAGTGGGTACAGGTTTGAGGGGAAAAAGAATTTGATGAGAATATAGTGGGATTTGATAGACAGGGGTTTGAAATATTATTAAAGGTAGATGAGCTGGCAGTGGAGTTAAATAGTTTGGATATAGAGTCAATGGAATATGTGCTGAAGGTGGAGGAAGTATCTTTGGGGGTCTTATCACAACAAGGATTGGGGGAGCAGGGACCACCAGGATGTAGTATGTGGTTTAATGAGTTCCAAAATTTTTGAGGGCTAGATTTCTAGGCTGAGTGTGGATTATAATAGAAGTCTCTTTTATCTTTATTAATACACTTTTTGATCTGATTTCAATTTCTAAGTTCTTTGTATTTTAGCAAGCCTGAAGAGAGCTTTGTTTTGGTCCATGTTTTCCATGCTCTGTCTCAATTTTTCATTAGGATGTGGGTGGAATTTGATAGCAATGGAGATATATTGGATTTAATATGGACTGTTCAAAGTGGGGCAAGTGAGTCAAGAATACTGAGAAAGGTGGAGTTGAAAGACAGGACAGCATTGTCAAGGGGGAGTTGGGTAAAGAAATTCCAGTTAACTTTAGAGAGAAGAGATTTAAAGGTGTCAGGGTAGAAGTTAGTAAGCTTATGGCATGTGATAAACCTGTGCTGTTTAGTAAAGTGAGGGATATATCTAAGTACTTTTATTGGGGAGGGATCACTTAGTGTGTTGGGAAGGGTTTCAGGATTGTCATATTTAGAGGGATGAAAGGCTAGAATCCATTTGATAAAGGTGCTGTGTGTATGACAGTTGTTGGTATGGGTGGCATCAGTGATAAGTTGAGTAAAGCTGTACAAGTTGATGTGTAAAGAAGAATTTGGGGTACAGAGAGTTAACGAATTAATATTGACATCACCAACAATAATGGTTTCAATAGGGATATGTTGAGAGAAGTATGAGATAATTGTTTTCCAGCAGGAGTAAATTATACCCTTGGGGAATGTAGATTGCTACTTTTGTGATGGGGGTATGGGTGTTAAGTACAAGGCTGGCTGTCAGTATTTCAGCAGGGGGAAAGGACTGGATAGTTTTATTAGGAGTTGTTAGAGCAAGGTGGTTATATTAAACAATGGCAACTCCACCACCCTTTTTTTTTGGCAGTCAAGGCACAGTGTACAATAGCCAGGAGGAAGATAGTCTTTGTCATGGTATTGGGGTTTTAGCCAATTTTCTGTTAGGATGATGACATCAGGGGTGTGGCTTGAGATCCAAGCATGGAGTTCATTAACCTTGTTTAATATACTTCTAGTGTTTATTGGGTAAAAGGAGATTTGTTTGTTTGGGGGGGGCAGAGGTTTATGGGTTAGTGGGGCTATAGTTATAGGTGGAGTTGTATTGAGTGGGACCTGGATTGGGATGAATATCTCCAGCAAGTAGAAGTGAGCCCAAGTGTATCGAGGGTGAACAGAGTGGGGCTACACCTGAGAGGCGAGAAAGCCCAAGTGTATCGAGGGTGAACAGAGTGGGGCTACACCTGAGAAGCAAGAAAGCTTAAAAAACAATCATGTTTATCTAGAAGCAAATGTTGCTAGCAAGCTCTTTAAGGATGAGTAAAGCTAAGGCAATTGGGACTGAACTAAAGTTTTGCTTGGGAATAGTTTTAATCTTAGACTCTGGAGCTCACCTGTTTGCATAGAGAGGGAATAAGGATCTTATATAATTAGTAGAGTATGTTCCTGTGTAGTGGCCAATTTGATTAATTGTAAAGGAAGGCTTGTGAATAAAAGTTCATCATATGTTCATTCATTTATGTGATCCTTGACCATTTTTTCAAAACACTTCATCACTGTTGAGGTAAGTGCAATTGGCCAGTAATCATTTAATTAAGGTGGAGATAGTTTCTTGGACAGAGGGATGATGCCAGTGGTCTTAAAGCATTTGGACACTTTTTCCTGGCAGACCGATATATTGAAAATGTCTGTGAAGACTGGTGCCAGCTAATCAGCACAGTTTTAAGTAGCTTCCCTGGGATCCTATCCGGACCAGCTCCTTTGACTGGATGAACACAACATAGGTTCCTGCGTACTCCTTCCAGGCTGAAGCATAGCAATGTGTCATCTTCAGTTGTGGGTAGTCTCTCTGGTGAGGTTCTATTTCATTCCTCGAATCTGCTGAAGTAGATATTTAGCTTGTTTAATAAGTCTGGGTTATCATCACATTGCGTGGATGTGCACTGCAGTGTTCTTATAACGCTGCTCTACAGCATTTGCATTCCTTGGACATGTTTGTCATATTTAACAGTCAATGAGTGCAAGACATATTTTATGCACATTTTAAAACCTGTTTGATATTCATCTAAGTTGGCTTGTTCAGGGACCCTTTTTCAGCCACAATGCAGAACAGCGGTACTGATGTGAGTGCATGGATCATGCTATCTCAAACAAAACCAAGACGCTATCCTCCAAAAAAAGGAAGCCAATCTGGTGGTCCCCTGCCATAAACAAACTGTACAACAGAAGGAAGAAACTGTTGCAAAAGAGAGTAAAATCCCATGAGTGGAGGATCTCCCTAGTCAGCCTAAGTAAGAAGTTGCGATCCCTGACAAAATCCTCCAAAGCTAGTTATGAAAAGAAAATTGCCACTGATTCTAAAGACAACCACAAAGCATTCTATAGCTATGTCAAGAATCTTAATGGCAACACTCAGATCTGCTCTGAGTTACAGCACAATGGCACTAAATATACAGACCCATCTGATATTGCCAACATTCTGGCAGATAGGTTCAGTGCTAACTGTACCCCCCCTCTCACCCCCTAAAGAGCCCATCTCTATACCGGAAGAATGCAAAGTTCCTGTAATCACAGCTGCACAGGTAAAAACCACACTCTCCAAAGCCAGGAACACAGCATCCATGGGAGCAGACAACATCCCAGGCTGCGTTCTACATGACCTACAGAACGAACTGGCACCCCACCTAAGTACCATGTTCAATCATAGCCTCACCTCAGGCTTTGTGCCCACTGAATGGCGCACAGCGACTGTTATCCCACTCCACAAGGGGGGAGCCACCACGGACCCTGGGAACTACTGCCCCATTAGCCTGATGAGCCTGGTCTGCAAGGCCATGGAACATATCATCATGGAACTAATAAACAAAGACATTGGTAATCTCCAAACTCTGGACCCCACCCAATTTGGGTTTGTAAAAGGCAGATCATGTCTCCTAAACCTGGTAGACTTCTTTGAAGCAGTCAACAAAGCCGTAGATGAGGGTAAAGTGGTTCACACAGCCTATCTAGATCTTGCCAAGGCTTTTGACACCATACCCCACTCTGGAATTATAGATAAACTCACTAACCTAGGTATAAATCCCTATATCACAAGATGGGTTGCCAACTGGCTCACTGACAGAACCCACACTGTGAAAGTAGCAGACTCCAAATCTGATTTCAGACCAGTGACAAGTGGAGTACCACAGGGTTCAGTCCTGGGTCCTCTCCTGTTTGGTATCTACTTCTCTGAAGTACAGGCTAACGAAGTTCGCAGGTGACTGCAAACTAGGAGCCATAATCGAAACTCCTAACGATGTGGACATCCTACAAAAGGGCCTCACTGAGACAGATGCCTGGTGTCAAAGCCATTGCCTCAAGCTCAATGCCAAAAAGTGCATTGTCATCCCCTTTGGTAAAAACTCTGTACCCATGAACTACAACATAGGCAGTAGTATACTTAACACCGAATGTATGATAAGAGACCTTGGGACACAGGAGGACAGTAGTCACTCCTTTGATAATCACATCATCAAAGTAGTCAGGAAATCCTTCTACGTGGCACACCTCATCACAAAAGGTTTCTTATCCATAAAAAAAGAGGTCATTGTTCCCCTCTACTCGTCACTCATTAGACCCATTATAGAGTACAACACCCCTTTTGGTATGTACCACAAAAGACATCTACAACTGGAAAGGCTGCAGAAATACCTCACAAAGAGGATTACCAGCCTCAAACAGATGCCCTACGCAGACCATCACAAAAAACTCCAGCTTTACTCCATCACATATCACCTACTCAGAGGTGATCTCTGCCTAACATACAAAGCTATGTCAAACCCAGAGCTGTTGGAAAGTCCCAATCCCTTCGAGCTACATGCTCTAGGGACCTAAACCTTGTCACCACAATAAACAAAACATGCCGGAGGGATAGATTCCTGTCCCAGAGACTTCCCATACTCTGGAATAAATTATTTATCTATATCAAACAAAGCTCCTCATTAGCATTCTTCAAGAAAAATCTTGATGACTGGATGGGAAATAGGAAATTCACCCCGGGGATCACTCCTGTGGCTCTGCTCGACAGTGACACAGGAAAATAATTTTCTTGGGTGGCAAAAGCCAGGGTACCTTTTTGGCTGGGCTTGTATAGGCCCCTGGGCCGATAGCCTAGTACCTACCTATGAACCTATGTAACAAGTGGCAAGAGATACAGTATAGTAGACATACTGAGGGATGACAAAATGGAAATCAAGACAATAAGTAGTGTTTGTGCAAATACAAATAAAAATAGATGCCAAGAAAGCAATAACATTTGTAAGAGAGCCTTGCAATACTGGCACAGTAGAGCAAACAGGACAATATGAAAAGATTGTAGCAGCATACAGGAATTGTTACCCAAGTATTACGCTATAGAAAATAAAAACAGAAAGTAAAATGAGTTGCAACCATTACTTTATATTAATAGCCATTCAGTTTTTCAAACAGGGGTTTCACCCATTGCTCCAGAAGCACAAACGGTTATGTATTTCATGACAAGTACGTTTAGATCTTTCAGTTAAGAAATCCTTTAGTATTTCTTTAAAGATCTGTTTCCTAGGTGGACCCACGTCTGAGTAACCGTCTCTGCTAACCTCCTCTGTCTCTCCCCTTTATCTTCTCTCTTCCCTTGTGCTTCTGTGCGGAAGCACATCAAACGTTATTGTCACTCAAACTATTTGTAGATAGTTCCTCCAAGTAAGACTAGGGGCACTAATTCGGGGGGAGGGGGGGGGGGTTGCACACTGAAAAAACAGGTTAAATAGTAAAAATAGGGTGACAAGATGTTATGGCAAAGTAAATGTCATAAAGAATTCTCCAGGCACTCATCTTCTGTGGAAGACCTGTCCATTGTTACCAGAAGAGCCTGCACAGCTTATCTGACTATGATCACTCACTCAACATGAGAAGGGAAATAGTTTGTTTACCGTTTTAGTTTTCAGGTGTGGTGGCCAGTATACAAAATGAAGCAATGCATTGCTTGACGTCATGCTTGCTAAACAAACAAATAATAGTAAATCTACACCACACCTACACGTTATCTGTGCGCTAAATGTTGCAAGATTAATTTCAAAAGCAGAACTCTAAGCCCATTCTGAATGTTCCCCAAACAAGCCCATACCTCCTGCACCTGCAGACATCCCTGCGTGTGGGCGGAGCCAGCTGCGCCGAACGAGCCCAGTATCCCAACTACTGACTGCTTCAGTGGATGGGGTTTTCCCAAATTACAAGGCAGGGTGGTATCAGACGTCATTCATCGGTATTGACTGAGAGGGGTGTGCTGTGTTGCAAGAGGTTTTGCTGTAATGAGATCTGAGCATTTGCTGCAGGATAATGCAGCATGCCCCTGCTCTGCAGCAAACTAGGAACTCTGATGGTCCTGCAGGCAGCTGGCTCCCTCCCGTGTGATATGTAGTCTGTTACTTATAGCTGAAGAAAAGTTGCGCTACTGCATTCCTCTACCGGTTCTGTAAGCATATTCCAATCCCAGAGGTATTTCAGCCCCGTCTTCTTATTAGCTGAGCGCAGGTGGCTTGTGGGAAGAACAAGTGCAGAGAGGTTTCTAAACAGCAGGACCGAGACGAGGGTTGCGCCACTTTTCTGCTGATCTCTCCATAAATTGTATTTTTTTGTAAAACTAGTATTGGGTTCACCTGGTTTAACTGCTTTAAGGAGGGAGGCTGATGACTAACACCTGGTCCCCACATGTAACCAACTTAACGCTCTTTTCACTCGTCTTGTAAGACTAGTATAAGCCGTGATGTGCTAAAATAGTCCGAGTCTGCAATAAGTGGAAAAAATCCTGCAGGTGAGTCATTTTTGAAGCTGCGGATACATAGCAGCCCCTATCATTAGTATGGGAATTTTCGAAAGACTTCTTTAAGTTGCAATCAGTTAGTGACTTTTCGAGTGTTACTTCAGGAATAGTATCCAAGTAGCATGCAATAGCTGTCAGTGTCCAGGTGTTTTTTTTTTTTTTTTCTTAGCATTTTGTTGTCACGCTTCCACTGCATAATTTTGGATCAGTTACTAAAAAGGTAAAAGAGGAGCATGTTTTGTCAACTGTTGTACTTTTATGCTTCAGGAAAGTTGAAATGGTACTGTGTAACTGGAGATCGGGGGCGAGGCTTTTTTGTGGTGTTAAACTGTATTAGTTGGTAGGTTAGCTCCAAAAGATTGCACTTTAAAAACATAAACTGTGGCTTTATCGCCTAAATCTAAACAGATGTGCAATTTTTGGCAAAATATGAGGATTCTTGACGTCTGGCGCGTTTAGTTGTGATTTTAATGGAATGGATATATGGAACGTAACCTCTTGGGTGTAGCGTTGTTGTTCTGCCAGAATTTGCACACGAGACCTGTGTCAGGTATGTCTAAAGAGCCCTCCCCCACATTTTGCAGACTGGATTTACTAAGAAAATTGAATTAGACAAACCTGAAGAACTTCTGAGGTGTAGGCAAATGTCGTTTGATAATATATTTGCAAAACAATTTTGTTGCTGAATAGAAGTCCTGCACAAACTAAAATTAAGAATACTTGTGACACCTGAATAAGTTTTAATTTTAAATACACTTGGCAAGTGTTCTTAAATGCATTTACATTATCCTTTTTAACCCTGCCTTAAACTCTTTGCCCAACTGTAATTGTTTGAAGTCCTGGGTGACTTCTACAAATAAGCTCTGCAACTTCTGTCTCAGTTAACTGGTTAGCAGATGTTGCCTAATTTAAGCAAATGTTGCCTAATTTAAAATGATGGGGAATTCAAGTTCCTAATAATTATTGGTCAGCTGTTTGTGCTTTGCATATTTGAAATTTATATATTTTTTCTGTGAAGCAATGTAAATGACACTTTTCCAGTGTGAACTACGGAGAGAGTTTTGTCTGGTGAGCGTGGATGCTCAAATCCAACTGCCAGTTTTCAGGATCAAGTACAAAAGAAAAGGCCATCAGAACATATTTAAAGTTTTTTTGTTTTTTTTTCAAAACAAGAACATATTTAAAGTTTTGATTTGACCACACCAGGCTCTTTATGCTTAGTTCAGTACTTGTTCACTGTTCTACCCCAAAGCATAAAGCAGCAGTTAGGTCTCTTTTCTAGGCAGCAGATTGTATTAAAATATTAAATCTGTATAATGTAGGTGATTTTTTGAGAAGAGCATATTTGCAGTGAGAGGCTGGATAAGTTGGGCATCTTTATCTGGAACGGGCTGGAAACTGTTGTACTTCTTTTTGGTGTCATTTAGTTTTCTTTCTCCTAGCCTTCGGAGAGGACTTCTGAGATAGTGGAACACCAAGGTTCCTTGTAGGTGGATTATAAATGTATAACAGGGGAGTTGCTTACTGGTTATGAGGGTCACTTTTGCAAAGTTAGATTGTTATGTTAACATTTTTGCTACATTCCTGTATCTACAGATTACTAAACTACTCCTGGACATGGATTATTGTGGGACTCAGTTGCTCAAACATATTAGCCTGTAAGATTTTAGTAAGTGCTAACACCATTCAGTATCGTGGGTAATGTGACTTCAGTAATAGTTCATTAAAATGAGGAACAAAGGAATCTTGTTTGATCTTTAGGCAAATACCAATCATAATCTAGAAGTTGCTTCACAGTAAAGCATTTTTATATTTTGTTTTTGTCTCTAGAGAGTAATGGTGTTTTCAACATTTTGTCTTGAGAAATACATATAATGTAGAATGTTTAAAAAAATGGACTCAAAAAATAAGGGGCCAAATATTTTATGTATTATTTGTTGTATATGGATGGTGAGGAAATAAACACTGCCCTGATTACTTCTGCTGACTTGTCATAATGTACTCCTGTTTACAATAATGATGTCAACTTTTGAAAATGTTACCAAGTTAGTTATTTATATGTTGCATCTGTTACAACATGACTTTTCATTTTCACTAATGAGCAACTTTTATTGAGACCACAGTGATTAGAAAAGATGCAAGAGAAACATTTTTATTTATTTATTTTTTTTTTGCTGTTTAGCTTGATACTTGGATAGCGGTATATTTAATTGTCATGTGTTCACTAAAGCCTACTAACGATTTCTCTTCAGGCTTTCTGATACTTTTGTTAGCATCTGTTTGTTACCCACAAGTGACCAATAGATGCTAGTGATTTTTATTTTACTTCTGCTTGGCTAGGTATATCCTGCACTACTGCTTGGCTAGGTATATCCTGCTCCTTCAAACATCCCTTTCTGCTGATCCATTACTTCAGTACCAGGGCAGTTAATACAGCTGTCTTTATGTTATGTAGCTTCAGTCAATTGTATATTCAAATATGGTTTCGGTGAACACAATTTGATGACATGACACTGTAAACCAAACAAAAACAGCATGACAATTTCCTGTGGGTAGGAGTGGGGGCAAAGCTCCACACATTCTTTATGCAGGAGTGAAGGAAGAGTGCTTTAGCACTTTCATACATTTTAACCAGCTTTCCACATCTTGGGCAAAAGAGCAACTTCCTGGATACAGTTATTCCTCTCCTCACAGAACCTAGATTGATGGATCTTTTGTCTGCACCTAATTTGCCCATTCACGGTGGTATCCATGGGCTACGCAACAGAAGCCATTCAGTCAGTCTTTTCTAGTAATCCTAAGTGGCTTATCTGCAGTGAAATTAAGGTGTCGGGGATCAGACCAGCTTGCTAGTCCTGTGGGTTTGTTTGCCCTCTGTCCTGGTGGAACATCCCATCCCCCCATGAAGGCTGTTTTTAGCTTCATTATGTGCTACCATGCTTCCCCATGCTCACTTCCACTTAGCCTACTGTACAAGTACACCCATAAGCATGGGCTTGTTAAGCTCAAGCCCCATAACGTGCAACACCTAGTACTCCTCCTTGGTGTCACACCTGATGAGAACCACAGGCCACATCATTGCACCCAGGATGGGTGGGCTAGAAACAGCTGCTCACATTTACCCTCTCTCACCAGCTCCTACAAGTACCTAATTTGCTATTTGATTTCCTTTGTTTGCCTATACGTAGTCAAGTGTTTATATCTCTGTGTTTTGGAGCTGCATCGGGATGCACTGGTTTTGATTAAACCTAGGTTTAATACATTGGGTATGAACTGATTTTGAATGAACCCTTCTTAAAACAAAAGTATCATTAATACATTCCTCGCCCCGTGAAAGGCCGTAGTTAATAAAACTTGACAGCATTAGTTAGTCTGATGTGATGGCTCACTTATTCCCTTGTCTTGAGCTCATAATTCAGAATTTGCTTTTTATTTATTTGTTCTTATTTCCCCTCTCGACCCCCATGTAACTTCCTGTTCTGCTTTGCTTCCAAACCCACTTTAGCCAGCTCACCTAGTTGCTACTTAACTGGATACCCCAGACATAACCCTTAGCATGCAAGCCCCACTGCCTCCATGGGGAATTTAACTTTTTTCAGAAGCTCAGCTGTAGCCCCAGGGGTAAGGGGGTTTGTTGTAGGAGTCTTGTATGCAGATCCAGGAGCTGTTATGAAGACTGGTCAGTCAGAGCCCCTAAAACTGATAGTGGAACATGTTATAACAAAATCATTACCTCTCACATCTACTGAATAGCCTCTGGTCACCAGTAGAGGATGCACAGTCATCAGGTTTCCCTAAATACTGCCCGCAGGATAAAAGATCTGCCCAGTGGCCTCTTCATCTTATCCCCACAGTTCCACTCACCAACATCTAGAGCCCACTCTTAAACTGTGATCACCAATGGCAGAAATGGATGTCCTGCCTCTGTGCAATAGGGCAGCATAATACTTTTTTACAATCCTCCTACAACTGCTTCTGAAACTTCCTGGCCAGCAGAGACATCTACCAAATCATGACTTCTGCTAATTGTATTTAGCTTGTTTTATGTAGCGTCATTAACGTGGTAGTCAATATCTGTATCCCTGTTAAAATCTACATGGAGAATATCTCTTAATAGGAATTATGTTTTTGATTTCATTGTTCATCTATATAATATTTAGTGAGATAAATACCAGTAGAGCAAAGGGAAACAAGTCAGGATAGGAGTGTTATTCCTGTGCCATCCTGATGAGGAAGGATGGAATTCCCAGTGGTGTCCTGATGGGGAAAGATGGAATTCGCAGATGGGGGGTTGGAATTCCCAGTGGTATCCTGTGGAATTAAGTGGTGTCCTGACTTGAAGCAATCTCTTTTGGTCTGTTCTTCTCTAATACAAAAGTTGAAAGTGGGCCCTAATATGTTGCTTATTGCAGAATCATGAGACCTAGCAGAAAAAGGGCATGAATTAATCTTTGACCACAAGGTCAGTTGTCACACTCTAATAACACATATTTAAAGCTTTAGGAACACTGGCCAATGACATAATTTACCAGTTAATCAACCAAAGTCCATTTGGTTCTAGACATGTTTAGAGAGATGAAGGAAAACATTTTATCATCTCACTGACTTGGCCATTTATTGAAAATGGTGGTTAATGTTTGTAGCATTTTAACAAGCCATTGAGTTCTGCTTCACAAAGGTCATTTAAAGGTGACCTATTCCTGATGACAAAAAGAAAATATGATCAGTTCTGTTTGGAAAGCCTGTACCTTGTATCCATTGCTATGGAAGCTAATACAAGGTCCGATAACCTAATACAAAAACAAACTGTAAAAGGAAAACGAGGAAAGCCAAAAAGCTGACAAACAGAGACTCTAGCTAAACTGCAGTCTTCAATGTGTAATGCCTTAAACCTCTATAGGAGGCCCATCGGATATATGGAAATGACCCGCTAAGGAAGTGTTTAATTGTAAGGATTCCAACAAACCATTGAATTTTTATGTATGACTTTAAGTCTCTAATGAAGCATTCAGACTCTTAAAACCAAACCTCACTGTCTGTAGAACTGTAGGAGCTTGTAAGGCATAAATTCCTCACCAAGAGGATAACTGGCCTCACGCAGAATATGCAGTTCGACTGAAGAAACTTCAGCTGTACTCTGTTGCATACCGCCTACTCAGAGGTGATGTCTGCCTGACATACAAGGCCATGTCCAACCCAGAATTGATGGACATGCTCCACCTAAAGAAAACCATATCCCCCTCGAGCCACATGCTCCAGGGATCTAAACCTCACCACAACAATAAATAGGATGTGCTGGAGGGATGGATTCCTGTCCCAGAGACTTCTCAAGCTCTGGAACAAAATTCCAGTCTACATTAGGCAGAGCTCCTCGCTAACTCTCTTCACGAGAAACCTTGACAAGTGGATGGGAAACAGAAAGTTTACCTCAGGGATCACTTCAATGGCTCTGCTGGACAGAGGCACAGGGAACTAATCTAAGAGGGCAGCGAAAGCCAACACATTCTGGCTAGGCTTATAAATGTCTTCGGGCAGATAGCCTAGTTACCTACCTATGAACCTATAAATAATAAAACTGTGAAGTACTGTGCACTGCATTTTTAAGATTACAGAATATGTCCTTAATGACAGAAGAAGGTAGTCCCTGATTGTATGTGTAAAAGGTGTTGATGGGGTTGTGGTAACACTTAACAGCAAGCCATGATTCTTGGAACACTGTATTGAGTTTACTGTATCTATTGCCTTAATAGTTACACTACTGCTGAAGTACAAGGCAGTAGTACCGGTGCCAGTCTACCCTGACATGGCATTGCCTTCTCCCATGTCTAACCGCACTCGACACACTAAACTTATGCACATCATTTGTTTATTTGTATTTGCTGACTAAGGCAAAATGCTGGTCCTGTTAGACCATTTTTATGCTCACCTAGGGATAAATGAAATTATTAATCAGATCAAAAATAACACATGGTAATCACAGTACAATAATACAACACATGGTAATCACAGTACAATAATACAGTCAGACAGAATTGAATGAGTATTTCATTCCATGCATTGTCTACACGAGATGTCAATAAGACTGTGCGTTTAAATCATATGCCTGTCAGTCTAGTCATAAGGTCATAAGGCACCCCTCCCCCCCCCCTGCACGTGGTATGTAGGACAGATATGTTGAACCACTCTCCCCATTAGAATTAAAACTGATGATTTCTACTTAGTACTGCCACCACTCAAGTTACAATCATGCAAGGAAGAAAGCTGTGTCGAATTTAAGAATTTTACCAGCCTTCCCTGGGAAATGTTTGTGCAAAACTTGTGCTTCTTTGCAAGGCAGTTATTGTGGAGATATGTTTGGGAGGGGGACTTAACAGTTTAGACATCAAATGTTATGATTTTATGTCTTGGTGGGCTTTCTATTTCCAGTATTCTGATCCATCAGTCCAGTCTGTAGTAATAGTAGTAAGGCCGTGTCTTCTATATCACGGTATATTGAGTAATGAATTGGACCATTGCTAGAGCAGGAAAGATGTTATGTTTTGTGGCACTGTGTTTAGAAGCAGTCTACTAAGACCCCTTGCATTCCCCTTGCATTGTTGCATCAGTGCTCATAAGTCAGATCAGGAGGGGACAGTAAGAGGTTTAAGACATAGTTGATAGCTGCAATTGCAGCAGTCTGTTTAAAGCTTGTGGCCTGTTGCAGATGGCAATTGTTAATTTCTTCATAGGTCTGTGGAAAGTATACACAGTGCATGTGATATTTGTGTTTACTGATTGCATGAATGGATAAGGCCAGTCATTAGACGGCTGACTAGGAAATAAGTAGGGGATTACTAGAAATATAGTGGCCAAACAAAATAGTAGACTGTCAGGACTTCACTGCTGTAAACTGTTGTACTGTCATATTCAAAGCATGGAACAAAATGTGCTGGGTAGCAGCTAGGCTGCTTTGTGAAGAGCAAGACCCTGCTCAATGACTGCTGTAGCAGTTGGTAGTTGTAGAGGCGAAGGGCTTTGCAACTGGTTTAAAAAAAAAAAAATCCTGTACCAAAACAGCAAATGACACAGGCTGCTTCTAGAAATGAGAAGGTCTCTCTGGCAATAGTAATCCATGAATCAAATGGGTAGTATGCACAGTAATTTCTAGGAACTCTGCGCAGTAATTTCAAATCTAGGAACTCTTATTAATTTTATTTATTGATTTTTAGATCTAAGGTAACTTATTTTACTTAGATTTTTTTTTGTTGTATTCTTGCTTTCAGTGCACTATGATGTCCTGCTTTACTGTACTGTCAGTCTGTTTTCCAAAAGTAAAACACAATTAATATGGTTTGTTTTTGTTTTATGACTCTTGGGCATTGCAACATCCACTTTTTGGTAAATAATCTTTGTGTTTTTAATTGGTTGTCAATGGGTCACATAACTGCTTTTGGTTACTATATTTGCAATTTGTTTGCCTTGTCTTGCATATTTATTCTGATGGAATTCTCAGTCCAACTTGGGGAGATGAATCCCTTATTAAAATCTAATTATGAGATTGCCTTTTAGTCACAGGTATGTATTTTCTGATGCCTGTATTATGCTCAGGGAATGTGAGGAAGCAGGTGACTATCACTATAAGCATCCCAGACTGGAAAGAATGTCAGTCCACCATGGGGCACACAGTCCATGTGCAGAGGCAGTTTTAGGGTGTCAACATTTTAAGCTGTTGGCATGTCTTTGGCTTGTAGGATGACCCAAACAAAAACATATCTGGACATGACATGGAGGGGGTATACAGATTCTGTACAGAAGACACCACAGTTGGGAAAAGAATCAAAGAATAAAATGTTGTAAGGCTACTGCTACAACACTGATGACATTTAATATTTTGTTATGCAGATATTGTCATGGAAGTTGTTTATGCGTTGCATTCCTAAATCTTTTTCCTTTCTCTCGTACTACTGTGAAATTTAAAATTTCTGTATATCTTTGCATCAGCACAGTCAAGGTAAAGTGGGTATGGATAATTCATTCCCATCAGATAAGTTGCTGAGAAACTGAGAGAAGGGTAGACATAACACATTACAAATGGGGGGTGATACTTTGCATCATAGCAGCTCTATACATAGTGAGTGTTACTGAAAATGCTTTTGTGCATAGATGACTGCAACTGTTTTGATTGTAGTTGTTTTTAGCTTTTGTGTTAATATCACAACCAAAAAATGTAGAAGTACACTATCATTGTTTGAAGAGTGGGATGAATGTATGATTTATACATATATATTCTTATTTCCAAGCAACATTACGTTTTTATGTTTAGTCTGGTTCCTTCGCTTGTGATTAAGGACTTAAAAACTTTTAACACACAATGTATGTAACAGTTAATATATATGTATGCATTAAAATATAATGTGACCTTTATTTGACCATGTCACTTTTCTGGTCTTCAGTTTATAAAAAGAGTATTCTGTTTTAGACCCAAGAATCCTCCTCAGTTTTTCCAGTGCAGATATGCAGGCTGAATGCATGTGGATTGTTCAGCTGGGTGGCAAACATTAAGCAGTAAATGGAACAGTGTGTGTAAAGGTACACTCCCCCATCCCCTTGGTACCCTCAGAAAAAGGGTTTAGCTGTACTTTTATTCACACCTGTCCAAGCTATTTGTTTACATTTAATTGGGTGGGTTAGCTGGCTCATGCTTCCTTTTTAGATATTACCTCGGCCAAGACGGTCACAAATGAGTTACACACACAGATTGGCTTTTATTATACAAGTAGAATAGTGTCTAATACTGGTATGTACAGTGTAGTGGTGATAGTAGATGATGATAGCAGTCATATTAAGCTGCAGGACACTTGTAAACCTTGTTGTGTGCTAACGTACTAAGGTATATGTAGAGAACGTACTGGTAGGAGTTAGAAGGCTGGCATTGCTTGATTTTTTTTTTTTTCTTAACCATTGGATACCAGATGACTTGTCTTTTTACTTCACATGAGTGATGTGGAAACTGTGTGTGCAGAATAAGTTGAATATGTTTGTATGTGCAGAAATTTCACTTGATCAGTCTGAGTAGACCTGCCAGAAGATAACTCGAAGGAAAAGCAGTTAATTATACATGTCACTAGAATCGCAATTAAATCCCCTTTGCCGGGATACTTTTGATGGTTTGCTACAAGCAAGTGACAGACGTTCTGTATGTAGTAGTGTAGTAATGTATTTTTATCGTTACAAATACGGTCCATGAGCATAGTGGCTGGAGCTGGATCATTGTAAAATGGAGACTTAGACCCATGAATCATACTGGTATTCCATTACTAATACTCTTCCATATGGAGGGAAGTGCATATCCCAGATAACTGGAGAATAAGCATACTAGTACCAGTGAAAAAGAACAAAGGGGCATCCATAACTGTATGCAGCATAGAGGCATCAAACTCCTGTCACACTGCATGAAAATTCTGGAGAGGGCGATTAATAAACGAATGTGCAGAGTAGTAGAAAGTAAGAAGGGGTTGAGCAGTTCAGATTCAGATCAGTATGCAGCACAACTGTTACAATGTTTGCAGTGAGACAGACAGTTGAGAAGAAACTAGAAATGAGGAAAGAGTCCAACTGATCTTTTTCTAGACTTATAAAAAGCATATGACAACGCACAAAGAAAGATGATTTGGGTAGTCCTGTAATGGTTCAAAGTCCCTGAAGCATTGGTAGAATTAGTGGAGGCAATGTATAGGGACCTAAGGACTGAAGTACAAACAGTATTCTATTTTCAGAGGGATTCTGAGTAGGAGCCGTTGTACATTAGGGTTCAGCTGTGAGCCCACTGCTATTCATACTTGCCAACAAACTTTTGACCAACTAGTAAAACAAATGATGCCAGATGGACCTCTCCAAACACCCAGAGATTTCTTTCATTCATCCACAGTACACAATGAACTTCTTCAGGCTGTTCATACTTATGATGGACTACAACACCAACAGAGAGGATAGATCAACAAAGTTGCTTTATGCAGACAATGTGATATTACAGGCAGACTCTGAACAAGAACTTTAGCAATGGATAGGGGAATGGAATGCAAAACTGAAGACATATGGGATGAAACTCTGTCATATAATGCATCTGTAATGGCAGCAAACAAGTGAAAATAGAGATGCTGAGAACTATGATGGAGGGAAAACTAAGGCTTCAAGTATATGGGGAAGGGTGGATAAAAAGAAGGGGAGTCTGAATGAGTAAGTCAAAGCTAGTATATGAGGAAGGGTGGATAAAAAGAAGGGGAGTCTGAATAAGTAAGTCAAAGCTAGTATATGATATAGAGTGTCACAGGTAGGTGCCTGAGACTGGTGGTAGGATGCACACTTTGGGACAGATGAAGAAATCTGAGTAGAAGCCATAGTAGCTCCAGTTGCAGAGAAGGTCAAAGAGAACAGATTATAGTGGTTCAGGCAAATGTACAGAAAAGGAGAAGACAATATAGTGAAGAGGATTTTGGGCAGACTGGGAAAAGGACAAAAGGAAATAAGGGCATCCAGCAAAGAAATGGTTGGATTGTGTGAGAGAAGACCTGTGAATGTCGGACATGACTATTGAAGGTAGGAGAGTGGCATGGAATCAAGATCAATGACCGTTGACATTACACCCCCAACTCAATGTAGAAAAATGGGGGGGGGGATCGGTGGTGATGGTCTGCTTGATTGTCTCTACCCAATTACCATAAAACATTGCTCACATCTGCTGTATGCATATATTTTTTTTCTTAATCACAGAAATTTGGAATGTAATTTAAATTTTTATTTCAAATCTTATAGCAAAAAATAAGTCAGTTGTTAAAACAAAAACTCATTTTAAACAGACTTGGCATAAGCAACACTAAACTTCTCTCACATTTATTTGAAAGTTCATCTGGTAAGCCACTTACACTGCAAGAGGTGTGTTGGGATTCTGAATCAAATAGCATACAGTGAAAAGCTTATTAACAGTTATGTAAAGGGTGCAGGGATTCAAAAGATGGTGTGTAACATTGAAACCTGGATACCAGTGTTCCTTTTCATGGGCAACCCACGAGCACTATCTGGTGATTTGAGTTGTTCTGCCACACAGTAGACAATTGGGGGAAGCAGATGATTACCAATACATAGCCATACTCTTTGGCACCAATTGCCAGACAAACTCTGTGGTAGCATAGCACAGAGCATTTCACATACACATGCCTCCAAAAAAACAAATCAAGCTTGTAGATTTTGTGCTTTCCACTGGATTCTCAACCAAATAATTAAGACTCCAAAAATCGAAAAAGACCAAGACGAACTTCAATCAACCAAGGAAGCCAAAGGATCTATACACCAGGATCAAAAGGTAAATAAATCCAAGCTAGACAAATACGCTGAACTCCCGACAGTTTATTTAAGCCACGACAAATATACACAGCTTTTCATCGGCAAACTCACCAACTTCTTCAGAACAATAAAAACGTCACCACTGACGCACTCTGTTTATATATTAAATTGCGACCACATGATGTCAACTCCGCCTCCTTCAATGGGTTGAAATTTAAATTAACACCCCCCCAAAAAAAGGTGGTTAAAACCAACCCAGGTCACCAGATAATATTATATTAATATTACAATCCAGGTTGACACAACAGCCACTACCTCATAAAACGATGATAAAGCTACCGATTCTTTACTAATAGCTCCTAAGACATATGCTAAATGTTCGGCAAGCTTAAAAGCGGGTAATCTGCAATATTAAATTAACAAATAAATAAAATACAACCTAAATAAAAATAATAAAAAAAAAAATAAATAAACTTTTCTAAAATATGATATAGATCAATCTTAACAACATATCTAAAAACTAAACATAAACATAAAAAAATTGTATATAATCTAAATGTAAAAGACATTAGCCTTCATCAGAAACCTATTTTTGAATAGAGGTTACCCTAGTCACCTGATGACTTGTGGAAGGAGGTATGTTGTAAGAGGGAGAATGGAACATATTCACCAATTTTAGGTCATCCCATTGTGGAGTTGGCAGTTCATCTGAAAACGTCCATGCAAGGGATGTATTTGCATGTAGTTTCATCACCACCTATAGTGTGGATAAATGCAGTATGTGTAAATATTGCCAGTTCATAAAAGCAGGCACCCATTTCATCATCAGAGAAACTAAGTGCAAAATTAAGGGGAGGTTTAATTGTGCTAGTGCGCATGTAGTCTACTTGGCCCAGTGTTCTTCATGTCCTGTGTTTTATATAGGCAACAAATCGTAAATTTCAAGAGCGCCTATATGAACACATTTATGCCATCAAGAAGGAGAAAATGGATAATGCACTAGCCAAGCACATTGAGTGTCCTGATCATGAATTTAGTTTCACAGTGATTGATCAAGTTGGATTAGACAATAGGGGGGGCCCTGATTCATTAATATTGGAACTTAAATGGTTGGCAATTAAAATTGGAAGCATACCATTTTCCAGGCTTGAATAGCATGCTGTCTATTACTTGCGTTTTGAAATTGATCAGGTAGACCGCTTTAATATGTCTTTTACATTTAGATTATATAAAAATTTTTTATGTTTAGTTTTTAGATACGTTGTCAAGATTGATCTATATCATATTTTAGAAAGGTTTAGTTTTTATTTTTTTATTATTTCTATTTAGGTTGTTTAGGTTGTATTTTATTTATTTGTCAATTTAATATTGCAGATTACCTGCTTTTAAGCTTGCCGAACATTTAGCATATGTCTTAGGAGCTACTAGTAAAGAATTGGTAGCTTTGTTATTTTATGAGGTAGTGGCTGTTGTGTCAACCTTGATTGTAATATTAATATAATATTATCTGGTGACCTGGGTTGGTTTTAACCACTTTTTTTTTTTTTTTGGGGGGGGGTGTTAATTTAAATTTCAACCCATTGAAGGAGGCGGAGTTGACATCATGTGGTCGCATTTTAATATATAAACCGGGTGCGTCAGTGGTGACGTTTTTAATGTTTTGAAGAAGTTGGTGAGTTCGCTGATGAAAACCTGTGTATATTTGTCATGGCTTAAATAAACCGTCGTGAGTTCAGCGTATTTGTCTAGCTCGGATTTATTTATCTTTTGATCCTGGTATATCGATCTTTTGGCTTCCTTGGTTGAGTGAAATAATTAAGACTGCCAAAGGTCAACACACACAAATATCCGTTGCAGCTCCTTGTTGCTTGTGATCAAGTACATGAAATGCTACATCTGTAATGATGTAGAAATGTATTTCACCTCGCTGCTATGAGAACTACACAGTGCAACCCATTGCCTTCTCAACCTCCTAGCTCAAGAATCTGAGACAAAGGTGTATATATATTAGGAATAGATTTTGAATATTGCTCTTATGTACTTAGAAAGTTACTAGCAACAGTTTTTTTTTTTTTTTTATATTGGCAAGCATTTTCTGAAGGATACAAAGTCTGAAACCCATGTTTGTCATTATTTTAATGACTGCAGTCCACAACACCTTAACAGAATACCACAGATTTTACAAGGAACAGGCCACAAATATGAGGCAAATTCAGACAGTTGAGCTATGAGCTTTGCGTGTGTGCACACATACACATATGACTATCAGTTACAGTCCTACGAGTGACAATACACCTCAGGGTTTTGCTTGGGGTCACATGAATGAACACGTATATAAATAATGATCTAGAAATGTATGCTAGCTCAATGCTATTAGAACTACACAGTGCATGAATAATTGCCTTGAAATGTATCTCCGCTTTGCTGCTGTCAGAACCATAGAGTGTAACCCAGTGCAATGCTCCTCTCAACTTTTTAGATCAAGAATCCAAGGCAAAGACCCAAAACCAAGAACAGATTTTCAAATATTTATCTCCTGAAAAATATTAAAGTTTCTACATTTAATACACTTTGGTTTAGCAAGCATTTTCTGAAGGACGTGAAGTCTGGAACTTCCATGACCTGTCATTATTTAGTAACCGCAACAATTTTATGAACTTTGGTTTAGCAAGCATTTTCTGAAGGACGTGAAGTCTGGAACTTCCATGACCTGTCATTATTTAGTAACTGCAACAATTTTATGAACAATAGGACATGTGAAACTTGTAACTCTACTCTTTAGTATTGACTGGCTGTAACCCTTGGTGATACATACCAGAAAATAAACTTTGCCAGGGGCATGGCAAAATTAGTCAAAATCAGCAAGAGCAAATCGCAACAAAAAGTATGAAACTAAGTTGGGCATTGTTAACTGTTACTAAGTCAAGTGCCACACATCTTCCCCATTCCTTCCAGACCGTGGAAGGTAAATAACATTCTGGAAATTAAATTGAAGGTAGGCAGCTACAATAAGACCAAAACCAAAATTGTTTTTGGGGACAGGCAAAATCATTTTAAGAGCAATGGAAAGTATGAAACTTCAATGCAGGTCATTATTTATTGTCTAGCTGCAGCCCTCAGTGAAAGTCAGACATTTTAGAAGGGACCCTCAGTGAAAGTCAGACATTTTAGAAGGGACTGTACACAGTAGAAGTATGATGCAAGACACTGAATCGCCAATAGCACACTTGCATTTTGCAGTAAGAAGTATTTAACTCTATTGTGTGTGTCATTCTCGACTGACTAAATGAAAGTGTTTCATTTAATCATTTGACCAGGGACAGTCAAAGTACAGCACAAAATATAATGGAAAAGCATGGACATTGTAGTTGATGACATTCTGATTGCAAAGGAGTATGAAAGTCTAATAGCATTGCTGCCTGATTGCTATCCTACAGAGAATCATTTTATTGCTAGAGGCCATCTGTCTAACTACAGTCTGCAAATTCTGGAACAACTGAAGTATGAAATCTTAATATCAATCACATTATTGATTACATCTGACTGGCAGTTGTACATTAGCTCAGGTCACAGATCGGAAAACACTGATCAACAGTCATTCCTTTTCTGCTGTGGCATACAGCCAGCACAACATGACACCTGTTGAAAGAACTTCAGTAGGTGTCACTGCTGACCACGCATTAATTGGTTCTAGTTTATTATACTATAATTCCGAGAGGTCAGAACATTACTGCTGTGCCTACTATTGCCTCTAGCAGGCTACTACAAAAAATCATAATTTAATACCAGTCTAATAAGTAAATTATAAGCTTTAAATTCCCCATTCACTACAATGGACTTTGCAGATGTGACTGCACAGGAAC
Organism: Protopterus annectens; assembly: GCF_019279795.1. NCBI lineage: Eukaryota > Metazoa > Chordata > Ceratodontiformes > Protopteridae > Protopterus > Protopterus annectens. The sequence goes on along the minus strand of NC_056734.1, from coordinate 5,452,950 downwards.
GGTTTAAGGCAGGTCAGTGTCTATCCATCAGTCAGGCAAGTCCTCTGAGGCAACACATTAGAAACAGTGGTGGGATCTCCTACTAAAAGTAGTATGCAGCCACACTAGCATTAGCTAATATGAAGTTGTCTGACCTTCTAAGATGGAGTCGCACTGTCAGGCTAACTGCCATGCCAATCTGTATAAGCTTGACTGAGCCTACTGTTCGCTCCACTGATAAGTTCAACTTCGAGATACTGCTGACAGGACCAACAGAAATGAGGAAAGGAGGGAGTCTCATTATCTGGGAAGCGTGGCTATATGGTAGAAGAGAAGAATAAGTAAATAATTTTAAAGAAATGGGAATATGTTAGACTACATGAAGTAAGAAAAAAAAAAAAAACAAATGGAAAATATCACCTCCTGCCCACCAAAATTGAAGAATCCAAATAATCCAAGCAGGTAAATTTAGTTAGAGTTTGAAGTATTGGGTCAAAAATAACAGTACTAATTTTAAGGGAGATGGGACTGCTCAGATAGAAAAAAAAAACAGAAGGGATAAGATACATTCTGACTGTACTATGAGACATTTATGAGGCCCCAAGCTAGCAACAGGCATAGATAGCTGGCTATGGAGCCTTGTGCTGGATCCCTCCCTAATGCTAACAGAAAGTATGCGGTCTCAAATATACGATATTACATTACAGAAAGGCAATGTACAACAATTCTGGTCCGTGGTAGTACTATAAACTACACTGCCTACAGAAGAAGTAAGAGATTTACAAAGAAACAAATAAAAGCGGTGGTATGAAGAACTCCAACCAAAATATGGAATATGTAATTCTTTCTACATAGGAAAAACAGAAAGAAAATTAAGAAGAAGAATATATGAACATTATAATGACATTAAGAACTGTAAGGATACAAATGCTTTATTTAAGCATATTAATGCACAGGAGCTAATTTTAGATTTATGGTGTTAGAACACACACAGAGAGATATAAGAGGAGGTCCCCGGGAAGAAAAGATTGAATATAGGGAGCTCTGGTGGCAGTTAACACTGGAGGCTTATAATTCACCAGTATTGAATGAATACACAAGTATTATACCCATTTTGAAATTAAGGGCAGCTAAATTATAAGGGAAAATGCATTTAAATATATTATTAGAAGTATTGTATTTTTTTATTTATTTATTTATTTATATACAATATTTTTATCATTATTATTTTTAACAATTTTAACTGTGGAATGATATTTTAAATACATTATGTGAAAGTTTTATTGTTGAATAATATGAATTTCCGCTAGGGGTCAGCCTAACATCAAATCTAAAAATATACATCTGATTTAGTTGCTACTATTTTTTAACATGTATAATAATTATTAACTTATAAAGTACATACTAATAATGTATTGAGTTTTTATAGGAGCTAGGGAAGTGATTGTATTTGAATAAACATACAAATGTACTTGTAAATTTGAAAATATCTTAATTCATGAACACTAATTGATTTATTGGTCAGGTTATAAAAGGAATGTGCTAACCTTATGATTCATCTGATGAAGTCTGATATCGCAGACAAAAAAACGCATGTGTTAAGAGCGTTAATGTTCATTTAATGTTCGTTTTATGTTTGGAGTTCTAGTGGCTCGAATAAAATAGTGTCTTGAGGCAACATTTCCTGTTCTCCACTCTTCTATTGGATTTTTTTAAATCTACAAAGAAGCAGTCAAGATATTATGTTTTGTAGTTTTTGCTTCCTATGTAATTTTTTAGACCTAAGGCTTTGCTTCGTATCTTTTGTTGATGATACTTTAACTTTACTTACAAATCGTTTCATAATTATCAAAGATGAAGCTGAAAGAGCTGCTCTCCTACCACGAGAACTGCATATATTGCTAATATTCTGACTGGCCATACTTAAGAAATTGAAACTGGCCACTGTCATATTTGTTGCTGAAAAAAAAAATTGGGCAACTAATCTAAAACTACAGACTTTATTTAATTCCCTCTGTGTGCTGAATCACATTCACTAATAAAACAGGTCTTGGAAATTAGATGCCATTTGTAGATCTGGGCAGTACTTCATAACACTAGTATCCATAGACAATTTGCTCAGTCATTATTTTCTTCAGATGATTAAGCTTGTTTTAACCAAAGTTAATTCTAGGTGGGTTAAAAATGTAGGCAATCCTCTGAAACCCCTGAAGGGTATGAGACAACTCTAAGTTAATAGAAGTAATCCAGTTTTATAGTCTAATCTAAAGATTAATGGCCATTTCTGCTGTCACACTTGTTTAAAGCTTCATAACCCAAATGCAGATGGGTCTACTATGTCAAAATTCTGCAGAGACCATATGATCGACATTTGAAATATCGACCATACAAGTAGAACATAAAAAACAAAAAAAAATACTTTAATGCTGCAAGCTTCGCCCCCTGTCAGGGGGCTCTGCCCCCTCACACCCCCAGAACTTAAATATACCAACTCGAGATCGCACTACAGTGCAGAAGTGGAAATCTTTCCATTCTGCACTGTAGGGAAATGCCTGTTCCCCATGGTTGACATTTCAAATGTCGATCATATGGTGTCGGCCATATGAATGTCGGCATTGTGAAATGTCGACCATTCGAAGGGGACCTATGCAGATATTTATTCAGGTTGCATATGCATAGAGTGTCATAAACTGCATTTCATTTGACTGAGACCAAAACTCATTTGACTGAGTCTCAGTATACTTAAAGCTTACAATGCTGAATTTCAAAATACTGAATTTTAAGCCATAAATATGCACACTTACAATACCAGCGACTAACTCTTTCCAAAACTTAAAAAATACTTACTTACCCTCTTAACAGAAACTGGATGATATAAAACCAAACTAGGTATGGGGCTATACTCCACAACTATATATACTAACTCCAGGATCCCACTACAGTGGAGAAAAGGGCATATACCTTTTGCTTACATTACACTACTGTACTCGCTGCCACTACTGCCGGACATGCATGAAACATCTGCTATATTACTTTAGATACTTCCCATAAAAATGTAAACAGACATACCCACATTTAGAAATGCTACAACACTACGTTCTACACTACTATTAGTATTCCAACACTACTTTCTACACTACTATTAGTATTCCAACACTACGGTCTACACTACTATTAGTATTCCAACACTACGGTCTACACTACTATTAGTATTCCAACACTACGGTCTACACTACTATTAGTATTCCAACACTACGGTCTACACTACTATTAGTATTCCAACACTACGGTCTACACTACTATTAGTATTCCAACACTACGGTCTACACTACTATTAGTATTCCAACACTACGGTCTACACTACTATTAGTATTCCAACACTACGGTCTACACTACTATTAGTATTCCAACACTACGGTCTACACTACTATTAGTATTCCAACACTACGGTCTACACTACTATTAGTATTCCAACACTACGGTCTACACTACTATTAGTATTCCAACACTACGGTCTACACTACTATTAGTATTCCAACACTACGGTCTACACTACTATTAGTATTCCAACACTACGGTCTACACTACTATTAGTATTCCAACACTACGGTCTACACTACTATTAGTATTCCAACACTACGGTCTACACTACTATTAGTATTCCAACACTACGGTCTACACTACTATTAGTATTCCAACACTACGGTCTACACTACTATTAGTATTCCAACACTACGGTCTACACTACTATTAGTATTCCAACACTACGGTCTACACTACTATTAGTATTCCAACACTACGGTCTACACTACTATTAGTATTCCAACACTACGGTCTACACTACTATTAGTATTCCAACACTACGGTCTACACTACTATTAGTATTCCAACACTCACGGTCTACACTACTATTAGTATTCCAACACTACGGTCTACACTACTATTAGTATTCCAACACTACGGTCTACACTACTATTAGTATTCCAACACTACGGTCTACACTACTATTAGTATTCCAACACTACGGTCTACACTACTATTAGTATTCCAACACTACGGTCTACACTACTATTAGTATTCCAACACTCACGGTCTACACTACTATTAGTATTCCAACACTACGGTCTACACTACTATTAGTATTCCAACACTACGGTCTACACTACTATTAGTATTCCAACACTACGGTCTACACTACTATTAGTATTCCAACACTACGGTCTACACTACTATTAGTATTCCAACACTACGGTCTACACTACTATTAGTATTCCAACACTACGGTCTACACTACTATTAGTATTCCAACACCACGGTCTACACTACTATTAGTATTCCAACACTACGGTCTACACTACTATTAGTATTCCAACACTACGGTCTACACTACTATTAGTATTCCAACACTACGGTCTACACTACTATTAGTATTCCAACACTACGGTCTACACTGCTATTAGTATTCCAACAGTAGTCACTTTAACCTAAAGTTATCACAAGCAAGTCACAGGTGAAGGGGAAACACACATCACTTCTATGGCTTAAAATTCAGTATTTTGAAATTCAGCATTGTAAGCTTTCATTATAATGAGTCTCTGTCAAATGAGCTTTCAGTATTTTGAAAATTGGGTATTGTGGTCTCAGTCAAATGAAATTCAGTATTTTGAGTTTTCAGTCAAATGAAATTCAATATTTTGAGTTTTCAGTCATGTGAAGTGTAATCCCATATAAATATTTATATTTAATATCTATGAAAAAACAAAAAGACAAAACTAAGGTGATCACAGGCTGGCTATCATAAAACTCTACTTCAATAAAAAATGAGAAATAAAAACTTAAAATGGCAGGATAAGCACTTTCCGGTTAAACCCTTCTTCAGATCTGCCATTAGGAGGTAAAATGAGACAATTATGGTAGAAACTAACAAATCAAAGTTGCTCCTTTCAAACCTTTTAGTTATCTAATCGGTGTCTTCCCCACAATCTACGCCTCTTCAGTGTGGATAGGTTCACACTCAAGTCAAATGTCCAGTAAGATTGTGATTCTGTTATCCAGCTAATTACATAATGTTATAGCTCACTTAACAAATCAAATAGCTTCTTTCAGACAGTTGACCAATCAGCGTCTTCTAGAGGAATCTACACTGCTTCAATGTAGGTAGGTTCACACTTAAAATATCCAATGGAATTGTAGTTCTGCTATACAACTAATCACACAGTATTGGAGCAAGATTTACTTTCATTGGACTTAAGGTCATAAATGGAAAAAGTAAACGTAATAAAGATATAACTAGTAAAAATAATAATAATCGCCCAAAACCTTTTAAAATGTTCACAATATATATTCAGTTCTTTTTCCAAATTATCTTTAATCCTGAATGCGTTATGAAGATCTAAGGGGTGTGTGTATATATTCATAAAGGGGATCAAATGTCTCTATTCAGGCATTACCTATTTTACATACAATCATAACTTTCTATGCAATTCACAACCCTTAAGGACAGGTTTGAGAGGTAAATCGGTATTTAGACTAGGTGTCCGGTAAGCATATAGTCACCACCTCAAACGTTTTCTTATACTACTTGTAAGACCGTAAACAAAAATGAATGTCCTGAATTTTCAGAAATATGTTTACATAATGGACTCTTCATATCTCCTAGCCGAACATCCCTAATATCCTTGGAGATACGGTCCTTTAACTGTTTCAGTTTTACCCAAGTGAAAACATTGACAAAAGGCACATGTCATTTTATTTATATATATTTTATATATATTCTATATATCTATAATCATGTGCCGTGTCTTGCAGTTCGCATACTTATAGCATCTGTAGTGTCTCCAGGAAACTGGATGTAAAAACTCACTTTCCATTGAAATATATCTACAGTACCAACAGGACCTGCATAGAAACGTGCCAACCCTATCTGAGTAAACCTTGTCCATGACATTATTTGTATAGCATAGCAACTGCTTGAGATTTTTATTTGTCTTGAAACTAAATGAAGGTTCTTTGCCAACAATATCTTTGGTTGGGATCAAGTAGCACTATCTTCCAGTTATTCCTAATGATATTGCAAATATGCTTAACATCACTGGTATAAGTGAGAGCAAGTATTTCTCGAGTGGGGGGCATATTCAGCTTATTAATTTGTTTCCTCTGCATTATTTGATGAGGACAAACTATTTCCCTTGTGTCTAAAGTATGGTCTTCCTTTAGTTTCCTGTACATTTATATCGACCATCTATCTCTGTTTCCTGTCATTTGCAACGTCTTTCTTGAAACTCTAGGCCCAAATTGCCCATTGCCTTAATGTCTTGATCAGCAGTGCAGAGTCTGGAGGATCTATAGATCTGATTCTTTATAACATTAGAAAAAACAAATTGTGAATGCATGCTCCATCTGTGCAAAAGATTTTGTTTTTTCCTACAGTCTTTCCTGTAAAGCCCTGTACACGTCACCTTTCTCATCCATCTAAGTAGTTAATGTCCAAGGCAGAATAGTGCATGGTAAACCTTAAAAAGTCTGCGGTCATTTCTAAGTATGATACAAAGTCCTTTAGCATGGTCGGAGTGTCTCCCATATCAAATATTTGTTATCCACAAAATGTTCATAGAACTTAACAGCCAATCTAAATGGATCATTGGGAGACATCCATGGTATTGAATGACAATCGGCTAATATCAGATTGGCATAGCTGTTGGAGCAGGGTGTGCCCAATTCTCTGCTATTAAATGCACTTGTCAAAAATAAATACATTACTATGTAGAATAAGATATAGTAAAGTGCATATAAGTTCTGTTTTTATGGAGTCAAAATCACTGTTACATTCTAAAAAACGTTTAATTGAAGTGACACCATAGTCGTTTGATATAACAGTGAAAAAACTAGACATCTAAACATGACCATTAAATGATTTTCTCTATTATCCATCAAATTCATGAAGTCTGAGAGCATACCCAAAAAAGGACCAGTATCTTTAATGATGGTCGAAGTCTGTTAAAATTTTCTTTAGCTGGTCGAAGTCTGTTAAAATTTTCTTTAGCTGGTATTCAACATACAGTGACAAGATTTCTGTTTCCCGTCCATTCCCTGATATTATGGGATGCATTAGAGGATTATTTCAATCTTTATGTATTTTGGGGGAGACCACTGATTGGTATAGTGGAATATTCTATACTAAAAAAAAAATCAAAAAGATCCTTCAAAATGCTAGTAAGTCGCGGAAACTCAGTTTTGTATGAATACCGTGAACCATTTTCTTAACCTGTTAATAGCAGTCTACATTGCTTCATCTTTTAGCATCTGTAACATTCTATCATTATAGTCTTGTTTGTTTAATAAAACAATCCCACCACCTTTGTCTGCTGATCTAATAACTATATTTTTGTCATCCACACACAATGTATACACTGATACATATATAATGTTTATTTCTCTTGGATTTAATTTTTATGCGCCTTCATTCTATACAGAGCCAAAGGGAGAATTGTCGGAGGGGACAATCATTCAGGGCGCTACCAAGGTGCATTGTGCTGTCAGCAGTATACCAGCAATGAAAGTATTTGGCTATGCCGGGTGAATGTTAAAACTGCATCACAATTGTGGCCCACATCCCCTCCCTCCAAGTGCATTCTTCCTCATGCTTGCTAGGGAGACTTCTCTTCCATCAGTGGCTTGGTGACCCTAATGCTGGCACCAGACAGCCCCTCCTCTGTAGACTAGCAGTAGTGTGCTCAGTTCCCTCTGCCTTGTGTTTACCTATCCTCCTCTTCCAGCACAGTAAAAATCCTGGGTTATTACTCCAATTTGAATGGAGGAAGGTTTGTGGTCTACACTCTTGTGGCAAGAGAGGATAGTCATTGCCTTTTTGAGCTGAGAATTGCTGTTGTATTATTGGGCCTTTATTTGATTGGATCCTGGGTTATTACTCCAATTTGAATGGAGGAAGGTTTGTGGTCTACACTCTTGTGGCAAGAGAGGATAGTCATTGCCTTTTTGAGCTGAGAATTGCTGTTGTATTATTGGGCCTTTATTTGATTGGCCAGAGGTCTAGCGTGTTTAAAAATTTGAATCTCAGCCTGGGGTGTTTGGCGACCCTGCTATTTGAGAAGAAGAGTGTTGCTGGTTTCTTCTAAACTCTACAAAAGCTAAGATTTGTATTACCATATCCATTGTTTCAGTAATTGTTTCTTGAACTGTTTTTGCCATAGTTGCATTAATTGAGTGTTTGTTTGAATATATGTACTTTTTGACCTTTTAGTTAAAACAGCTTTGGTTCCACCTTAATGAGAGTGGCGGGACCTCATTTTCTGCCCAGGATTGTGTAAAGGAAAGAATAATGTGCTGTTTTTGATTGGCCACAGGCCCTTGTTTGTGTTTTTTAATCTAATCTCCTTTGCTGTTTAAGCAGTACAGTTCCCCAATGCTTGGCTTATAACCTTCAAGCAAGCTAACACCTACATTACCATATCCACTGTTTTGACACTTGTTTACCAAATTGTTTTTGTCACACCCTCCCTAATTGTTCCCTAATTGTTTCTCTGAATATTTGCACTTTCTGTTTTACAGTATTTAATTATTACTGCTGCTCTCCGTGCAGCTGTGCCTAGCGGTGATGTATATAGTCGCTGATATAGCGCAGCATAATTTTCCCCTTGTAATCTGTCTAGAAGCCAAGCTCTTGTAAGTTTCCCGTAAAAATCCCCTCACTCTCTAGACATATTTTTCTTTGACTACTAGAGCATCTAGTTTGTGCATAGCTTAGCATTGCTCATCAAGTTTCTTGTCTGCAGCCATGGATTTGCACTTCTTGACTCTATGGCTAAGGTTGCCACCCATCCCGTTGTCAGCAGGGCACTCGCATGTTGAGCTGCCTCATCCCATTGCCCGCTGTGCAAAGTAGTGGGACTTAAAGTCCTGCTTTTTAATCACACTGAATTGCCGTGGAAAAGCTGCAATTACTTCTGGCTTTTCCATGGCAATTCAGTTACGTCACCAACCTGGACCTGCAGGCAAAGCTGCTGCCTGTTGGGTCCAAGTGCTTTAATTCATGCAGCAATTAGCTGCAGTCCATGAAAGGGGTGGGGATTGGGGCAGGAAGAGCCCTCCAAAGATCATGGCTGTAGGAGCGCTTTGTTTTTAAGTGCTTCTACAGCCGCTAAAAAAAATGCCATCCATTCATTCATTTGTCCAGCCATTCATTCATTCATTTGTGCAGCCATTCATTCATTCATCCAGCCATTCATTCATTCATTCATTTGTCCAGCCAGCCATTCATTCATTCATTCATTCATCCAGCCAGCCAGCCATTCATTCATTCGTCCAGCCAGCCATTCATTCATTCGTCCAGCCAGCCATTCATTCATTCGTCCAGCCAGCCAGCCATTCATTCATTCATTCTTCCAGCCAGCCATTCATTCATTCATTCATTCATTCATTTGTCCAGCCATCCATCCATTCAATTCGTACAGCCAGCCATCCATTCATTCATCCAGCCATCCATAAATCAAGCTATCCCTCCAGTCATTCATCCATCCAGCTGCTACTCCCACCAACGAGGTAACCACTCCAGCAAGCAGCCATCTGTTGTACCCATAACAGCATCTCCTTCACCACTCCTGTTGTGATGTCATGGCAAAGGGTGTGGCCAGCGTCATTGGCCACACCCGCATGTCCCACTTTGGCCCACTTAAAAGGCGGCAACCCTGTTTGCAACCAATCTGGTTGAGATGGGTATTCTGAGATATTGTAGCAATTGCCTCATGTACACTGATGGCCCACTTATTCTTAATAAAACAGATAAAGTATGAGAGCTGTAAATACACTTCACCGCTGGAAGCAAAACTCTCTCATAGTAAGCACTCCATTAAAACCCCACCCACGGCTACACATAGTGACACTGTATTTAGTGCCTCTACTGCTAGGCCCTTAATGCAAACCAGTGCACAGTCAAATTTATTTGGTTATTGGTGATTCTATAATGATGGCCCCATTACCAGATTAAGTAAGCAGAGAGTCATGGTTAGCTGCCTTTCTGGGGCCAGGATCCGTCAAGTTGCATAGACACTCAGGTCATTGAACTACAAATACTAGTATGACTCTCATAGTCTGTGTGGGTGTTATTGACCGCAGATCACTGATAATCTGTCATAGGCAGGTATGAGTCTAGCACTCAGCAGCATACTACCTTTTCCAAGGCTGATTTCACATTAATAGAAATGACTGACTAACAATTGGTTTAGCTTCTGGTGTCAGTCCAAGGGGGTACGATATTTGACAGCCTGGGAGAAAGTGCTTGACAGACCATGCTATTGTGACAGGAATAGTCTGCATTAGCCCCTCTAGGCTTTAAAGTATTGGCAAAGATCTTTTCCACTCCCCTATTGCCTTTTTTAGGCAATGCCAAACTGACAAACCTCCCAATTTAACTGAACGTAAAAAGGAATATCTGAAGGTGGTACTGCTCAATGCTAGAAGTCTTAACAAGAAAATGCTAGAAGTCTTAACAAGAAAGAATGTAGACATCTGTGTAGTAACAGACCTGGTTTAAAGTATGGGAGAGTACTCTGGCAATGCAAGGTTATAATACTTTTCACACCAGCTACTGCACAGGAGGGAACTAAAGGTGAAGGAGTCTGACCGTATTAAAAACAACTTTGCATCCAGACTAGTTAGTGTATGACCCACTGGAGCTCATGTGCAACTCTCCATAAACAAGGTCTCGTACCATATCTTTGCAGCCTATAGGTCTCCCTCCATGTCCCAGGAAACCCATACTATCTATCTCAATGTCCCTCACCGTTCCACCCAATTCGATGTTCATGAGGGATTTCAACTACCCCTCAATAGATTGGGAATCCTACACCACTTCTAATGCATAAGCCCAGAGATTCCTAAACTTTAATATGAACATCCTTCTCCTACCAAGGTTACAACCATCCTTGACCTTGTACTCACAAACATGGGGAGTGATGTTCCTCAACCAGTGTAATATTTTCACTTATCACATCTAACCATAAGGTAGTATTGCTTGAAACAGAAATTAAATTTGGGGACCCAATGAAACCAAAAACCTTTAGGAACTATTCCAGGGTTAAACTCTTCTCTACTAAGATGCACCTTGGCTAAATTTCAAGCACCCCCCAATCCCAGTAAACACATAGCATATGCTGGGCAAAGTCTCTGTCCAGCTGTATTGATAGCTGCATAGAATGAGCTGTGTCCATTCATATTAAGAATAAGACAAAATCAAAAGACAAGCCATCCTGGCGGAAGCACAATATCAGTACGTTATACAACAAAAGAAAAATCTTAGCCAAGTATAGGAGGAACAAAGCCCTACATACTGAAATCGTCATGTCCAATCTAAACAGGCAACTAAGAGGGTTAATTAATGCTTTAAAGGTTAGATTTGAAGAATAAATAGCTTCTCGGGCAAAGGATAACCACAAAGTTGTATACAGCCATGTCGATAACCTTGGGGAAAATATGCAACAATGCCTGGATCACCCACACTGAACTGAAAGCCATTGCAACCTTTTGGCTGACAGCGATTCAGCTCAAATTTCTCCCCTCTCTCTCCATCTACCCCCTCAGATAGCCCAAAAGAAATGCTGCATACCACAATCCCCTCAAACATTACTAGGGAATAGGTCATCTGTGTACTTTCCATGACCAAAAACACAGCACCCCGATAACATTCCAAGATGCTTAGTAAATAGCATGAAACATGACCTCTCTGGTCCATTTGAATCAATTTTCAGTAGGTGTCTACAGTCAGGTTTTGTGCATAAGAAATGGAAGATGGTTATAGTCATTCCCCTGCACAATGGAAGTCGAACCACTGATCAGATGACTACAGGCCCGTAAGTCTGACCATCTTCATATGTAAGGTCATGCAAAGAATCATCATATACATAAAAATGAGAACATAGGTAACCTGCAAGTACTGGACCCATCACAGATCAGCTTTGTTAAAGGAAGCTAATACCTATTAAATCTGATGTTCTGTTTTGAGAAGGTCACCAAAGCAATGGATGAAGGCAATACTGTGCACACAGCACCTGGCCAAGGCTTTTGATACAATACCCCACTCATTCATTATAGTCAACCTCACTAATTTAGATATAAAAACTTTTATCACGCACTGGGTAGGCAACTGACTCACTGATAAGACCCAGGAGGTCAAAGTAGGTGAGGCCACCTCCATCAAGAGGCCAGTCATTAGAGCAGTCGCCCAGGAACTGGTACTGGGCCTGCTACTTTTTGGCAGCCATTTCTCTGAAATGGAAGCAAATACTGAAGGATTATGGCTGACCCAAGCTTGTAGATTGACCCCTCTGCAGACACTAGCATTCTTCAAGAAGGTCCATCTCTGACTAACAAATGGTGCCAAGGTCATGGTCTACAATTTGGTGCTAAGAAATGCATAACTTTACACTTTAGTAAGTCAACCAATGCAGCTAATTACCATGTCGATAATATGCCCCGGTGGTCAGCAATCTGGATATGCACATAGACAGTGACATTGTAACATTACCTTTTACAACCACGTGGCTACAGTGGTAGTAAGGTGCAGGGCATCTAGGTTCAAAGATGTCATTTTCCCACTGTACTCTGCTCTTAGCAGACCAGTCACTGAGTACAATGCTCCCTTTGGTATGTACCTGACCAGGCATATACAGCAACTAGTGCAACCTCCGAGGATCCTTACAAAAAGAATACAAGGGTTAAAGTCCTTTTTCCCCCCTATTTGTTCTCCTATAGATTGCTGAGGGGTGATCTATGCCTGGCTTACAAGGCATCCACAAACCACACACTTATGAATCTTCTGCATAGTCATAAGTCAAACATTACTGAATCTTGTCTGTAACTTAAACAGAACATGCTGGAGAGACATATGTGTCCCAGAGACTGCCCATGCTATGGAACAGGCATAGACCATTGGTGGGGAATAGGAAATTTACACAGTGCCTGGCACCCATGTCCCTTATGGACAGAGGTATCTGTACAAATGCCTGACTGTCATATTTGGATACAGGATGTCATTATTCTTTTGGGGAAAACTTGGGCTAGGTGTAGAAAGCCCCACCCCATCCGCCGGGTCATTAGCATAGTAGCAATCTGTAAATCTATGGATGGTAGTCAGGACTTATCATTTTAAGCCACCAAACCTGGCTGTTTTTCTGTCACTAGATTTATGCTTGCCTCCTCAATTCCCCACAGATGTAGATTCATATGCAGTGGCTCAAATTTCATGAAGCTAAAATGTTGGTATGGTTTTATATCTAAAACTGATCACTAAACTTGAGTCGTGACAGTTTATTAGAAAACTTCCACTTGTTTCAGAGACATTGTCCTACTTTCTTAGGCAGTAAACATTTGCCCAAGTAGCAGTTTAGCTGTTTTGTCATTTGTTTTATAAGATAAATTTTTTTTTCGGGTTGATAATGGGATATGCAGCAGCAAAACAGAGATGCATGTCACTCTTTGTACATTTATTTATGCACATAAATATAGCATGCTGTGCAATTAGTCACTATATCCATTTAAACTTTTGTTTTTGCCTTGGCTGGTTTGTTTATTTAATACATTCTCTGGGTTAGGAAAATTCTGAATTCCTTGGTATTGGAAGCTGTTCCAAAACAAGATGAAACTTCCCATTGCCAGTACAGTACTTTCACCCTATAGGAGGTCTGTAGCCAATGATCTTAGGTCTGTAGCCAATGATCTTTCTTTGGGGGGGAGGGGTCTCTCTCTTTACATTCTTCTTTACTGGTTGTTATCTGGTCCCCATTTGAAGACTTCCTTTCTTCATTCATTGAAAACCATTTGGTTGCCTTAAAGATTCATGTACTTTGGTACATCTTAGAAGTTTTTCTTTGCTGTTCTTTGTAACCAAAGCTGCTTTAAGTGTCTCTTTTTAGTTTAGGAAATGGACCACCACACTTCTAGGTTTGCACTGTGGAGGTTTTGGATCTGAATGAATTAACCTGTGATCCCCACTTATTGGACATATTGGCAGTATTCAAATTGTTCAGCACACGGCAAAGCTACTTGTCAGTAAATGTACCATTTTGGAATTCTCAGTTGAACATGCAGTGGGCTAAAGTCTGGTGATCCTCATGCCAGTCTACCAACATTATTTTGGTTTAGTAGAAATTCAGTTTGGTTCTCATCTGCAGAAGCCGAGGTATTTTTTATAGTGAGACTTTTTGCCAACTTTATCCAAAACACTTACTTTTAGGTTTGAATATTAAAGCTCAGAGCTCAGATGCTGTTTGTAATAATGATATTTTAAACCTTAAGTTCCTGTAGTTGAGAAGACAAAGCCATCAGTTTGTAGAAAGCCATTTCCTCAGTCTGAAATGCATTGCTTTAGGCAACGGAATAACTAGCTGGATACATACGTCTGCCACAATGCTAAATTCTGGTTCCATTACTGGCTATTGAATCATCTGTATTCCATGACCTAGCTGCATTGGAAGAGTCCGTTTCAAACGTTTCATCTCTACATGTGTTTGGATTGGTGCTATTGATGTATTTGATCTGAGATAAAATATATTGTATATAACATACAATTTAATTGCTGGGTAACATGGAGTTTTGTGACTTAAGTCAATCTGTGTAGATAAATATCTCCTGATATAGAATTTGTACATCTTCTCATAGTGCATGCATGTTTACATACATGCATGCATGCATACATACATACATACATACATAGTGTTTATTGGTACATGATTTCACACCTGAGCATGTGCAGGGTTGAAAGACAAAAAAATTGAACTTCTCGTTTACAGTTCTTGGAAAGAACACCTCGTCCAGTTATATATGAAATGTCCATACTTTGGTTCACTGGTGTTTTTCAGTACATCACATTTCCCATACCATTCTCCTTTCTGTATTAAACCACCCTCTTCAGGGATGTCTATCACTCTGTATAACCCCCTGTGAATCATTGTTGCCATTACTGATAGTACCACCAGCAGGAGTGTATTGACTCCTGCACGAGTGTATTGACTCCTGCAGCCCTTAACAGGCTTGCATTATTTTACAGCAAGGAAATCCTTACAAGCATCCTTGTTATCCATTCCACTGGTAAGTATTCTTTTAGCTGCAAATGCTATGAAGGTGGATTCTTGGCCACACATGAGAGCTTTAATTAACTATGCCCCTACATGCCTCATTATGCCATAGTTGCATTGCCCTCCATCTAATTTACCTACTTTGTACCCCCCAATAAAAAATATGGTGCATTCCACAAGGATGCTAGTAGCCATTTATTTGCTTCCCCTTTTTTTCATACTGTACTTCCTTATTTTTATGTATTGTTGTCTCTCTCTCACCTATGCTAGTAACATGCAAGTGGCCCTCTGCTTACCACCCTCCTTTACTTGTACCATTTATGCTGCCACATCTGATTCCTTTAAATACTGTACATTTTTTTTTTTTGCTACCAACTTAATGTCCATCCTTCCATATCATGCACGATCCATTTATATTATTTCTTCTGGCTCTTTCTTCACATTTTAAATACTTAGATGCTTTCAATTTCTTCTCGCCCACAACTACTTTCTCTCTTTTTTTTTTCAATCATAACTACCCACCTCCCATGTCTACCCCAAATATTACTTTTACATTCAGTTTAATCTATACTTGTCTCCTAAACATTTTACTTATAAATGGTTTCTTTAACACAAGATCCACCAACACAATTTCATTTAAACTGGATCTGTTCACAGCAGTTAATGCCACTTACAATACCTTTAATTTAATCTTCAAAAGTCAGCCTTTTGAAATGGGTCTTCTTTGTGCAAAACCCTTCAGACCAATGCTTGTTTTTCACTTGTACTCTTCTGCTTAGTGCTCCTTCCTATATAACTTTTTTTACCCAGTTGATTTGCCTTTTTTTCACTGCTTGCTCTGCTCAAGTTGTTTCATTTCTTTCTTCCCATGACTGTTTTGAATGTTCATTGTTTGCCCCTTGCTCTGCTACTTGGAGTCTTGGCTTATAATTCTGCCAGGTGTAACTTTTCCAGATCTTAATATCTGGCTTGCCATTGCTGTATCACACACACACACACACACACACACACACGCACACGCACACGCAGACACACACACACCAGTTGTTTGTTACTGTTCTTTCCTTCTGTTTCCATTGACTCTGCACCTTTGTCTTACTGGCTAGGAATTACAAAGGGGTCAAATAGTCATTTGGCGTACTTCCTTTGCATATGCTAGCTTCATAATGTCATCAGATTTTAGTTTGCCCCTACCCAGCCCCCATTTCTGGTTCTATAGGCATAACTAGAAACCAGATTTACTCCAGTTTATCCCCAAATTATCTTGCATGGCCCCAAAAGTCAACTGTAGTTTAAATGTCTAATCTGCTTAATAAGGGACAAACTTGAATATATCCTGATCTGCGTTAATTAATTAGTCTTTTTTTCCCTGCTTCCAGAATCCATTTCTTTAGTGGATTGTAAACATTGTGCTGTTTACATTCCTTCCTTTTCTCTATATTCATTGATAGACTTCAAGCAAGACTTCAAGCATGTGACTCCGGAATCATAACATTCTATTCTTAAAATAGTTATTTGTGTGTGTTAGTAATTAGTCCATCCCATACACACACACACACTCCCACACACAACTCCTCTTTATCTCTTTTCCATTTAGCCATTTAATTTCTTAACCTGCAGCTGCGTCCATGTTTTCCCTGTAAAGCTTTAGCGTGTAATTTTTAGAATTCTTCTTTATTTTAGATTACAGGTATTAATTAATCTGGACCTGCAGGAAGTCAGCTTGAAGCATCAGGGACCTCATTCATCCACTAACTTCTATGAATTATTCTCATGGTATGAATGCACTTTCCTTCACCTGTCATTTCTTTATATACTGTGGGACACTTTTTTCCCCCTTTTATTGCGAACTCCTTCATTCATCTGAGACGTGGCTGCAGAATAAAACTACCACGAGACTGCAGCAGTGCCACTCTCCTCTGCCTTGCATCTTATTTAGTTGTGGGGGGGTGGCTTTGTATTTATAGGGAGGGTTCTTTTGTGGGCATCTGTGTCCGCACCAGTGAGTTTGGTCTGTTGTGTTTGCTTGTGGCCATGTTTGGTGTAATGTGTGCTAGTTTATATTAATCAGATTTGGTTTCTTAATGGTTAGGTAATGTCTGTTACAGTGACAGTATGACTATCACATGGCTTTGGAGTAAAGGTGGTGTCTTAAACTGGGTGTTAGAGCAAGCTTTAAATAAGAATGCTTTTACCGGATAATGTGACTTTGGGGGTTAATGCATTTGTGTGTGTGTGTGTGTGTGTGTGTGTGTGTGTGTGTGTGTGTGTGTGTGTGTGTGTGTGTGTGTGTGTGTGTGTGTGTGTGTGTGTGTGTATATATACATGATTGTGCTGCATTTGACTTTATTATTGGTAAATGAATTTGAGAAAATAGGATTTTTTAATTTTGTTGACTGATTATGACAGTGCACAGTCATTTTTTTCCCTGTGGCTGGTAACTTTACAAATGAGCTGTGTACTCACTCCAATAAATGTATAGGACTAACGGTCACAACCTAATCTAAATATAAAGGGGAATTTTAAAAACGGACTATTCTGGTGGTCCACTAGCATAAATAAACTGTGCAATTAAAGAAAAATGTCATAAGATATGCAGCAGATCATAACACTATGATAAGATTCAATAAAGTATATGTACATAGTTAATTGACTTTTAAAATAAAGTTAAGACAGGAATTTACAATTTCGTACAACTAATATACTAACTTAAATTACAGAGGAAGATAGAAAAAATAAGGGAACAAACGGATAACATTACATAAAACTTTCTGCCACAAGCGTAGCGTGGTTTTCTCTATCCACTTAATAGATAGAGGTCGTTGAAATATCAATATCATCATGAATCAAAGGCAGTCGGGTTATGAAGTGTGGAGACTTTGGTGTAAGTGCAGTTTCAGAAAAAAGATAGATGCCCTCGTAGAGAAGTTTTAAATGATGCAGGATTCTGAGTAGTTCTAATAATTAATAGTAAGGCATTCCAGGTTTTGGCTACAGAACACGAATAAAGAAGCTGGCCAGCAGGTAAATTTGGCTTGTGAACCTGCCAAAGGTGTTGATTCACAGATCTGAGAGATCTCTTGTGATGGTAGTAACTAAATAATAAACTAGGAGCAGGACAGTCTAAAGGTTTATAAATTATTTTATGTGCCATTGTTAATTGCAGGTAGGAAAGATAGTGTGGAAGTTCTAGTGAATTCAGGAGAGGGTGGAGCTGTGCAGTGATGGGTAAAATGTTTGGTATTTGTGGCAGACTTGACGATTTTTGTTATAACATATCTCAAGCTTTATTTTTAGGGAGGATTGAAGGTTAGTAAGTAAAGAGGCACCATAGATGAGAGGGGGAAGTAGGCAAGTGGTAGCAAGGGTTTGTTTAGTAGAAGGGTTAAGGAAGCGTTTTGTGGCTGTAATGAAAGCCTAGCATTTGATGTGCTTTACTAATGTTATGCTGTATGTGCAGGTCAAATTTTAGATATTCATCTGTTATTGCTCCAAGTAGTTTAGTTTGAGTAACAACTTCAGTTTTGGTGTTGCTTTCGGAAAGTATCATAAACTGGGTTTTATTTATGGGAGTTTTCTTCTTGGGGGTAAATTCAAATTAACTTGGTTTTGTTTGGATTAAGAGACAGATGATTAGTGTATAACCAGGTCTGTATGGAAGTAAAGGCCAGATGAGTGATTTGTTGAAGATCAGACATGGAATCAGCAGAGCATATAATAGCAGAGTCATCTGCATATTGTATAAGAGCTCAATGATTAATTGAAGATGCTGAATAGGAGGAGTTGTAATGTAATATAGAGCCTTGGGGGAACCCTGGTAGAGGTGTAAAGATATTGAGAGGAGCTTTGCTATTAATGGCCTGTTGCCAGATAGGTAACTTGAGAACCAGTGGAGAGAAGGGAGGGAGATGCCACTTTTTGAGAGTTTGGTTAGAAAGAGGGGGTGAGAGACTGTATCAAAAGCTTTTGATGGATAAAATTGTTTCCTCCACATTTCTTAACCCGAATCTTGGGCTTTATTAACTGTGTACAAGAAGGATGTGAAGGCAGTTCTAGAACTATGACGTGGTCTAAATCCATTTTGTGGGGAAGATATGATTTGGTTATTAAGGAGAAAGTTTAGAAGTTGCATATGTATACATTTTTCAAGGATCTTGGAGATATTTTTATTTGTTTACACGGGCCCCCAGTGAAAATGGGCCCCTGGCCCCAGTTGGACATACCCGGTATAGGGAAGGTAGTCGAACCAAAAATGTATATAGTATACAAGAGGCTGTAACTAGTTAATGACATATAAAAAAAAAACTTGTGGTACAAGCTAGAGAAATACCATGCATAGGGTTGCAATGTCATGCAGCAAAAAAGAATAAAAATAGAATTTTAATAATGAATAATTTGTAAATGTGCAGACTCATCCTTTCAGTTACTATAAATAGGAGAGAGAATGGCTATGGTAGTTTGAGATACTGGTAGCATTGCCACCTTTGTGAGGGGCTAGAATAAATCGTATGACATCAGGAAATTGAATAAACTTGAAAAATACTGTTGGGTCACTAAAGCATCCCATGAACTTGTGCTAGCATCTGAACCTAAGAACAATTACTAATCCTCCTTTAGCTACATCAGAAACATAAGAAATACATAGCACCCAACATTGCTCTGAACTTACTCATAATGGCATTATCTACTCTGAATGAGTAGACATTGCTAGTATGTTGGCAAACAAATTCAGTGCAAACTTTACCCTAGAAATGGCTATCAAAAGCTGACATTCCTGAATCGCTCAGACCTCTACCCATCATCACTAACAAACACGTACTAAAGGTGCTGTCCAAGATTAAAAATACTTCCTCTGTGGCACCTGATAAGATACCTGGGTGTTTAATAAATAATACCAAATGAGACCTGATAGTCACTCCTTAAACTGTTTAACCCATTGAGCAGGATTCACGAAGACTTGCATGGAGTCTGAGTAGTGTAAGACTCCATGCAGCCTTCGTGATCCAGGAACAGCCCTAAAGTCCGTGTAAGAGACCAGCTAAAACTTCTCTTACACGGAGTGGGCATGGATATGCTAATCACCTCACTTGCAGCCCAAAGGCATGCAAATGAGGTAGATTAGCGATCCACGAAGCCCAAAGCAGCCTGTGTAAGAGCCGATTTTGCTGCAGAAATGTACTCAGTTGACGACTGAGTACGTTTCTGCAAAAACCACAATGGAGCCATGTCAGCTCCAAATAAAGGGTGCATATGTGTCAGACAGCATGCCAATGGCCAAATATGTGGCCATTGGCAAGGTACCCTGATGCAAATATGAAACGGGCTGCGCTGCATAAAACTGAAGGTTATAAACCCACAAATGTGGGGTTTATGTAATACATGGATTTACAATGCAGGGACCAGCAGACCAAAAACAACATGGCCACTGTTTAGTGGTTGCTAAGGGGGGAAGCTGAGTCTAAGACATGTAACTAAGCATTAGTAGGCAATCTGATGTAAATGAGTGTTAGGATACTGGATTCCACTGTCACATAGCAAATGAGCACATTCTGAGTAGTGTAAGAGATACATAAGGGGAGGAATAGAGTAGGAGATAGGTGACATCACTGGGGGGGAATGGTAGAAAGAAATGCAGTTCATTGGAGGTCACTGTTACATGACAGATGTCAGACACATATCATGGAAAGAGGAGTGCCACAACATAAGCATGGGAAAGTCAAGAAATGGAAGGTGTACACTGTTGCTTACACCAAAGTTTCTTGCTGGGCATGCATGCGCACATGTGCGCAACATGAAGCGCGAGTAGGGCAGCATGCATGTAAGGCAGACTGAGCATGTGGGAGCCTGTTGGCAGACTTGTAAGACTGTTTGCGCTGGTGTGCATGCGTTTTAACCCGAAAAAGCAGATTCTGATCCGTGTAAGCATGTGTGCACGCGTGTAAGCCACTGTGAGCGTGTTTCTGCTGGTATGCATGTTGTTCCCCCCTGAGGAAACAGAAAGCAAAAAGGAAGCAACAGAATTAGTAGGAAGCTAGCAGGGAATACTGCTGGAGCTAGCAGGTGAAAACAATTAGAAGCAGGCAATTACACAGGCAGAATAGTAGCTCAGCCAAGCACTTAAAACTCTGCAAACAGCAGTGCAGGATGTTTCCCTCAGGAGACACTGCAAGACAGGAGTAAGCTATTAGAAGTGAAAACTGAAAAAGCTGAACTCAGAGCAGAAATGCTAGGGGCTGCCATAGCTGTCCTAAGGAGACATAGGCTACTTGCTGAGGGTGGTGACAATGCAGATGGTGCCAGACAACCCACAGTGAGGAGACTGAGAAGAGTGTACAGGCCCAGGGTCACCTACCACGGGTTACATGAACTGGAGATAGTAGAGCACTATAGAGTGGACAGAGACCTCCTGCAGCAAATTTTCAAGCTGTGCAGGCCATGCTTCACACACACAACCAACAGAGGGGAACCCATCCCAGTGGAAACCAAGGTATGTGTTGGCATAAGAATATTAGCAACAGGTACCTTCCAGAGACCAACTGGTGATATGATGGGGATATCACAGGCATCAGCCTCCAGGGTACTGCACCAGTTCCTGAATGCCATGTCAGCACATGTCGGTGATCATGTATATTTCCCCAATGCCCGTGAGGTATTGGCCAGCAATATGCGTCTCTTCCAGCAAATAGCGGAATACCCTGAGGTAGTGGGTGCAATAGACTGCACGCACATACACATCAAAGCACCAGCCGGTGAGCGGGGTAGGGCCTACATTAACCGCAAGGGCTTCCCCTCCAACTGCCAGGTCGTGTGTGATGCCCAGGGCATAATAATGAATGTGTGTGCTGGCTGCCCTGGGAGCTACCATGATTCCCATATCTGGCATTTGACGCAGCTGTACCAGACATTTGCCAATGGGGACATCCCACATGGACATCTAGTGGAGGATGCAGGTTATGCACTGGAGCTGTGGCTGATGACACCCATCAGAAACGCACACACACCTGAACAGGAATGCCATAATGAGGCACACACACAAACACGTAATGTAATAGAGCGTGTGTTTGGGCTGCTCCAAGTGACGGTTCCGGTGTCTGGACACATCTGGTGGAGCCTTGCAGTACTCACCAACTACATGTACCCAAATTGTCATGGTATGTGCTATGCTACATAATATGATCTTGCGAAAACAGCTGCAGCAGGACCAGCATGGGGCCGGGCCAAACAGCCCCCCACCATTGCCAAGGCCATCACAGGCAGAGCGTGACTCGGAGGAGGAGCAACCTGAGCCTGCCCCAGTAGGCAGAAGGAGGCATCCCCAGTATGCCCTAGCCTTGGCAAAGAGGCAACGCATAGCACATATTACACTCCCTGTACATGTGAGCAGGTTATGTCATTTTAGGCATCCCTGTTATTATATGAGGGAGTCAGAGAGGGGTATCATTCCCAGGGTTCCTAGAGGCAGCCCTGCAGCACCACCTGAGGCATGAATGCCATGTGTAAAGCAATGCAACACCATGTAGTATATGCACACTTGAAGACCCTGACTAACATCCTACCCTCATCGAGCATGATGCCACAGTATGACAATGAGATGATCAATTGCATTAATTGGTTGAAGTATTGCAGTTAGTCAAAGGGGATCCAATGTGTGCCAGCCTGGGATGACATGCTGAGCATGAAATGATGCTCCACCTGCTAGGGGTGGTGTGCACCTATCAGTCCAGGCCTTATGGATACTGGCAAAGGCTGTTGTTACCCAGAGCGTGCCCTGAATAGGTAAGGCTCAAAACACAAACCCACCTCCATAGGTATCACAAGGGATAAGAACCTAGATGTAATGCTACCCAATGCCAGAAGTCTAAACAGCAAGATGCATGCAGTCTAAACTCACCTAGTATGGAGAATGTTGATATCGGTCCTGTAACAGAAAACTGGGTCAAGGCTCACAACAGCACCCTAACACTACCAGGTTACACCTCATACTTGCTGTACAGCCTCAAAACATGGAACAAGCTACAAAATTAGGGTGACTAGCAATAATTGTCAAGGATAACCATACCCCCATGTTGGTACCACAACAAGAAGCAGCATGGACTAGCCATGGACAAGTAACAGTGGCTAAAACTGCCTCCCAGTTTATAGCCTGCTACAGACTACCATCCTAACACCAGGAACTGCACCTGGCCTATATTGGAATACATGAATATATCAAGCCCTCCAAGCCACATTATATTGGGTGACTGAAAATACCCAGACATAGACTGGGAGCATTATACTAGCTCCAACACTGTAGGAGAAAAGTTCCTAGAATCCATAAACCAAAATGCCCAGGAACAACGTACCACTCCCACAAGAGGGGTAAGCATACTGGATGTGATAATCAGCAACATGGGTACTGGATGGCAAGATGAGAAGTGTATCCCTCACTGGTAAGACCAGACCATAGAGTAATCGCACTGGATATACACATCCTGACCAGAAAACCACAGTGAAAAACATGTGTAAAGCAAAGGTTGCACTCCACCAAACTGATGTGGAATCCATTAAAGGCCCTGTGCAGGTGCAAAATATGGGCCACACCTCAGAACCTGTTATACAGGCATTCCATGAACACTGCCAGGAATGCTTGGATTATGCAGTCCCAAATAAAAACAAGACACAATGCCATACACGCAGGCATCTGGCATGGTGGACTCCAGCCATTGCCAAACCATGCAAGAGAATGAGGAAGCTACTACATGATAGAGCAAACATAAAAAGGGAAGTAATCACTGATCAGTAGTATGGCAATAAAATATGTCCACACATACAATCCACTAAGGCCAGCTACAACAAGTTGAATCTGTGAATCCTGAGGCAATGTTACACCTGCCCCAAGTACACAGACAACCCTCAACTCCCCCCACAAGAAATACAAATATATGTGAGAGATGCAACCATTTATCCAAACCGGAGGCTGAGCTCCCTCTACAAAGCAAAACACACAGCAGCAATGGTATGAGATGGTGTCCTGGGCTGAGTCCAACATGGACTCCAAGAAGAATGGAATGCCAGATCACACTACTGCTCAACTAGTCAGGAGGAGAAGGTAACCACACACACCACAAACCTAGTCCCACATAGACCTATCACAACTGCAAACCAAAGACATAAACGCAGAAAAACATTCCCAGAGGCCCTAATTACAAACACACCACACCAACAGAGGCCTCCAAAGCAGACACCCAAGTAACCACAACCTCCAAACATAGCACATGCAACACATAGTACACAAAGCTGGTGTGCCAAACAGTCACAGGCCAGAAGGAGAAACAACATGCCTGATACAGTTGTAATAGGTGACTCCATAGTCAGACACACTGCTGTCCACAGTTGTAATAGGTGACTCCATAGTCAGACACACTGCTGTCCCGCTCACCAGACTGAACAAGGGAAAGGGTACAGTAAGCTGCCTGTAGGCTGCTACAATACGCCACATAACACAAGTACGCAGGTCACCCCAAAGCAAGTAGAAATATGATGCAGTCATTGTCCATGCTGGTGTGAATGACCTGAGGTGTACCTCCCTGGACTACATGAAAAGAGGCATAGATAAGCTCTCGGATTATGTAGTCCAGGCCGGTATGACACTGACCGTTTGCAGCATCCTACCCTCACCAAGACTGTTGCCACAGTACAAACACAGAATGATCATCTTTAACAAGTGGCACAATTACTGGTGTCATTCCAAGGGGATCCAATGTCTGTCTGCTTGGGATGTCATGCTTGACAAGCCACGCTGCTGTTCCAGGGATGGCTTGCACCTGTTACCCCTGGGCGTCTGGATATTGGATAAGGCTTTTGTCACCTCCATAGAGCCTTTTGTAGGCAAGGCTGAAAAGACTAACCCACCACCCTAGAAAACATAAGTGGAAAGAAACATAAGGGTAATGCTGACCAATGCCAGACGTGTAAACCGTAATATGCATGCTCCCGAGGCCCTCCCCAATATGGAGAACATCGATGTCCGTGCAGTGACAGAAACCTGCTGCAAGCCTCCTGACAGCACACCAGCACTACCAGGTTATACCTCATATCATGTGTTATGGCCCCAAAACCTGGACCAAAACATAAAAGGAGGGGGGGTATCCATATTCAGCACAGAAATACGTCCAGGTAACTGAGAATGCATGAAGCATCGGAGACCACCCATGGGCAACTAACCGTAGGCAAAACTGCTGTACAGTCTGTAGCATGCTACAGACCACACTCTCACACACAGGAACCCCACCCAGCCATCCTGAAGACACTGGACAGTATGAAAGTCCCACCAAATACCAAACGAGGTACTCACAAATTACCACATAGGTGGTAAACCATTATGTATGGAAGGAGTAATCGGGGACCTAGGGACACAAGTGGACAGTAACCTGTTCTGTGACACTCACATTTCCAATGTGGCTAGGAAGACTGTCTATATTGGACACCGTATCATGAAAGGATTCACATCTACGTCAACAGAGGTCATTGTGCCCCTATACTGTTATATTATCAGACCCATAATCTAGTACAATGCCTCATTTGGGATGTACCTTACCTGACACCTGCAGCAGTTAGAAAGACCTCAAAGGTACCTCACCAAGAGGATAAAGGGTCTCAAATATATGTCATATGCTGCCTGGCTGCAGACACCCCAGCTGAATGCAGTCACATACTGCCTACACAGAGGCGTTGTATGCCTGTTGCCATGTCCAACACAGGAGTAATGGACATGCTCCACGCCAGAAAACCCAAAGCCATTGGAGCTGTGAGAGTGAGAGATGTCAACCTCAACACATAATGAAATAGGATGTGCTGGAGGGACAGATACATAACCCAGAGGCTCCCTACACCCTGGAACAGAATACCACTCCATGTTAGGCAGAGCCCCTCACTGACACTCTTCAACAGGAATCTTGCCAAGTGGATGGATGATCATAGATGTACACTAGGGGTCTTCACTGTGTCATGTCCAGACAGAGGCACAGTAAAGTAAATCATAAATGGCCATAATATTCACATAGCAAGGGGTGGCAAAAGCCACACACACTCTGGCTAGGCTTATAAATGCCCTAGGGTGGATAGCCTAGTATGAACCTATGAAGATACAAATTGTACAGGACACTAAGGATAATCACAAGGCTTTCTTAACTGATGGTAGGAACCTTGTTGGGAATTCACAGATATGCTCTGACTCACTCAAATATTACAAACAACATACCAAACACACACACACATTGCCAACATACAACCTGACAGGTGCAGTGCAAACCCCCCCCCCCCCAGAATGCAAAATTATCACAGCGTCTGCTGTGATAACAGCCAGCATCTACAAAGCAAAACACACAGCAGCAATGGTATGAGATGGTGTCCTGGGCTGAGTCCAACATGGACTCCAAGAAGAATGGAATGCCAAATCACACTACTGCTCAATGTCAGCCTTACCACAGGATATGTACCCAAAGAGCAGTGTACAACAACAGTGGTCCTTCTCAACAAAGGTGTTGCCTGAATGGATACTGCAAACTACCACCCTAGAATCCTGATAAGCTTGGTCTGCACAGCTATGGAAAGGATCAGCATGTACCGCAGACATAAAGATATTGGGGCCTACTGACACTGGACCCTACCCAGTGTGGCTTTCTTAAGTGCAGGTCCTGCCCCTTAAACATGTTTGACTCATTTGAAACCGTCATTAAGGTCATTGATGAGGGCAATGTGGTCCACACAGCATAGCTGGACCTTGCAAAGGCTTCCATACACTAACCCACATGTTCATTATAGATAGGCTCACTAGCTTAAAAATAAAACCCTATGTCAGTAGAGGGGTTGCAAACCAGACCAAGGACAGAACTGACATGGTCAGACATGCTGCAGCCATGTCAGACTACACACCAGATATAACTGGCATCCCACAAGGCTTGGTCCTGGGACCTCCCTCATTTGGTATATATGTCCCATAGGTACAGGCCAACATGGAAGGACTGTGCCTGAACATGTTTACAGAGGACTACAAACTGGCCACCATATCTGACCCTCCAGCTGACACAAGCATCCCACAAAAGGGCCACATAGAAACAGACAACTGGTGCCATAGCCATGTCAGCAAGCTAATTGCAGAAAAGTGTATAGTCAACCCCTGTGGATATACAGTAAGTGCCCACCAATTACCACATAGGTGTTAACTATGTAATGAGAGACCTGGGGACACAAGTTGATAGATATTCTGCATTGGACAAACATGTGGCTGTAGTGGTTACAGAAACATACCATATACCCACCTATCATGAAGGTTGTCAGATCTAGATAAGGGGAGGTCATTGTGGCTCTGCATTCATCCTTCATCAGCATTACAATTGACTACAATAGCCCCTGTGGGATGTACTTCAGCAGACACCTCCATCAACTGTAAAGTCCCCAAAAGTACCTCACCAGGAGTATCAAAGAGCTTGAACAGATGCCATGTGTTGCCTGATTAAACAAACTGCAGCTCCTCACACTGCCATACTGCCCACCCAGAGGCAAGCTGTGCCTGATGTATAAAGCCATGTCCAAGCTGGAATCGATGAACATGCTGCACCTTGTACAATCTGAATGGCAGTGAGCTATGCACATGAGAGACCTGAACCCCAGCACTGACATACATAGGACAAGCTGTACTGAATGATCCATAACACAGAAGCCACCCCCACTCATGAGTAAACTCCCAGTACAGGTTAGCCAGAGAGTCACTCATCGACTCTCCTCAAGAGGAATCTTGATGAGTGGATGGGAGATGGTAGGTTTACCCTGGGTAGTTCATATCTGAACATCATGCAACATGGTCAGATGTGCACAACTGGCCCCTAACCAGGCTGTTGTGCTCACTATGAAAATGTAAAGCAGTGATAGGACTAAAGGCCAGGATACTGTCCACCACAGTGAAAGTACTGAACCAGTACACTATGCGGTACTACAGTGTTGGGTCAGTATGAAAGGATGTTGACAACTGTATGCAAAGTATCCCATGCAAACCCTGCAGGCAGAGTATAATCCCTGTTGTTTTCAGACACAAAGCAGTTGGACAGTAACTACACAACATGACACACAACACACAACCATAAACGTGAGATATTGCTGAAGTTCACACTCATCCACAAATGTGGTGGGCTGCAGAGTTCAACATATGGAAAGCTCACACTGGGCATGCTCGCACACTTTGATAAATGAGACCTATGTCAGACAACATGCCATGGGAAGCCTGAACTGGGCATGCTCACACACTTAGGCCAAATCTCAGTTTAGCAGTTGGCCACACATATCTGGTATTTGTACGTGTTATTCCAGGAACCAACCACATTGCAGCAATCTGCCCAGTGCACACAGTTAAATGACTACAGAGACATATGTGATATAGTGGATCCCTGCCATATTCAAACATCTTCCACAGATACACAAGTTGTTCATAGAAACAGGGAATTTTATGGCAATAAAGACCTGCAAACAGTCTATCAGCAACAAATATTGTGCATCTGACAATTAAACATATGGGTGTAGAGGTCAACACTAGGCTGTTTGCCCTAGGGAATGACAGCTTAGCCAGAGTGTGCTTGGCGTCTGCCTCACCAGTACAGTAGGCTACTGTGCCACTGTAAAGTAGGTCACATAAGGCACCGTGTGAGGCTAGTGTGCTGTGCCTCTGTCAAGCAGGGACACAGTGGAGATCCCAGGGGTTGAATTTGCTAAGCCACATCCATGTTGTTGGTGTGTGCTGGAAGAGGGTTGCTGAGGACCTCTAACAGTAAGTGGGCATCAATAACAGACTGAGGGGAGCCTTATCTGCATTGTCTGGACAATTTCACTGTCAACACTTTGTCGTGATGATTATGAGGGATTGAAGTGTTGTGCCAGTACTGTTCAGAGATGTCCTCCCTCTGTGGGCTACTGCTCTGCAATGTATTAGCTCACTCTGTCTGTTGGACAGCTCATATATGGCTGGTGCACACCTGACAGGTGTCCTGTTGTGGAGCAGTCATGGGTATATTTGGGATAGCATGATCAATGCAAACCTTCCACATGCTCATAGAATGCGGTTGTCAAGGATTATGCAGAGTGGCCTGTATACTCCCCCAGCATGGGTCCTTTGAAGTCTTCCACCCCAGTCTTCACGAGTGTAAAGTCTGCTTTTGATAAATACACTTTGTTTGCAGTGACAACTTTGCCTGGGGGTGGGGATGGGATATGGATGTCCAGGGAAAGGTGGGTATGGTCAGATATCAACAATGGTGGTCTACCTTTGTTGTGGAACAGTGAGTACCCATGTTGCAGATGGTCAGGTGCAATATGTATTCCCCCTTGTGGCTGTGGTGAGTGGTTCTGCCATAGCACATGGACTCACAAATTGTAGTGGCTGTAGGGTAATGTTGTAGAGGCCTGAGTAGTTCCCACACACAACATACCTGTACCTGACGTTAACAACTGGAATGGTGTATGTGAACACCTGCATATCTTGGCACTGTTCCCAGGGAAGCAAAGTGTGTCCTGGATGTGGGAGGGGTGGTCCAAACTGGTTGTGTTGTGTGTTGCAGGTCCTGTGGTCATGAAGCATGGTATAGAACATAACCTGCCAGTGCGATGTGTATATCTGACCCTGAAGTAGGTGGCTGCAAATGCATATATATGCTATCCCCCACCTGACAGGTAGTAATAGATGTACATACCTCTGTATAAATAATGATGTCAGCACCCTATAAATACTGCAGGTGCAGAACAGAGGCCCAGTAATTTGGATAGTGCACTCTGCTAATGCGTCACCCTCAAGTGTCATAATATAGTTAGGTAGGGGTTTGAATCCTGCAAATGCTCTGTGTGTGTGTGTGTGTGTGTGTGTGTGTGTGTGTGTGTGTGTGTGTGTGTGTGAGCGGGGTTGGTGTGTGTGCAATTCTGTGTGAGAGAAATGTCCCTTTTGGCAACTAGGAGAACACACTACAGGATGCACATTCCCCTTTCTAAACACTGTTGATGTCAGCACCCTATAAGTACAGCCGGAGAAGGGAAACCTTCCAGTAATGCCAATAGCATGCTCTGCTAATGCGTCTTTCTCGAGTGTCATAACATAGTTAGGTAGGGGTTTGAATTTTGCAAATGCTCAGTGTGTGTATTTGGGTGACGGGGGTTAGTGTGTGTGCAATTCTGTGTGAGAGAAATGTCCCTTTTGGCAACTAGGAGAACACACTACAGGATGCACATTCCCCTTTCTAAACACTGATGATGTCAACAAGTACAGCCGGAGAAAGGAAACCTCCCAGTAGTAGGGTGTGTTCAATTACATGTGTGAGAGAACTGACCCTTTTGCCAACCAGTACAACACACCAGCTGCTGCATATTCCAATCTCTACATGGAGATGATGTCAGCACCCTACAAGTACAGCGGAAGAGGCCAAATCTCCCAGTAATGCAAATAGCACGCTCTGCTACTGCGTCTCTCACTACTGTCATAGCACAGTTAGTTATGGCTTTGAATTCCACACATGCCATGTGTGCTTTTGTCACACACAATGCCCATGTGTGTGGGTTGTTGTTCACAATAATGCATGACATCGATTAAACCAGTAATGACAATGGACACGGATGATGTATATGTGTGCCAAATTCACATATGTACCTGTGACCTTCAATAGTTCCCATGTCTGATGCCTGCCACATGTGAATACATGGTATTTGCACTGGATAACATTATGACTGTGGTCTTCTGTGCGGATGCTGCATGTGCTATGTGTATATACAGTGTGAGATGTAGATGGTATCATCCTAGCAGCGAGGGATACACATCTGGTCTGGGGCATATAGTCTACATGTTGTTGATGAACAGGTGCTGCATGTTTTCACCTGTTGTGGGAGTGGTAACAAGTTGTTCCATAGCGATGCAGTGACTACATGCTAGGAACATTTCAGCTAGGGTGTTGTAGCTACAGTAATTCATCAGCATTCAGTAATACATCAGCATTCCTGGTGAGGGTATGATGCCAACCAAGGTCAGGGTCATACCAGCCTGTGCCACATGCTCAAAGAGCCCTTCCATGTTCCCTATCATGTAGTCGAGGGAGGTACATCACAGGTCAGCCACAGTGGCATGGACAATGACTGAGTCATATGTGTCCATGCCTCTGACCTGTATGCTTGTGTTATGTGGTGGACCATAGTGCCCCACAGGCATATCACTGTGACCTTCACCTTGTCTAGCCTGGTGAGCGGGACCTCACTGTACCGGACAGTAAAGGTACCTAATACAACTGTAGCAGGTGTGTTGTCTAGCCGTACAGGCTGTGACTGTTTGGCACACAGGATTTGTGTGCTATGTGTTGCATGTGCTGTGTTCTGGCTTAACGTATGCCTGTGTGTCTGCTGCTCAGGCAGGATGCTATTCTGAGGCTCCACGAATGGCCCAGTGTGGTCACGTGTTTGGATTGCTGTCAGTGTAGGTCTACATCAGACTGGTATTGTAGTCACTGTAGTATTTCATGCCACCTGACAGGTTATGTCAGTACTGGGTTCAGAGTGCTTACTCCCCAGTTTGGCTATGTGGTTGCATCTCATACATGTGTTGTACGTCCATGTGTAGGGGAGAGGGTTGACTGTGTACATGTGGCAGCTGTGACATTGCCGCATGATCCACATATTCCACAACTGTTCCATAGAGGTGACTGACAAGTGACCTTTGCACATGCTACCATAGTATTGTGATTGCCATGGTGATTAACAGCACATAGGGCCAATGGGGAACAAGGTACACAGGTTAATAGGTTCATACTAGGCTATCTTCCCTAGGGCATTTATAAGCCTAGCCAGAATGTGTTTGGCTTTCGCCACCCATTTTAAATTTATTTTGCTATGCCCTTTTCCGAGGTTAGTATACTGTGCCTCTGTCTAACAGTGGCACAGAAGTGATACCCGGGGTAAACCTACGACCTCCCATCCACTCATCAAGATTCCTCTTGAAGAGAGTCAATGAGGGACTCTGCCTAACCTGGACTGGGATTTTGTTCCAGAGTGAAGGGAGCCTCTGGGTTATGAATCTGTCCCTCCAGCATGTCCCTATTTATTTCAGTGCTGAGGTTCAAGTCTCTCGAGCGCGTAGCTCGATGGGATGGGATTTGGATATTCTGAGGTGCAGCATGTCCATTAATTCCGGGTTGGACATGGCTTTATACGTCAGGCATAGATCGCCTCTGAACAGGCGGTATGCCACTGAGTAGAGCTGGAGTTTCTTTAACCGGGCAGCATATGGCATCTGTTTGAGCCCTTTGATCCTCCTGGTGAGGTACTTTTGGGGTCTTTGCTGCAGGTGTCTGGTAAGGTACATCCCAACAGGGGCATTGTACTCAATTATGGGCCTGATGAGGGATGAGTAAAGAGGCACAATGACCTCCCCTGATCTAGATGTGAATCCCTTCATGATTAGGTGGGCTATATAAATTGTTTTTCTAACCACTTTGGCCACGTGGTTGTCAAATGAGAGATTGCTATCAACTTGGGCGGTCCCTAATTACTTCTGCTGTACTTAATGGATTACCACCTATGTGGTAATTTGCGGGCACTTTGTTTTTGCCAAAGGGGATGACTATACACTTTTCGGCATTTAGCTTGAGGCCATGGCTCTGGCACCAGTTGTCTGTTTCTATGAGGCCCTTTTCGAGGATGCTTGTGTCAGCTGGAGAGTCGATTATGGCGGCCAGTTTGCAGTCATCTGCGAACTTGGTCAGCCACAGTCCTTCCGTGTTGGCCTGTACCTCCGAGAAATATATACTGAACAAGAGAGGTCCCAGGACTGAGCCTTGTGGGACACAACTTGTAACTGGTTTGGAGTCTGACATGGCTCCAGCAATTCTAACCATGTGGGTTCTGTCCTTGAGCCAGTTTGCAATCCATCTAGTGACATTGGGGTTTATATTTAAGCTGGTGAGCTTCTCTATAATGCCTGAGTGGGGTATTGTATCGAAGGCTTTTGCGAGGTCCAGGTAGGCTGTGTGAACCACCTTCCCTTCATCAATGGCCTTGGTGACTGTTTCAAAGAAATCAACCAGGTTTAAAAGGCAGGATCTGCCCTTAACAAAGCCGAACTGGGTAGGATCCAGTGTCTGTAGGTCCCCAATATCTTTATTTAGGAGGTCCATGATGATCCTTTCCATAGCTTTGCAGACCAAGCTAGTCAGGCTTATGGGGCGATAGTTTCCAGGGTCCGTTGAGGCACCACCTTTATGGAGAGGGACCACTGTTGCTGTACGCCACTCTTTGGGCACATATCCTGTAGTAAGGCTGAGATTAAATAGTAGTTTTATGTTTGGGTTTAGCTCTTCTTGGAGTTCATGTAGGACACGGCCCGGGACACTGTCTGGCTCCATTGATGCTGTGTTTTTTGCTTTTGAGAGGGCGGCTCTTACCTGAGCATCTGAGATGTCAGGGGGGCAGCACTCTGCTGGGATAGATATTTGCCCTTTTGGTGTGGAGGGGGGGAGAAGTTTGTGCTGAACCTGTCAGCTAGGATGTTGGCAATATCTGTGGGTTCAGTGTTTCTTTTGTCATTTTTGACTAATTCTGAGCATATCTGGGAATTACCACCCAGGTTCCTAACATAACTAAAGAAAGCCTTGTGATTATCCTTAGTGTCCTGTGCAATTACCTCTCGAAGCTGGCCTTAGACAATTTTATGAGTGCCCGTAGTTTTTTGCTAATACTGATCATTGATGCCTTCCCTTTTTGGGATTTTGCTCTTATCATTTAGTAGCTTCCTCCTTCTATTGTATAGTTTGTTTATGGCTGGGGTCCATCAGACAGGATGTCTGCCTTTGGAGGATTGGGTCTTGGTTTTATTTTGTATCGCATGATCCATGCATTCCTGAAGGTGTCCATAGAATGAGTTTATAGAGGATTCTGCGGTCTGGGCCGTATTTTCCACAGGCCTGGGGGCTTTGAAGGATTCCACCTCGGTTTTGAGGAGTGTGAATTTGCTTTAGAGAAGTTTTTCACCGTGGTTTTCTGGGCAGGGGGTGGGGTTGGGATGTGAATATCCAGTGAGATTAGTTTATGGTCTGATCTTACCAGTGAGGTATACACTTCTGGTTTGGAGCATAGAGTCCCCATGTTGGTGATGATCAGGTCCAGTATGTTTTCCCCTCTTGCGGGAGTGGTAACAAGTTATTCCATAGCATTTGAGTTTATACATTCTAGGAACCTTTGGGCTAGGGTGTTGGAGCTAGAGTAATGCTCCTAGTCTATGTTTGGGTAGTTGAAGTCACCCAATATAATTGTGTTTGGAGAGACCTTCATATTTTCCAGTGTTCTCAGGAAGGCCGAGTGGGGTTCCTGGGTTTGGGAGGGTGGTCTGTAGCAGGCTATAACCTGGAAGGCAGTTTTACCCACTGTTAGTTGCACATGGGTAGTCTCTGATGCTTCGCGCTTTGTCAACAACCTGGAGGTGTGGGTATCTTTGTTGAATATCGATACTCCCCCTCCTTTTGTGGTTCAATCCAAGTTTTGGGGCCGAAAAGCATGGTATGAGGTATAACCTGGTAGTGCTGGGGTGTTCTCGGTAGCCCTGAACCAGGTATCTGTTATTGCACAGATATCGATGTTCTCCATGCTAAGGAGAGTTTCGAGTGCATGCTTCTTGAGGTTTAGACACCTGGCGTTGAGTAGCATTACTCTTATTGTTATCCCTTGTGATACCTATGGAGGTGGGTTTGTCCTTTGAGCCTTGCCTGAAAAAGCCGCTATGGGGGTAGCAAGAGCCTTTGCCAATATTCGAAAGCCCAGGGGTGACAGGTGCAAGCCGTCCCTAGCAAAGCAGGTGGTTCAACAGAAGGTGAGTATGTGAGGGTGTAGTGCCTGTGATTAGTTAGCACTGGCATATATGACTGCTCACGTGGACAAATGCCAGGTAAGTCATATGCAATGTGTCACAGGCAACGTACATGTGAACAGGACAAACAGTGATGTTCTGTCAAGTGAGACATGGACATGCATATAGTAAGCTATGCAGATGTCACTAGGAGTCCACAGAAGCTCTAACTCTGCAATGCAGGTGGGATCAGTGTTCCAGGGTAACTGCAAGCAAACATGCATGCAAACAAAGCTACAGTAAGCAGGGCTGCATGTAGTCCATTGTACAACAAACAAGCTGTATCACTTCCAGTAGGTAACAGTGCAAATATGCAGGCACTATACACATGTACATGGAAATACACAGGTCAGATGGCTAGGGTCCAGTCTCAGCACACACAAGTGTACAGACCATGTACCGTCAGGATGTGCAATAACTGGATGGAAACCCAGGTGCTCATACCTGCAGTAATACACATGTCAAATAACAGACACTGAGCCTTCAGTCAGTGGTTCCATACTTAGTAGGATGTATGCTACATGGCCTGCCACCTCAGTATCCCTGACATGTATGGGGACTCTCCCTCCTGTGAAAGTTAGTTTTGTATGTTGGGGTTGTCTAGCATGGTATGAGAATGTGAGCTTGCAGTGCTAGGGTGCTCCTGTGTGTCCTGTACCAGTCGTGTAGTACTGCACACATATCAACATCCTCAAACATCCGCATTGCAGAGTCCAGTGTGGGCAACATGCCACTTGCAGTTTACATGTCCATCATTGCGTTTCAATACTTTCATTACCTTATCCCCTGTGCTACCTATGTCAACCCCATCAATGTGCACAGCCTTCTATTGACATCCTTACCACCAGTATGCCAACATGTGCAGATGATACACTATGGTACTTAACCATGGGCGTAGACAACAATACATGACAATCATACCCTTACTGCATCAGGCATGCTGGGATATACCCACAATTATATCAGCACACAATACTGTTAACAACATGATACTATTACTACATGTCTATGTAGTCACCCTGTGCATCAGCAACATGTTAACCTGTACCTGCACTGATGTTACAGATTGCAGAAGGTGGCACAGTTTCATCATATGCACAGGGTGTGAACTTGGTATGCCTGAGTCAGCCACCGATACCACCAATTGACATGTATGTGTATGTGTGTTGGTGAGGGACAGCAGTACAAGGTGGGGCAATGTTGATGCAGTGTGTGCATGTATGCGGTAGCCCTAGGTGTTGTCAATTCACATGTGTGTATGGATGCACACAGTTCCACCTCATGGCTGCCATATACTGGTGTTTGTGGACAGCCGCAGACTGTACCTGCCAGGTATACAGATCAGTGTCTCTGGCCATGGACACAGTACCTGTGCCTTGCAGGGGTGCTATGGACCATATCCGGTACCAACCCAGACTGGGTACTGTCATCAGAAGCAGGTGTTCGTTGACTGGACACAGATCCCTGTCGGGCCTGGCCAGAGCCACGTGCACGTGGTCTCCTGGGGTGGTCTGATGACAGCACAGACCCAGCATTGCTGGGGCTGCTGCTGGCACTATGGGGTGGCCGCGGCCCTGTTATCGTCCGCGACGACTGCCAGCTGTTGCTGGCATACACCCACGTCGATGCCTCAACCGTCCACCATCACCCTGGCTCATGGACATGTAGTTGTAGAACTGGTCTAATATGTCCCCACAATGTCTGTCTATGACATCAGGGAAATTACGGATGGCAGCCGCAATGTCACGCATACTGTCAGTCATGGCTGTGTGACATGCTGTCAGCTCCCTCAGACCCTGTCTGGTGCACCGTTCCATACGTGACTGTGCCTGCATGACAGCCGGAAACATAGCTGAGGTTGTAAGACCTCTGTGGGCATGTCTGACAGGGGCAGTACACCCACAGATGCTCCCACGAGAACCCCTGGACATCTGTCTGTGTGGTACCATCTCGGGGCCATGTCCATGGCTGCTGTGTGGGGACACGTGCCACAGATACCACATTACCCTGGTCAATGCCCACTGTATCCTGTCCATCACCTAGGGACATTGGTGACAAAGGGTGTATTGGCAGGATAACTGTGCACATTGATGGGGTTGACAGCTGTGTACTGTCAATTGGCTGACCAATGATGGACCCTGGCATACCTTCCTGTGCCATTACACAGATGTCATCATTATCAGTACCCATGGCACCTGATTCGGGTTCCCTGCTGCATGACACCAGACCAGCACCAGAACCTGTGGGAGGGAAACAGGAAACACAGTTTACAATGTCTACACAATATTACCAGTGATGCACACATGCACAGGTGCACACAGTTGCACACTACTCAGTATGCGAGATAGCAACACACAGACACACCTGCATGCATACACAGAGCACTACTCAGTGAGCCTAATATTACTATTACTATCAAGACTATTAAAGGTATTGTTAATACACACTCACCAGCATGGATAGGCTGCATTGCTGTTACACCAGAGGGACCTTCAGAAGTGAGAAAACTAATGTCAGTGGGCACAGCTGTGCTATTGTTACTGAGTATGATACAAGTCAGTAGTACAACAGTCACCTTTCACAGGTCAGCTGCTGATCACACTTGCACATTAAATACTATGATGACAGCTACAAAAAGGACACACCTCACACATGCATTAACTACCAGTGTACACAACAGTCAACTATACATATGGCATATTACCTGCATGCTCGTAGTCTTGCTGCTGCATGGCTCCAGCCTCCATCATAATGCATGTCTGCTGCTGTTGTTGTTGTTGGCGGGCAGGAGCCACATCACTTATGAGTAGTCCCTCCAGTCTGGTGAGTGGGGGATGTGTAGCCACCCCACCACCTGTGGCAACCTGTTGCCTGTGGATATCTGACGCACGCTGATGGACATTTCTGATTTAAATCACTGCAGTGATGTCGTACCTGCTCATACATCCTATTATGCGTGCCTATGTCATTTACCCGACGGACCAGGTCTTGCCACAGTGCAGCCCTCTCCTGCTGATTCTGGCTGGTGTGGGAAAAGAGTATTGCATAATCCCACACCAGGCTCGGGTGTATCTCCTCATCCTCAGCTGCTGAGTAACCTGGATTGCGCTGGTGAGCCATGGTCCTGAAAAAGGAAATAACATGATATCAGCAAAATATGTCAGCAGAATTTGGCACACATACTACACATGCTACTCGACTGTTGTGATACAACATATCTCACATATATAGCATCTGTCTGTCTATTGGTGGATACATATGTAAATGGCCAGGTATCAGTGCTCAGCCAAATACTGTGCAACAGTACCTGGCACACTCCATACGACATACTACCAAACCCCAGCAGTCAGAACACTGATTCAGGTCCAAAGCACCTCCTCACTCTGGGGGTTTGTATCGAGGTACTGTATGGGGTACATCATCAACTACTGTGAGCTGACCACAAACTAATTGCCCTGGATATACATATCCCACCTCCACCACCAGCACAAATGACTATAGTGAATAACATTTCAAATGCAAACTTTACACTTTGTAACAGTGACACGGTATCCTTTCAGCCCACTGGGCCAGTGGAAGACACAACCCACAATGCTGACCCCTTCACAAATTATTTCTACGGACATCTCCGAGAATGCATGGATCATGCAATCCCATATAAGACAAAGACACTCTCCACAAAGGGACAGCATCCTGTCTGGTGGACCCCAGCCATAGACAGATTGTATAACAAAAGATGGAAGCTACTGCAAGACAGAGCATAATTCCATAAAGGGAAGGCATGTCTGATCAGCACTAGTAAGGAGCTATTTTCTCACATGCAAACATCCATGGGCAACTTTGAGAGGGAAATCAACAGGGACACTACAGATAACCACAAGGCCTTCTTCAGTTATGTTAGCAACCTGGTCAGAAACCCTCCACTATGCTCATTGTTAGTGCACAACAACAAATGATTCCCTGAACCCACAGATATTGGCAACATTGTGGCAGGTTCAGTGTAGGTTCCCCCCTCCCTCTCCCCCAAAATAAGACATACTTATCCCAGCTGACTGTAACCTCCCTGTCATCACAGATGTCCAGGTGAGAGCCGCCGTCAGGAAAGCAGGATACACAACATGAATGGGACCTAATGGTATCCCCGGTTGCATGCTACATGAACTCCAAGAGGAGCTAAACACACATATAGAAGTGCTATGTAACACTAGCCTGACTACACTATATGTACCTGTACAGTGGCGCACAGCAGCAGTGGTTCCACTACACGAAGGAGGCACCTCTACATACCAATACAATACAACACAATACAATACATTACAATACAATATGCTATTGCCCCTGGGACTACAGCAGCATACTGTTCTGCTACCCTGACCATTGTGACACATGTGATGTGATGGTACCTGCTGCTGTCAAACAGTTACACAGGATGACTCATATGGCATATTACCTATCTGACTAACATTCAGCAGGGGTATGTGTGACATGTACTCATGGGGAGTCTTGCTTCTTAATGCTGTGTGGTTTATTGCAGGGTATGTCTTGTCTGTGGGTAGGAACCTGTACCTCCACCATGTGCTCTCTATTGCAGTGTCATGGACGACACACAGCAGTCATTTAGGTTGTGGATGGTGTGAGGTGTTACTATGGTTGTTGGACATCTGTCATGGGTGTGACTATGGGTGTGACTTAAGTATGTAAATCCAGGAGTGGTAACCTCAATGTGGGTAGTATGTGTGTACTCTGTGGTGTTGTCAGTCACTGTGCATTGGTAATGTGTTTGAGTGCATTGTCACAGTATTGCACATGTCACTGTGTCCTTCTCCATATCTGTAGCTGTCATGTGAGGTACATACCGTGGCAGCCATTATGTGGTGTGGAGGGGTACACTGACCTACATGTCCATAGCTGACACACCATGTCTGCTGACACATACCATGTGCAGGTATTCCAGGTATAGTGTGCCACTGTGAACATCATTGGGGGGACTATTGTACACATTTATGACCCTGTTCACCCCTGACACATGCAGTGGTGGGCAGCCAGTCACATATCTGGTGGTTACTGGTGTAGGTGATTTGAAATGGGGTATGGTACTCCAGTTTTGACACTGGTGTTTACTCCATGCCTTTGTCACCAGGCACCTGTTGCAGTACATCTGTTCACGTGCCTCACTCAGAATATATATACATCTCTCTCTCTCTCTATATATGTATATGTGTGTGTATATATATATATATATATATATATATATATCTGTATACATATACACATATATGTATTGATGTACATATATTGCTATAGATATGGAGAGGGGGTGAGAGTGACAGAGGGGGTGGGACAGGGGGAGTTCGAGATCGTCATATACAGTCATACCTGTAGATAGTCAGATCTGTCTGTCTCTATGTATATGTATCTACATATATCTATATCTGTATGTGTGTATTACATATATATGTTTGTACATATTCTATCTGTCTACATCTGTCTATGTATTCCTACATCTCTCTCTATGTATGTATGTATACATATATGCATATTTTATATATATATATATATATATATATATATATATATATATATATATATATATATATATATATATATAGACATACATATCCATATGATAGGTATATCAACATGTTTGTTTACAAAACTGTATACACACACTAACATACTGCTAAACATACATAACTGTGAAACCTACTTTGTACATTGCACTACAACCTACATTCAACCTACATTGATATGTGCGCATAGGTGCTCTCACATACATATGTATGTACAGCCTTCACTGACAGTTGCTGTATGTTCCCTGCCCTTTGCACATCTTCATATACATATGGATACAGACCAATGACACATATGGAGGGTTCACAGTATGTAGACTTTTATAGTATTACTTTACATTACCTGTGTTTGTCACAGCTGCTTGTGCTGCCATCTGGTTTTGTGTCCTGCTGCTCCACTTGCTAGTTGTCAGCTTTCAAGTGGTTGTTGCTGACCGGTTTTGTTTGTGTGTGTTTTTTTTTTCTCTCTCTCTCTCTGTCTCCCCCTACCTCCACAGGGTGCAATGAAAGTATTGCATGTGTGGACTGGGAGTACAGCATGCTTTTGTAGGTATCTGCATATGTCCATGTGATGGCCTCTGCACCAATTGTTAGCCAGCATTTGCTAATTGCATGTAGCCAGTTGTGTACTGATTGCAGTTCTCACTGTGATTTCAGGACAGTGCTATAAAAAGGTATGTGAGATAGGTGTAGCCCTTTCAGATTTTAAGGGCACGGACCATGTTGGTATGCCGTGGACAATGTTCTGTGAGTGTAAAGGTTAGTATCTCTCTCATTTCCATCTGTGTTGTAGATTAACATTTCTCCATTAATTTCTCCAGTTTCCTGTACTACGTGTGTATGTACACTGACACCTAAGACTACTACTACTACTGTTAATGTGGGTGTGTGTGCTTTCCTGTGGGACATGTGGTGTAACTGGTGTATAGCAGTGGCTCTTGCACTTTCTTGCTATGGCTTCAATATTTGCCCTTTACATTCACTACTTGTATGCCTGCTAGGTGTCTTGAACTATAGTGTGTTGCTGTGGCTTTCCTATTTTCCATGTACATTCACACCTTGGAATGCTTGCTATATCCGCTAGGGTGTTACTGCATGCAGTGTGGTCTGGCCATGGTGTAGGCCTTGACATCTATTAGGGTATTTGAGTGTGCTGCTGAGCAGGCCCTAGAGGCTCTCAGGTGCATCTTTTATCTGCCTCATGGAATGGTACATATCAGTGGGATACACCCATTAAATTGTCTGGTATTCTGCAGTTGTGACTGTGGGATAGCATGAGCATATG
The DNA here is from genome assembly GCF_019279795.1 of Protopterus annectens. NCBI lineage: Eukaryota > Metazoa > Chordata > Ceratodontiformes > Protopteridae > Protopterus > Protopterus annectens. Next base: position 5,411,136 of record NC_056734.1, on the reverse strand, counting down.
TATTACTACACTATTTCTGGAGTGCAAGTGGTGCATACTTTCAGTACTTCATAGTTACCATTGCATGTGTTGTAACACCTTTCTGCCTACTGTTTGTACATTTCACATGGAGTCTGTGGGGCATCCCTGTAACTCAGTCACTGTTGCTATGTCTAGGCTCTTAACTATTCAAATATGAGGCTCTTAACTATTCAAATATGGCAGTGTCAGACCTCTTAAGTGTACAGATATTTGCAGGTTGTCCACATTTCTGCCTCATATTTTGGTCAATATCTCATGAACAGCTCTTTCTGGCAAATCAATCTGGGCTCAAGTCAAACTATAGTGACAAGCATTTAAGTTTCAGACTTCATACCCTTCCAAACATCCAACAAAATGCAGAACATGTTACTCTCTGAACTGTCTAAGTTTGTTGTAACATTATTTGGAATGTGTCCCTGTTTTTGGCCCTTTGCTCCACATATTTTATTACTTGGTCCGGTTGTGTTCCTGTAAGAGGTTGTGGGGTATGGGCAGTGATTATCCTGCTGTGAGTATGTGTGTGGCTTGCAAGGTGCTATAGTGACATTATTACCTACTAGCTACCAACTAGCATGGCTGTTTCTGTTCGCACACTACTATTATAGAAATCCACTAGATTTGACAGTAAATATACATGACATGCTTTGTGTACTACATATCCTATATTCCCTTTACATTCATTCCTACTATTACATTATATATTTATTGTAGCACAATGTTCTTATATAACAGTCATGGCTTAGTGGTAAGTCATGCAGACTACTGTTTCCAAGGTCCTGGGTTCGGGACTGACAGTGGGATTTTATTTTGCTTTTGAACAGACTACAGGACCTGTCATTCAGAGTGACTAAGGCACTTTTAAGCAGTTGTAACCAGGTTAGCGCTGGTTTGCGTGGAGCTCCCGCATGCGCACTGGCGTTCAGCTCCGCGCACACCCGCTTACAACCGCTTACTCTTGCGCACACCTGCGCTATTTTCTTTGAAAGAAATGAAAATGGGGAGACAGGAAAGTGGTGAAAAAGGGGTCACAAAGAGGGTAAGACAGTAGGGAAACAAGCTTGGGTTTTGCAGGAGGGATGTAGGTAAGGCCCATAGCTGCCCATTTCTTCATCAGCAACAGCTGTGTATATGTTTGTAATTTGGTGTGACATTTGAAACCTTCCACCCCTGAGAGAGGTGTAAGGACAACAATAATACTTGTTGTACAGCCAATTGTAATTCACAGTTTCCATGTCCAGCAGACATGTGTGCGAAATGGGCAGCTATGTATGGGGCGTAATTTTATTGTGGGTATAGAGTGCTCTTTTTTTTTTTTTTTTTTTTTTTTTTCAGTTGAGGGTGGTAAGTCAGGTAAAGGAAGTCGGTATAGCTGGGGAGGTAGGTTGGCTAGGTCAACAGACAAGACAAACAAGACGCATACAGGGGCGGTGTATGACACGTGTGGAGGGTTACACAATTGACGGGGACGGATGTTTGGATATCTAGAGTGCCTTCACTGCCCAGGATGGGGCTGTGCAGGCCGGGAAGCAGGCATGCCTGTTAGTTGTGCCACCTGTGCCTCAAGCTGGCGTAGGGGCCCAAGAACAGCTTCCTGGATCTCCCTACGCACCACAGTCCGGACGCTACGGAGGGTGAGTGGTTGTTCTCCTCCGGCCACACTTGCAGAGGGGGGATGAGCCCCATCCCCTGCAGCGCTTCCACCCACTGGTGGCACAGGGCCACCAGAGGAGGGTCCGTACTGGGCACTACTGCCAGGTGCACTCACCAGCTGAGGTGGGAGAGGTGGGTCCGCTGGAACCCGCCTTCCCTGTCGTCCTATGTTTTGCATTATGTCATGACAGTTTGGGTTAGTAACATACAATACCATTCACAATTAGTTGTAACAGCATGCATTAGTATTCCCATTAACCAAACACCCAGATATTCAAACCATTGAACAGCAAGCATAACACATGCATAATTTGAACAGCAATACACAGTCCAACAACATGCAGGGTTGATTGATGGCAACAGGCCATCAGGTTTGGATGTATGAACAGGGCAGATGCATCAACATACATGCAAATATGTATGACCCAACAGGACAAATGTCCAGGGGTGTTAATTTTGATTGCACATACCAATTACACGTGGAATGTATTATATGTTGTTATAGGGTAGGGTGAAGAAAATTAACACCTTCAAATACCAATACATATGCTGTACATTTCTAATAGCTGCAGATATATACACACTACAGTTCTACCTACAGTTTCCTATGTGATAACTACTTCAAGTTGGTGATAGGAATGTTACTGCTACATCAATATACATTTTCATTTTTATTCATACACGTTCATATCTGGCTCTGTTCAGCTACATCATCCTGCTACATTTGCTTTATATAGCTATAGACAACTGTGGATGTTTGGTATTTCAGACAACCATACTATCTGCATATTGCAGACTGAGAGCAACATACCCAGATTTTGGGATACACATTCCAGCTGCAGGAACAATTTGAACACATTTCGCAGTTTGGTTCTGCTTGTCACATTCATTTCATTCTGTACCGACTGCAGTATACTTTATTCAGGAGTTATTACTACTTTATTGGTGGATTCATAACTCTTTCTCACTCTCTCACTTGTTTTATTTTTACAATTCAGGATGGTACTTACTTCTACGCTTTATTGACATGTTTTACCTGTAGTTATTACAATCCTTTCTAACAGTCTCACTTCTGTCATGTTTCTGTATTTCAACAGGGATATATTTCACACGTGTTTTACTCAGCTTCTGCAGCTGTACTTTTCAGCCTGCTGCAAGTTGTGTACTATTATATTACAGGTGGGACATCTTTATTTCAGACATTTTCATTTTTCTGTTTGGATTACAGACTGCAACACACTTTTGTAATCAAGCAATACTTGCAAACCCTGTTACACTGTTACTTGCACATTTTATTACTTAATAACTACACTGCACTATTTTGCTAACTGTCATGCTTTTATATTTATTTACAGTTACAGGGAGAGGATTACTGACCTGCCTGGTGGTGCAACTGCACCAGCCTATCGCCATAGGCTCTACGGTTCGCAGAACCTGCAGCTGTCATATAAATAAAGTAATATTGGAATACACATCTCCATAATATCAGCTAGGTTAATTTCTTACATAAATAATTAGATGTAACTTACTCAGTAGTGGGGCGTTGGGCATTTGCCGGGCCTCCTGGATCCAATGGTTCAGTTGGTCCTGCTTCTGTCTCTTCAGGTCAGCATGGTGGTGACGGACCTGCTCACCAGTCCTTGGTATCCCTGTGGCACTGGTAAGATCATGAGCCAACCGGTCCCCACATGACCTGGCCCTGCATGAGTTGGGCCTCATGATTGTGGACAAAGAGCCAAACCATATATTTGGACTCCTCAACGCCCCACCTCTGTGCTTGAAAGCAACTACCCTCACCTACACCTGACATTCTGGCTGCAAGTTGGTTCTACAATCTGTTATGCTGTGTATTCCCACCTATGGGGCTTATATATGCCGTTTTTCCCGCACTTATCTGTGATTGGCCATTTTGGAATTGTATCAGCTTCACAAAACCTGCTTTGTCATGCTCCTCTTTCTATTCATTCCTATATATTTGCTATTACTGCATTTCTAAGTACAGCTGTTATGGCTTAGTGGTTCATTACCTTGACTGTGTTGCATGGTATCCTGGGTTCGAACCTAGCCACTGCTTTTTATATTTTATGACTGTCTACACAGGCTAGGAGGTGTGTCTGTGTAAAGGCAGTTTTGTTACAGCTTGCTCACCGTTGCCCGTCGGTTAGCTTGTTGGCGCGGTGCGCAGCTCCGTGCAAATGGGGTAAGGTGGTTTACGCTTCATTTGGCTGTCATCATGCATATTACGCTCAGCTCAGCTACGGGCACACCATTTCAGCATGTTAAACCACTGCTCACCTTTGGGCACTCATTTTGTACCTGTTAAACCACTGCTCACCTTCAGGCACTCATTTTACACATGTTAAACACTCACCTTCGGGCACTCATTTTACACATGTTAAACCACTGCTCACCTACGGGCAGATGCACTCAACTTGTTAAACTGTAGTTCAGCTATAGGCACATCTGGCATTTTTTATTATTTTATCTCACATTTCTTCAAAATAAATGGCCCATTTCATTACATTTTACATAAAATATAATTTTATATGTGTACATATATGTCAGGGACTTGTTTCGTGCTTATTTCACTAAAAATAAAAATTGATGTTGTGGGGGCCCGAACCATGACTGCCTGCTTTTCAGCCGACGTCTCTACCGCTACGCTATTGCTTTTTGGCTTACTTTGCATATTTAGTTCTTATATGCTTTTCCACTGACTGCTAACTGTGGCTAAGCGCCAGGCACGCCCGCGCAAACGAGCGCACTCACGGGCAAACATCTTTACAATTTAAAAAAAATATAACATGTTCATTTATATATTTTATGTTCATAGTCTCTGGGGGCATGTGTTGTGTTATGTTTATTCACATTTCCATGGACTCTGTCGTGGGGGTTTACTTTCGGGACTTTTACTCTTCTGGGGGGGTGTCCGTTTGCAGGGCTCGGCCTACGGACACACCCCCTACTGTCTTCCACGGACTGTGTAAGCCTTAGGTGTCATGCTGACGTCACACCATTTAACTGCAGCCTTCGTGTAAGCCTTGTAACTCTTACATGGAGGCTTCGTGAATCCTGCCCATTGACTTTTTCTTTGATGATTAGCATACAGCAGTGGTGGAGAATTTTAGGCCCATTGGCCTGGCGAGTCTTGTTTGCCCAGACATGAAACATATAACTGACCTTATAAACTATGATTTTAAAAATCCTCATCTGGCTAGAGCTACAGCAGATTGGCTTTTATCAAGGAGAGATGCTGTCTAATTAGTCTAGTTAACTTAGGGTAACACAAGCTGTTGACAACAGTCATGCTGGCCACACAAATGTACCTTGGTCTGGCCAAGGCATTTGGCACCATCCCCAGTGCTGTCATAGTTGGTAAGCTTAAATTCATTATAAGTAGATCATTATGTTGTCAAAGTGATCACAGATAGTCTATAGAATGATAGGTATATGAAGATGACAAAGCTGTGTCTCACAGGGGTCAGTGCTAGGCATCCGCTGTTCAAAATTGACTTTTCTGCTGTCCAGGCAATGAACTAAGACCTCTGCCTAACTAAGTCTGCAGATAAATTTTAAACTGGGGGTCATTGTCTAGTCCTTCTGTGATGCTCAAGCCCTTCATTATGAACTTGCACCTAAAAATATCTAGTACTAATAACGGGTTCAAATTAGATGCTAAAAATGCACTATTGACACATTTGGTAGACAGTCCACCCCCCCCCCCCGGCTTACAGCATAGACAACACACCCCATTCCAAAATGAGAAGGTTGTTAGAAATTTTGGAACTTGAGTCAGTCAATTCCCTCTCTTTTGATCATTATGTAATGACGCTTTTAAGGAAAGCCTTTTATTTATTGCAGATAATTGATAAAGGAATATCGTCCAGATCTAAAAAGGTTATTGTCCCCTTTCATTCAGCATTGATTAGACCTCTTACTGAATAAGTGTCCCCTTTGTGATATCCCTCACTAGATCAACTAGAAAGACTTCAGAGGTTAAGTGCGAAGATCGCTGGCTTAAAAGCTCTGAACTACCAGTAAAGCCCAGAAGTACTGTCCCTTTATTCAGTATCATATAGACACCTTTGAGGAGATCTAGGCAGTGGTCCTAGACCTCTTTTATTGCAAATAACCAGAACCAAGGATCTAGATTTTCACCAGCAAATAAATAAAACACTGTGAAGAGAGAGGTTCATCACACAGTGCCTTCCCCACCTCTGGAAATGACTCCCCCTGCAAATTAAGCAGTAATGATATATTGTCTTCATTTAAATGGGAACTGGATGATTGACTGGATAGTCTGTGAAATACATGCTTGACTTTACTAGCCTTGACCTCAGAAAGGAGATATGGTCTAAATGCAGGCACTGGCAGGGCATAAATGATGACAAGACTGTTATCTTTTGTTCCATAGGAATGGTTTCCACTGCGTGTTTCAGTTTCCTTGCACATTCTAAAGATGTGCCATGGCTGATTTGGTGATTCTTCAAAATTGCCTATAGGTGAGTGTACACCACATGTGCTGGTGTCTCATTAAGAATTAGTTGACTTATGACCCTGAATTAGATGAAGCAGGAGGTCAGAAAATGAATGCACCTTTTTTTCATTTTAAGCTGCTGTTTAGGTGGACAGTTTTATTTTATGTGCAAGTGTTTTACATATTTTTAGATCTGTTCTAATTTTAAACGTGTATTTTTGTGTGTGGGACTAGCTATTTGTTATAGTGGGAAGGATTTCTTTCTCTTTGACTGGTCATATTGTTTCTCTTTAGTTACAGTTGAGTATGTATCACAACTTTTTTGTCATTTTTAGTTGCTGGAAGCTGATTCAGGTTTGGGTTTCTACTTTGGTAACTATGCTGCTTTTCATGTGTGTGCTGGAAGGGGGGGTGAATATAGTTGTCGGGCAACCTGATATATTCATTTGAACATGGCTCATCACCTGGAAAACTTAACCATATATACATTAAAGCTGTAAACTGCACCTGTCTAATTGCACCATATAAATCTTACAGCTACATCAGTTACATCCTCACAGTCTCCATGGCATGTGTGATGACTCTGGGTAGTTGTCCTGACCCATTTTCTGTCTTCAGGCAGATGCCTTATTACTGCTAAAGGGGCACTACATCCCTGTTATTGTATCAATCCATTGTGGGAATTTCTTTCTTACTTTAACATTAAGCCTGGTCAAGCATTTTTTTTGTAATGATATTTCTTTTTGTATGATACTTTTATAATCCTGAGCTTCCAAGAAATGTTTAGGCTGTATCTCCCCCAGTGCTTATTGATTTGTTTTTCTGGTAGCCCTTGGTATAAGCAGTGTTCTTCTCCAACATCATGATTCAAAGATATCAGTTTTCTTTGTGGCACTTCTTCACTGTTGAACTTTCATGTATCTGCAATGTTAACAGTACCATAGCTTGGACAAGTTGACTTTGTATGAAGGATGCCCCATTTTGTAATTGGATTTCTTGACTTCTTGGCATAGTATTACTATTTGTTGATCCAAATAGGTTGAAGCTATCTACTGTCTCTTCTCCATTTAAAATTAGTGTATTGTGTATTTTTTCAGAATCTTTAATATATTAATATTATTGTGCAAACCCATTCTGAGTTTGAATCTCTGCATTTATATTGTATTGCTAATGTACGGCCTCTCATAAAAGGAAAACATGCTACTTTTTCTTTTCTGTGTGTATACACCTGCATCATTTTGTGAAGCACACAGTGGCAGGATTGCAGTTTTTTTTCCTCATTGAGTATTTGCACATTTCTCAAGGTTAATGTATTTAATGTACATTAATAAACATGTTAACATGCTGGCCACTGGTGCATGTGTCCTTGAATGCAGAAAGTATGAAATATTGTAAACTGTGCCTACCTAGAGTTATCAGAAGGCACCTTCACAGATCAGTTGATGATGAGTACCCCTCTTTTATCAGTGGAGGTCTGTCTATTTTTCCTTATGCTAATTGTGCTGTTGGTGGAGATCTGTAGTAGTAACACACCATTGTATGGTATGGTGAATATTACACTAACAATAACAACACTCCCAAAATAGAAACTTTTACTGAAAGTGCTATAGGTAATTATAGTAACACCATGCAAATTTGGAATATCACTGATGTGGGCACAGAATTGTAACAATCAATGTATTTAGTGGATTAATGGTGAATAAACTAATATAATCCACAACAAGACCTGCACACAAGTATGAATCAAGACTTTTTTATGAATAATAATTCACATATTTGCAAGCTGTCCGTAATAATGTTTTAAATACAAGTTTACTTCACAAACTTTAATATGAAAAATACAGTAATGTGAAATACATTTGTTTGAAGTCTTCTACTTCCAGATAAAATAGAAGCTTAAAGTTTTTTAAGCTTATTTCAAAGCATAAGCTCGACAGAAGAATTAAGCTTTAAAAATGCTTGATTTTGTCTTTAGGCTGATTTTGATTGTGGAAGACCGAAGATGGACAGGAAATCATTGAAGGAGTGTCTCTGCTGGTTTTATTACCAGTACCTTCTGATCACATGTTGCTATGTCTTAGAACCCTGGGAACAAGCAGTCTTCAATGCTGTAATGTTCACTGTCATCGCAATGGTTGTGTACACGGCTTATGTCTTCATCCCCGTTCACATCCGCTTAGCTCTGGAATTTTTCTCTGGTATATTTGGTGAGCAACCAGAAAGTACTGTTGCAATTCTGAGCTGACTAGTGGAACTTGAATAATGTGCTTATTACATTTAAGACTTAATATGCATTCTGAAGCCCTTCCAGCCAACCACTCCAACAACTTTAGCTGTTCTTTTTTTAATGCTACAAGCAATATGCATATCTTTTTAACTGTGATTTTTGGTATTAACATATTTAAATGTATTTAAAATAGCCATGTTATATATGTGTATATATTTGCTCATCATTTACTTGTATGTTCTGTTGGCTTTTCTGGCTTGGGAAATTGTTGCACTAGTGTGGAGAGGTGGGAAGATGTCTTCCGGTACAAGTATTAATATCTGTGTTTAAACTGAATCCTGTTAAAATAAAATTTGGAGAAAGCAAAACATAAAATGTTGCCTTTTGCAGAGCACATTTGCACACTGCTTCCACCTGTTCTACTTTGACGTGGAGAGAATTAGAGGAGTGTTTTTTGTTGGAAAATGGCTCAAATTTTTCTAGTAAGTTTTTTTCATATATTGTTAAAATTTTAACTGCTATCTTGCATGGACACCTTATAGCAGATTTTGAGTATTAGTTTGTCATGTGCATTTTAAATGTACAGCAGAAAACTTTTTGACATAAATGCTCATCCAAAAAGGAAGTGCTACTTTGATGTGCTTCAGACTTTTGTTGTCATGTTACTGGTTACTGGAAGTTTACAGTTTTTTTTTTTTCTGGTTTGAACCCTCTTCTTTTTCATGACAGGTTTTGTATTCAACTGGCTTAGTCTGCTTTGTAAAATGACAAGGAAATGGGTAGCCTTTCTTTTCTCAGCAGATCACCTGACTGTGCCACTGATGTAATGCATCACATAGATTTGTTTTTCTAGAGCAGCATTCTGTAATATGTCCCTAATCATTCTTCTGCATAGGATTTCAGAATCAGAGGTTTTGTCCTCTGTTTTGTTGCACCACTGTGCATGCATTAAAATTGCCACCTTTTTGTGGCCTCCTGGAAATTGTAGTGCATGTCTACTAAAATGCTATGCAAACGGACACGGCCATCTGATTTACTTGCTGTTTTCCTTTCTTTACAACTGTAATAAATGTTTATAAAGAATAAAATTCAATTTCTTATATTACTTTGAACTTATTTTTGAGTAAAATATATTGAACCTGCTAAATGAATGTCTAGATTTTTTTTTTCTTTCAGTAACTGTATGTTTGATTATGTATTTGCTATTACTATTTAACACTATTTACTAATGACTTAGAAACACTATGCTTCTTTACCCTTTTTAAACGCAAAGTCCAAGAATAAAGTGTTACCACATAAAGTAGTACTTTGACAGCTTTTTTAGTCCCTTTTTAACCAGGTAAGCTAAGGAAGCAAAAGTGATTCTTCAGAATATTTAGTTTGGTTCATTTACTTTGACTGACACAATTTAACTAAAGTGAGTATCGCAGCATGTCTCTATAGCTAAGGTTTGTGTTCTCAAAAGAGATTCAGAGTTGAGGAAATCAGACTCTGCTTTGTATGAGTTACTTCTCCTCTCATCTTGACTACTAAATTTGTGCTCATTTTCCCAGTCCTTTTGAGACTTGCAGCATTACTTTCCCTCAAGTTTATTTGTATTTTCTGTGTCTACAAGGACAGAAAAAAATCTTCAAACTGAATCTCACAAACAGCAGTTTGACGTGCCTTAAGGATGCCATTCTTCCTCCATACATCGCTTTTTTATATAAAATTATGTGGTCCCATAAAAAGGGGTGCTTGTCACAATACACACTTATATGGTCATTGAAAAACTGCAGTGATATATGTCAGGTGGGTACAAATTAAATAGGTATTTCTTGTAAATAAGGCAGCAATATTATCTGCCTTATTTGTGTATCCCATTACTTGGAAGGGTCTATATGGGATCATAGCTCAGTCTTTCATTGCAATCCAAAAACCGATTGTTCTATTGACTGCTGATCCACTTAAAGCACAAAATGGGGGGGGGGTGCATCACCTTTTTCAAGGTGGGCAAGCCCCTTCTAGAACAGAAAATGTGTTGTATCTTTAAGAATTATTTTGAGATGTAGGGACATGCATATAAATAGTGAGCACATGCAGGCAGCAGTGCCATTTTGAGAGAACAGCCTGAGTGTTAACATGTACGAGTGTGGTAGTCGGGTATGTATATAAGTTTATTTAAGTTACGTTATAAAGCCTCATTCCTGATGTTTGTATGTAATAAAGCTGCTTGAACCGAACCCACAACTGTTCATATTTTTTATCCTAACCGAACGAACAATATGGTGTCAGAAGCAGGATTAAAAGTGCAACTTCAAGCCATGAGGTGCAGAGTTGAAGGTGATGGCAGATTGAGCAGGTTGAGTGATACAGAGCTCAAATGATCAAAAAGGGCCAGAAACTAACTTCAGGTAACCAAAACTTGCAGAAATGATTTATTTTGCAAAGAAACTGAAACCGCATTCGTAAGGTACAAAACACATTATTAATTAAATGAAATGTTTGAAACCACAATATTTGATAAAACTAGCAGAAGTGTTCATAAGGGGCTCAGAATTACTTTTGATTTTCATAAAGGGCAGGTTTAAAGTAAAATGAGCACAAGAAAAGTATAATGAGCATGATATGAGGGTAAATGGGCATAGCGAGTACAATAAAAGGGGAAATGAGCTTAAAAAAGCAAGTTGATTGCATGCGTTTAAACAACCATGTTTTGGGCATAAGCTACTATTTTGCATTGACCAAAGCTATTCAAAGCATAATTAGAGTTTGACGTATCTCAGAGTGTGCAAAGTGTTTGGAGAGTGTGTGCTTTATTACAGTACACTTATTTTGGAGTTTGCTGTGTGCAAAGTACAGTTACAGTGCAAAGTGCAGTCAAAGTTCATCTATTTAAAGACAGCCTACATGTTACCACTTCATCTTATAATCTACCCCAGGATAATAATGCAGAAGTCCTTATTTCCAAAATTCAACTTAACTCAAGTAAATCCTTCTACATCATCTGTATCTATCTGCCTCCTGGCAATAATTCTAGTACACTTGAGAATATCCTCAGCTGGATTTCATTAACTTTCCCACAAGAAACTATAATCCTAGGGGACTTTAATATTGATTGGAAGTGTCAACACCGAACATCCTACTTCTCTCATTGACCTCCACGGCTTCACTCAAATCATCAACTCCTCTACCAGAATTAACAGACCAAACAATAAAGAGTACCTTAGATTGGATTCTTATTAATAACCATTTCCAAACATGTACGGTAGGAATCTTACCAGATGACATAAGTGACCACTCTTTGACCTACATTATCAGACAAAAAAGTGATATTTCCCATCCTCCCACATGTAGAACTTCAAGGTCCAATAAACACTTTAAACCAGTGCTATTTGAATGTGAGTTGAGCTCTTGTGACTGGACTCCTTTAAAAACACACTCACTTGAAGAGGCAGTCAAATACTTCAATGAAAAATTCTTAACTATCCTTAACCAGCATGCTCCTAAATGCTCTATTAGAATCAAGTCAAAACCAGCCCCTTGGCTTACAAAAAAAAACCAGACAGAAAATCCTAGTCAGAAACAAATCTTGGTCTAGGTGGCGAGCTACCAAAAGTATTACCGATTAGCAAACTTTTAGACAGTTGAGAAATGTAACAAAAAAGGCTATTCTCTCAGACAAGAACTTTTATAGCAAACTACAGCAAACAAACCAAAATAATCCACAAAGGTTCTGGGCGAGTATCAATAAACTCCTACACCCAGGTCACTCCAGTATACCAACCCCATTTGATGCTAATCATAATGCTCCCAACCAAACTGCTAATACCTTTAACATCTTTTTTACAGAAGACATTCAATCTCTAGCCTGCCAGCTATCCCCTGATAACTCTAGCCTTCTTACCTCTTCTCCTAATCCCCTTCCTACTTTCCACCTGCAACCCATCTCTACTAACTTCATCTTTAAGCTCATCCAAAAACCATGTACTCCTTCAGCTGACAAAATACTCGGCCTATTGCCCTACTGTCACCCTTAGCAAAAGTAATGGAAAAATGCATTCATCACCAGCTACTTGACCATTTAATTCAGTATAACATACTAGCTAACAGCCAACATGGCCATTTGACAGTATTACTACTGACATTAACAGAAACAGTAATGGCAGTGCTCTCTCTTTAGCACTCTTTATTGATCTTTCAAAAGCTTTTGATATGGTAAACCATACTCTTCTTATAAATATTCTCAAATCACTTTCACTTAGCAATCAGACTGTACAATGGTTTAGTTTCCTACATTAGTAATAGGCAGCAGGCTGTGCTCTGGGACAGTAGTCTTTCTTCCCACCTACCTGTAATCCTGGGGGGTCCCTCAAGGTTCCATTCTAGGACTGCTCCTATTCTCAATATTTATCAATGATCTATACCTAGCTATTCCTCAAGCCACCTGCATACAGTACACAGATAATTCAACGCTCATATGTTCAGCTAACTCTGCATCAGAACTGCAATCCCTAACTCAGAAAGTGTTTAACACAGTGGAGACCTGGTTCTTAAAATGTTGCCTCCTCCTGAATCCCAAAAAAACAAAGTTCCTCCTCTTTACACCTACTCGCAAGTCCTCCCTCATTGATTTCTCCATTATATCTAACAATGGCACCCTCATATCCCCTGACTCTACCACCGAACTCCTAGGTATTACAATTGACCACAACTTTGACACCCATATTAATAACACTTTAAAAAACACTGAACAGTAAAATGGGGTCCCTATACAGAATTAAACCCTTCCTTACACCAGCAGCTAGATCTACCATTGCCCACTCCCATCTTATCTCTACACTTCTCTATGCCTCCCCCATATTTACTAACCTGTCAAAAAATAATCTCAAATTGGCCAACTCCTATAATCACATTGCCAGATTTGCCACTGGTAATACCTTCCGAAGCCATCACTGTCAGAATCTAAAGCAGCTAGGCTGGCTTAACTGCAAAACCTGCTACAACTTTCACAACTTACCATAACCCACAAGATCCTAAATCAACCAAACACCCCCCCTATACTTTCAAACCTCATAATCCCCTATAAAAAATTAATTTGTTATGATCTAATAAACTACTAGTTAGCATAAGTAAGTCCAACAACTTGGTAGGGGACTCGCTGTTCTCTAACACTTCTGGCAAAAACTGGAACCTACTACCTGATGAACTTACATTACTTCCTTCCTTGCCCCTCTTTAAACAAAAACTCAGAAGGTAATTCTTTCCTGTGATGTTTCAAAGTTCTGTCTTGGTGCAGTTATTCTTCAAGAGATCAGACCTGTTGCCTATAGAGCTCTTACCCAAACTGAGATGCAGTATGCTCAAATTGAGAAGGAACTTTTGGCAATTGTGTTTGCCTGTTCGAAGTTGCACGATTATGTTTATGTCCAAGCTATCCAAATTTAAACTGATACTAGTCACTATTTTAAAGGAGCCTATGCATACCTTTCCAGCAAGACTACAAAGAATGCTTGGATTACAAAAGTACAATTTCAAAATGGTCTATAGAAAAGGCAAACCTCTTTATCTGGCTGATTCATTATCCAGATCACCCAGAAATACCACAGAACAGCTTGATGTAGAGTTTCAACTTAATGTCATGGAAGTGTGTAATTTTTCTCCCATGAGACTTGATGAGCTGAGATCATACAAAGACATCCAGTTTTGAAAAGGCTCAACCACTTCATCATTGTTGGATGGCTGTCAAAGCAATCCTTGTACCACCAGATGTGCAACCTTATTTTCCATATAGAGATGAGATGCTGATGGAAGATATCATTTTCAAAGGTCCCAAAGTTATTTTTCCTACTTCCTTACAACAGGAATATATTCAGATTTTGCATCATGGCTACCCAGGGTCTGAATCTACTAAAAGGGTGAGAGGGCTAGTGCTTTTGCCTTCTCTGTCAAAAGACATTGATAAAGTGCTTTCATCTCATTCAGTATGTAATAGTACTAAGCAACATTTGCAAAAAGAGCCACTTCAGCTAAGCCAGATTCCTGAACTACCTTGGTCAACAGTAGCCACTGACAAATTAGAGTGGAACAATCAGCATTAATTACTTTTGGTCGACTCTTATTCAAACTGGATTGAGATTGATTTGCTACCTAGCCTGACATCCATTGCTGTTATTACTAAGATGAAACCTCATTTCTTTGTCCATAGTAGTCCACAAGATCGTTTGACAATGGTACCCAGTTTAGCAGTCAATTGTTTCAGAGACTTGCAAAAGAGTGGGATTTTATCCATGTTACTAGTAGTCTAGAATACCCACAGTGAAATTGTACTGCACATGTGCAGTACAGAGTGCAAAGCAATTACCAGAGAGGTCAAAGTGTGATAATGCAAATATCCATAATTTACTAAATCTCACAAATATACCCCGTGACAGCCTACCTGGCTCCTCTGCTCTCAGACTTCTAAGCAAACCAGAGCAACCTTGTCTATCAGTTCTAGTTTTAGTGCCTAATGCTAAAAACAACAGAGCAATCAAAGCCCAGCTTTTTAAAAAGCGTTCTTCTCAGAAGTCCAGCTAAGATAAAATGAGCAGATTTCTTCATCCATTAAAAGGAGAGATGGTAAGGATGCAAACAGTGAGGCTTTGATCGAACTGGTCAAGTGAGATGTATATATGCTGAGCCAAGATTCTACTTAGTGGAATCTGAGGGAATAGAATACAGGAGAAAGCACAAGGCATCTTCTTCCTGTAGGCAGATCAGAGCTAGCCAGTACAACAGGTGCAAGACAAACAAGCATGTATACAACAAAAAAAGAAGCCAGCACCTAGGACGAGTGAATAGAAATTTATTGGAACTAGACTGGTTTCAGCACATAGCTTCATCAGTAGTAAAATCACAGGCAGCAGGAAAAGACCTTGCAAATAAATACTTGTTCCAATCTTAAATTTGACATAATTTCCTGTTTTGGAATGAAAACAAAATAATGTTATAAATATACAATGCTTGAGTAATTGTTATAATATGATAAAATAAACATGTAAATTGATAATTATTATACCCACAAATATATCAGGCACAAAAATAAAATAGAGGAAATATTACAATTTGTCATTAAGTCCTGGAGAAAAAAGACCACCTAGTTTCACTATCCATTTTCTTTCCTTGCTATTAAGTATATCATGCCATCCAGTTTTGAATGATCTATTACCTGTAATATTATCAATAATTGTAAATGAAAATTTGGCAGTAGGGTGATTCAATGTGTGTCTGTATAAGGCATTGGTAGCTCGGGCATTCCTGATGTCACCCATATGTTCAGACATTCTAACCTAAATTGTCTGGATGTCTGGCCTACGTAGAAGGCTTGGCAAGTACACATGGCGAGATAGACAACCCAATCCATACTGCAATTACCAAAACAGTGTATATTGTAAAGTTGTCCAGTATTCCTGCTAGTGAAGGTTTTAGTTTTAAATACATACTTACAAAAAGTGCAGTGTCCACAAGGGTATGATCCAACCAGTTTATCCCCCATGAGAGTTTGTTTTTGATAAATATCATCCCGAAATGTGTTTTTTTTTTTTTTTTTTAGTGAGAAAGGTCTTTTCTATATGAGAATGAACACCTGTCACCCAGGTGGTCCTCCAACTCTGAATGAGTTTTAAGGATGTTCCAATGCTTGTCCACAATGTCCAAAAGGTACACTGTGTTTCTTCCGTATGTAGTCACAAGCCTCAGAGTGTCATGATTATTCTGCTTTGGACATGGTTGATATTGTAATAATGTATCCCTGGATTGGTTTTTGGACCATTGTATGGCAGAACTAATATTAAAACGTTATGTGTTTAGATATATTACAGGCCTGTTTTCCTTGTTCAAGCTTATTTTAACAACTAAGATAGGATTATTAACGATAATCCTGTATATAACAATTATACTGATCTGACATTTATGCAGGTTGAGTGCTCATTATATATTTTACATTGGGCATGCTAGTAGTTACATTTGTATGAGTTTGGGTCATGAGACAAGTTTTGAGTACTGACACTTCATTTAATGGGCCTTTTTTGGTCTTTTAGTAATTGTCTTCTATACTAGAAGTATCAATAAGAATTCTTTATCATATTGCTCTAGCACTTATACAGACTAAGTGCAGGTAGACCTCTTCTTAGCACCTATTTCCATGCTCGGTGAATATAGTGATATTCCTGCAGTGTGTTGATTGGCCTTTTGGAATGATGGGACCTTTTGGAAGCTGGTTATATGCTCCTCGATGTTGTTTCTATTTTTGTACTCATTTCACTGTAACAGGTGTTTAATTCTCTTAACTTCTCTTAGCTTTTTCTTAATAGTTGAACTAAATCATCTGTAAATGTACTATATCATTACTGTATAAGCATTCAGCTCAGGTTATGGGATAGATTATGATTTTTCTAATGACACTGATTTTATACTTATGCTGATTATGTGCAGATTGGGATCCTTTTAGCACTCATCCATATGCTTGGTGGATACAGTAATATTCGTGCATTGTGTTGCTTGACCTTTGTGAAGGATAGGATTATTTGGAAGCTGGATATATGCTTCCTGATGTTGATTCTACATTTTATACTCATCTCATTGGAACAGGTGTCCAATTTTGTTAATAATTACACAGCAGTTGATTGCCATTCCCTGCAAATGTGCTACACTTTCTGTATTCCGGATGCCGCATTAGTAGTGGTTATATGATTGTTTATAAGAAAGACACTAGCCAGGTGGCTTTTGGTTTTATTTTTACTAGGCAATTCCTTTTCCTCTTTTTGCGGCTCAAATTTGTGCATACCATTTTTCAGGGTTACTTATTCTTGCTCTTTGACAGTTGCTTGGGTTGTATTATTTACTAGTAGTTTTTCAATCCAAATTTATACTGATTATTGCCTAATACTGTCTTTATACAAATTGGCAACTCATTGTCATGGATCTTCATAAATTACTTTCTGGACTTTGCGCTGATAAGGATGACATTCAGGTTTTTGGTATTAGAGCAATGCATGTTGGCTCTACAGAAAGTTGCCACTTGGATCCAGTTGACGGTTGCAATTTGTTATTTACCCAACTGGGCAAAAAAATTAAAACCTTACGGACTAATATTTGGCATTTGAAACTGTTTAAAGCCTATCAAAACCAAAATATAACCCCTAGCTGTCTCAGGTCTAAAGTACAGCCACAGGTTAATACACCTGATGGCACTCTACTTAAAGATTGGCATCAAGCCCAGCAGGAGGCATCTATGTCTTTTAACATATTGGCATCCTTTTATGAAAGAACAGTTCAGGCTAATATTGGTGAAGTTGAAAAAATATGTAATGATTTGAAACAGTTTGAAGAACAGACTAGTTTTAAAGATAGCTTGAGTAAACTGTCAAAGGAACTTATTAGTTTTGAGAATAATTTAAAGGCTAAAAAGCTGCATAAGTTCTCCAGGGATATGGAGGATTACGATAGAGGTAGACAGTTTGAGTCGCATAAAGGAGTAAGATTTGCCGATGGTACTAAGAATGCCACCCATATTCGTAAGAAGAGACCAAGATCCATACTGAAAAAAGGTGTCTCTCTAAACACCACCTCCGGTGAGGAGTCCTCCACCACGGACACAGAATCTATACATATTGGTGATTCCCAGATTCCAAAAGGGGACGTGTATCTGAACACACTTTAGGGGTAGGAAACGCAGGGGAGGACGTAAACACAAGGGTAAAAAGTCTCGAGGACCTTTTCCAATCAATAGTGAAATAGATTCTCAATGTACTAATGTACACAATATTTCTCAATATGTTTTAACATCTAATGAACAAGCATTGCTTAATAAATGTCTTGGATTCATCCCTGGCTTTTTTGTTGATGAGAGTAATTTTGTTTCTGATATTATAGCATTTTGCAGAAAAATTAATCTTAAATTGTTTTTTGAACAACAGGATCAACATGATCAGTCTCAAAGATCTTTTGAATTTAGATTCCATCGGTCTAACTTTAATCCACCCTTGGATAAACATGTGGCCATTTTTCAGCAAGCGGTCATCAAAGATCTACATTTTCATTTGAGCTCCGAAAACATTACTAAACATAACTTATCAAAAGTGGAACAACAGACCCTCAGGGATCTTAGTAATAATACCAATATTGTTATTCTCCCTGCTGATAAGGGTGGTGCGGTGGTCGTCATGGCCTCCGATTATTATTGGGAAGAGGGAAATTGACAGCTGTCTAAACCCCATCATTACATGAGGATGCCCACAGACCCTACTCCTAATTTTAAAAAAGAAATTGATGATTTTCTACAGGATGCAGTTGAGGAAGGTATTATTAGTGCTAATACTAAATCACATTTAACAGTCATTGATCCTGCCAAACAATATTTATATTTATTACCAAAGATTCATAAATCTTCTCATCAACCACCCGGTAGACCTATAGTTTCAGGGATTGGGTCCCTCACAGAACCTTTGTCAGCATTCCTCACGGACAAACTCAAACCACTTCTGCCATTTATTAGAGCTAGACTCAAGGATACCACTGAATTTTTGCAAATTGTTTCAGATTCCCAATTAGAACCACATTGGCTAATGTGTACCCTTGATGTTAAATCATTATACACTAGCATTCTGCATTGGGCAGGATTAGTTGCAATTGAATTCTGGTTGAATAAAGCTAATATCTATCGTCCAGGTTTTAACACCTTACTTATTTGCATGGCTGAACACATCCTCACTAAAAACGTTTTCTATTTCCAACAGCATTGCTATTGGCAGATACAGGGCACAGCAATGGGGGCTTCTTTCGCCCCAATTTATGCTGACCTCTATATGGGATATGTAGAGGAGCATATTATTTATGATGAACTTCATAATTTATATATGCCTGAAATTGTCATTTGGAGAAGATACCTAGATGACTGTTGGCTGGTTTGGAAAGGAGGTAGTCAATATTTGGATGGGTTTGTAGAACATCTAAATGGAAATATATGGGGCGCTGAGTTTACTGTTGATTACCATCAAAATGAAATTCATTTTCTTGATGTGCTTTTACAGCGCCAGCCTGATAATACATTAAGAACTACTGTATATCGTAAATTTTCTGAATACAACACCTTGTTACATGCCAGCAATCTCCATCCTAAGCATACAATCAATAATATTCCCAAATCTCAGTTTTTGTGCCTTAAAAGGATTTGCTCTTCTCAACAGGATCTGAAACAACACCACGATGATTTAGCTAATAGATTTTTAGCAAGGGGATATGCTAAACATAATATTAGTTCTACCATACAATGGTATAAAAACTGATCCAGGGATACATTATTACAATATCAACCACATCCAAAGCAGAATAATCATGACACTCTGAGGCTTGTGACTACATACAGAAGGAACACAGTGTACCTTTTGGACATTGTGGACAAGCATTGGAACATCCTTAAAACTCATTCACAGTTGGAGGACCACCTGGGGGACAGGTGTTCATTCTCATATAGAAAAGGTAAGACCTTAGGGTCTTACTTTTCTCACTATAAAAAAAAACACATTTCGGGATGATAATTTATCAACAACAAACTCTCTCATGGGGGATAAACTGGTTGGATCATACCCTTGTGGACACTGCACTTTTTGTAAGTATGTATTTAAAACTAAAACCTTCACTAGTAGGAATACTGAACAACTTTACAATATACACTGTTTTGGTAATTGCAGTATGGATTGGGTTGTCTATCTCGCCATGTGTACTTGCCAAGCCTAAGGCCAGACATCCAGACAATTTAGGGTTAGAATGTCTGAACATATGGGTGACATCAGGAATGCCCGAGCTACCAATGCCTTGTACAGACACACATTGAATCACCCTACTGCCAAATTTTCATTTACAATTATTGATAATATTACAGGTAATGGATCCTTCAAAACTGGATGGCATGATATACTTAATAGCAAGGAAAGAAAATGGATAGCGAAACTAGGTGGTCTTTTTTCTCCTGGACTTAATGACAAATTGTAATATTTCCTCTATTTTGTTTTTGTGCCTGATATATTTGTCGGTATAATAATTATCAATTTACATGTTTATTTTATCATGTTATTATAACAATTATTCAAGCATTGTATATTTATAACATTATTTTGTTTTCATTCCAAAACAGGAAATTATGTCAAATTTAAGATTGGAACAGGTATTTATTGCAAGGTCTTTTCCTGCTGCCTGTGATTTTACTACTGATGAAAGCTATGTGCTGAAACCGGTCTAGTTTCAATAAATTTCTCTTCATTCGTCCTAGGTGCTAGCTTCTTTTTTTGTTGTATCTTCTTCCTGTGTCAGAAGCAATACCACAGCATTGTACCTGTGATACAGACTCGATCTCGGAGCAACCCTGACAATGTTCACACCAAAGAACATGTCTCTGTATCCATTCCCGTACGTGATGTTGTCCCAGCTGTCCCCAAAATTGAGCATTTCTTGAAAACTGCCCCCATTGCTAGAGCTAACTCTGACTTTTATGTTAACATGATCAGGTCGTATTTCTAGACCTAGTGTAAAATACACAGCAACCTGGACATGATTGTTTTATATGTGTCTAATTGTGTGTAATTGCATCTCAAAGAATTAGTTCTATTTTATGTGTCTAATTTTGTGTAATTGCATCTCAAAGAATTAGTTCTGTATAACTGCATGTCAAAGATAATTTCTGTATAATTGTGTGTCCTTGAGTACTGTCATTTGATGTATGATCTATTTTTTAAAGAGGGAGGATGTAGAACAGAGCACATGTACCTTTAAAGAAGCATTTCCAGATGTAGCACATGCATATAAATAGTGTGCATGTGCAGGCAACAGTGCCATTTTGAGAGAACAGCCAGAGTGTTAACATGTATGAGTGTGGTATTCAGTCTCTTTATAAGTTTAAGTCACAAAACCTCCTTCCTGATGTGTTTGTGTGTAATAAAGCTGCATAAACTGAACCCACGCTTGTTCGTCTGTTTTATCCTGACCAGATAAGTGAGTCCCCTGGTACCCTCACCACCTCAAGATATACTTATTTCATACAACAGTGGAGTAAAAGGCAAATTTTCTTGCTCCATTGTTGCATTTTGTTGGTAACTCATACACAGACACAATAAGCAGGCACAGATCCAATTGAACAGACATCATAAAACAACTTTTTTGCAGGGAAAACTGCACCCTAACGCATTCATGTCTCCAAATATACTAAGTCATAATGTTTATCGTACTGAGCACTGCTACAGTAGCCTGAGCTGTATATATATTTATATATATATATAGTTGTATCCTGCCAAGGAAGTAATAGCTATCCCGCTTCCAAAGCTACAGGGCAACTTCCATGTGCTCAAACCATCAATCAACTTGAGCTGACTAAAAAGACAGGTTTTGGCACCAAGCCCTTTACTTCTTCCAAAGAGTACACACCTACAAGACTTTCAAGGATCGGATGGTTTGTGCTGTGCCTCTGCTGTAAAGATTAAGTTCTGTTTAGAGAGGAGAAAAAAAACTTCCATTTTAAAAAAAAAAAAAAAAAAAAGATTTATTTGATAACACTGTCCTTGATAACACAGTTCTGTTCAGGAACATTATTTTAAAGCTAGGAGTTTGCGTTTTAACGGACTGTCAGTAGACAATATTGTACTTTTTAAAACTAGATCTCTTTGCTGTCAATTTAAATAATTTGGTTTCCTTGGTAGTACACCTCACTACTCCTTGTTTACACTGTATGAATGACTGTGCTGATACTACTTCAAGGGCTGTGACCACAGGTACGGTTTTGAGGAGGTCTGCCTAGCTGCTTTTTCAGAACTTGTCTGATGATGAAAGTTAAAGTCTAAACTCACCTTTGGACAGAGATTGTTTTTGTTCCTCCTGCTGCAGAGGTGATCAAAAAGTATGATGAAATGAGTACGATGAGATTTTAGCCCCACTTTTTCAACATTTTTAAGGGACTATCTAACCCTCAAACAATTTTGGCAAAAAATAATAAAAATACACAGCTGTTACAAAATGCATGTAAATAGGCATTTAAGAAGAAATGGTAAAGGGATTCCAAAAAGAATTCTGGAATCCCCAAAACCAAAGACAATCCACGTCAGAATGAAGATTTAAGGAACCTTGTCCCTCTGGTCAAACCTGGCCTCCCCTTTTCACTTCCAGAAAGTCTGAATCTCCACTTTTCTTTTTGGCAACAGATAGTTTCAGACAAATGGATTCTAAGGATCATTCATCAAGGTTACAGGTGAGTGGGAGGACGTTCCTCCATTCCAGGTGGCAATTCCTTATCCATCAGACCAGACTCTATTTCTACCTGTCCTTCATCACATGCTGTCCCAGTGAGTGATAGAACCAGTTTCACTTTCCTAGGTGGGAAAAGGTTTTTGTTTAGTGATTTTTTTTAGTGTCAATAAATGAAAATGCTTTGAGACCAGTTCTGGATCTTTCTTTCCTAAAACTGTTTGTGATGGTCCCAAAGTTCAAAATGCTGTCACTTCACAACCTGTTACCTCCTTTTTCATTCAAGTTTCCTGGCAACACTAGACTTTGTGTGTTTGGATCACATAATCAGATGTTCTTTGTGTTTCACTGTTGCAGTCATTACATTTGTGTTATCTGCTTGCAGGTAGCCTTCAGTCGGCCTGATTATCAAAGTCTTGGGTCCTGCGTCAGTTGCTGTCTCATCTTCCATGACGTCAGGGATATAAAGCATGCAGCAGACGCCATTTTATCAGTCTTTCTTGCTGTGCGGTGCCCGAAGCAGAAGCAGTTTGCAAGTGCCGGTCGGCTGACTCCTGAAATTTTCATTTTCGAGTTTCAGAACCAAAGTCTTCAACTAAAGCTAAGTACCGCGTTGGGGAAACTTTTTCTTGCTCCTTACCGAATAATTGCATTACTTTTGGAAAGCAAATACCTCATAAAGATTTTCATTCGTACTGTATTCCTTGCCTAGGCCCTGAACACGACATACCTTGATGTCGGTTTTGTGCTTTATTTAATCAGCGTACTGTCCATCATCGGTATATTTACGCCTCTAAATAATTCGGATCTTGGTTTAATTATTCAGAAATGTCGTCAGTTAGCCATTCAACTACCGGGATTCTGAAAAAATGCAAAGATAAAGACAGACACAGGCCGCCAAGGTCCAAAACTGGTGACGACGCTTCTCCTAAGCCAGTCGCCAGTTCGCCGGTACTCAGTGAGGTGCTTTCGCAGCACCTGATACCAGCTACTTCTGATTCGCAGGCCTCTACTTAGACCCATTCGGAGTCCAGTATGCCGCAAGATGCTTCAACTATGGAACCTGTGGATGTCTCTACCTTGGATGGGTCTGGAGCCACTGTGCAGGCACCGGCTTCTGAGGGTGAATTCAGGCCTATGGACTTGCATATTAAACCGATACCCCCTTCTTCACTTAGGCCTAAATCTCGAACCATGCCTAAAAAAACGACGCCCATACCACATACTCAGGCCTCTATGCCAGACAAACAAATGATAAGAATGGCTGAAGATCTAATAACTCTAATCAGGGGAAGCCAGCCCCCCCCCCCTCTTCTAAGAGTCCTAGGACTGAAGTTGTTTATGAATCTTATGACCAGGATTCTGTTTTTTCTGATTCTTCTGATTATCTGGATTTGCCCTTATCTACTTCTGAGGATTCTGATGCAGAGGACTCTATTCCCTCTGCTTCCCATCCAGAGGATTTTTCTTTTGGTGAAACCTTACATACTCAAAGGGAGCATTTCCACTGGGAAAGCCAGGATTTTTCTGATTAAAAAAAGAGGCTTAGGGATTTTTTTACCCTGCCTCAGCATAGGCCTTTAGCAATTCCTCCTGTACTAAACATTGTTGATGATGCTTTTTCGGAATCTAATTTGGCCCCTGATTCCTTGCCTCCTGCTCCCAGAAAACCTGACAGGTATTACAGGATCCCTGAGTCACACAAGTTCCTTTTTAAAAATCTTATTGCGGATCTAGAGACTATTTCACAGGGGTCCAAGGGCATTAAGGCTTCTACTGCTAAAAATCCTACCCCTTCTGATAGAGACTCCAGGGTGCTGGATAGATGGGGTAAGAAGGTTTACACTTGGCCATTAGAGCTTTAAACTGCCAGTTTCATATGTTAAAGTATCAGCAACATGTTATTGGATTGCTTAAACAGAAAATTATGTTGATTCCTGTTTGTGTGAAAAATAAAGAATTACAGGATTTAATTAGAGGCCTCTTGCAGGGCTGCTGTTACTGGGTCTGTGCTCAGAAGACATGCTTGGCTTAAGGAGCAATCTTTGCCTGATCATGTTAAAGCTAAATTGCTGGATGTTTCCTTAAATCAGGACCACCTGTTTGGCAACAAGGCTAAGGAAGCTCTTAAAAAGATGGAAGATAAGCTAAATCTATGCAAACTGTTAAATATTCAGCCTCCTAGATTTAGTAGGCACTGGCCCTCTAAGAATTGGTCCTTTCCAGCCCCTTCCAGGTCTACCCAAGCCAAATCCAGACACAGCAGAAACCCCAGGTTTCAGTCCCAGGGGACACACAAGACTAAACAGTGGGGGGTTTCCACACCCAAATCAGGGAGTAGTAAGACCCCCCCCCTATGGAAAACTGTTGCAATGACTTGCTTTTAAAATTTCCAAGCACTTCCCAACTGAATGCACCTTTAGGCGGAAAGATTGGTCTGCATGCAAAAAACTGGGAACTCATTACCCAGGACAAATGGGTTTTAAATATAGTGTCCCAAGGATGCAGATTCACTTCCACACCTTACCAACACCAAGCAGGTGGCTAGATATACCCCCAAATCAGTGGGCAGAGGCCCAAAATAAAGTACTCTCTCCTTTAAGCATGGGGGCTATTCAGTTGGTACCAGAAGAGGAAAAGGGACAAGGTTTCTATTCAAGACTTTTCTTGGTACCTAGAAAAGGCAATACATGGCATCCTATCCTGGACCTTTCTACTCTAAATACCTTTCTGGTGATTCCAAAATTCAAGATGCTGACTCTTCACCAACTGCTTCCTATGTTAGGCAAAGATGCATGGCAGGCAACACTAGACTTAAAAGAAGCATACCTGCACATCCCAATCAGGGAATCTTGCAGAAGATACCTATGCTTCAAAGCAGGCTACATGCACTATCGGTTCTCTGCACTGCCCTTTGGCTTATCTACTGCACCCAGGGTATTCACAAAGTGCCTAGCTCCAGTCCTTGCATTTTTCAGGCAAAGAAATATTCAAATATACCCATACCTGGACGATTGTCTAATTCAGGCAGAAAGCCAGGACATACCTCTGAATCATCTGGCCTTTGTTCAGAGGGTATTGACTTGTCTGGGGTACACCATAAATGAAAATAAATCACACATGGTACCCTGTCAACAAATTATATTCCTGGGAGCAAGCTTGAATACAACTTCCTAGATGGCTTTCCTCATGCCAGAGAAATGGATTCTTTTGACAACCTACTTCAAACAAATGGCCACAAAAGCCCAGTTATCTGCAAGGCAAATACTGCAAGCCTTGGGATTCATGGCCTCCTGCATTCTTCTAATTCCATATGCAAGACTGCATATGAGGAAACTGCAATGGTATCTTAAAAGCCTATGGTGTCAACATTCACAGGATCTAGAAGCAATGATTCCTATCATATCTTGCCTACGCCTAGAGTTCCTTTGGTGGGCAGAGGCCTGCCACCAAAACAAGGGACTACCATTCACACTACCCCCTGCCACCCAAACCTTGACAACAGATGCATCAGACTATGCATGGGGGGCTCACCTGACAGGGAGGTGCATTCAGGGCAAATGGAACCCAAGTCAAATGCACCTGCACATAAATCAAAAGGAAATGTTAGCTGTACAGAATGCTCTGACAGCCTTCAAGGACCACGTTCTTCCAGGACAACTAATGGTAAAGACGGACAACACCACGGTCATGTTGTACATAAACAAACAGGGGGGTACCCATTCTTACCCCCTCTGCAGACTAGCCTTGGCATTGTGGAACACAGCCTTGAGCTACCAAGTGAATCTACAAGCTCAAGCTCTTAAAACCTAGTTGCCTCGTGGTTTGAGCGTCTTTTCAGGCTTGTTGGCTGTTGGTGAAGCACCCTCCAAGAGGAAAAAACGCTGAGAGAAGAAGGGAGCCACTTTTGAGATTTTAAGTATTTTTTCTCTGTTTATTTGCTAAGTTTTTCTGCATAGCTGCCTAGCTTGAGCATTTTCTGGCTTGTTAAACTTGATTTCTGTATTAGTAGCTGTATTTAGAGCACAACCAAAAGCTGTTTGCTGAATTTCCTGTTTGCACTTAATTTTAAATCGTTTTTTTCTTAAAACTTGCATATTTTCTGTCCTTGACCTAGCACTCTTGTGTGGGGTCATTTACTGCACTGTTATAACTTGATATTACTTGTGAACCTCTGCTATCTCTGTAAAAACAAAACAAAAAAAAAAATCTTGCTTTTTCCCACTTTTCTGAGAGTTAAAAAGTTCAGTTACAGGCTTGCTGTTCCTGAACTGTTTGAAAGTTTCTGTGAGGCCATTTTGCTTGGGCTGAAGGAGGGTCTCTGTGTTTATCAGTGGGAGTGACTAACATTGAGCAGCTTCCCTGCCCCGGAGAGGTGGTTACTGACTTGAAACTGTAGTTTTATTGGCCACTAGGGGTCATTTCCATAACTCCTTCATCTTCCTCTCTTAAAACCTAGTTGCCTCGTGGTTTGAGCGTCTTTTCAGGCTTGTTGGCTGTTGGTGAAGCACCCTCCAAGAGGAAAAACGCTGAGAGAAGAAGGGAGCCACTTTTGAGATTTTAAGTATTTTTTCTCTGTTTATTTGCTAAGTTTTTCTGCATAGCTGCCTAGCTTGAGCATTTTCTGGCTTGTTAAACTTGATTTCTGTATTAGTAGCTGTATTTAGAGCACAACCAAAAGCTGTTTGCTGAATTTCCTGTTTGCACTTAATTTTAAATCGTTTTTTCTTAAAACTTGCATATTTTCTGTCCTTGACCTAGCACTCTTGTGTGGGGTCATTTACTGCACTGTTATAACTTGATATTACTTGTGAACCTCTGCTATCTCTGTAAAAACAAAAACAAAAAAAAAATCTTGCTTTTTTCCCACTTTTCTGAGAGTTAAAAAAGTTCAGTTACAGGCTTGCTGTTCCTGAACTGTTTGAAAGTTTCTGTGAGGCCATTTTGCTTGGGCTGGAGGAGGGTCTCTGTGTTTATCAGGGGCAGTGACTAACATTGAGCAGCTTCCCTGGCCGGCGGAGAGGTGGTTACTGACTTGAAACTGTAGTTTTATTGGCCACTAGGGGTCATTTCCATAACTCCTTCATCTTCCTCTCTTAAAACCTAGTTGCCTCGTGGTTTGAGCGTCTTTTCAGGCTTGTTGGCTGTTGGTGAAGCACCCTCCAAGAGGAAAAACGCTGAGAGAAGAAGGAGCCACTTTTGAGATTTTAAGTATTTTTCTCTGTTTATTTGCTAAGTTTTTCTGCATAGCTGCCTAGCTTGAGCATTTTCTGGCTTGTTAAACTTGATTTCTGTATTAGTAGCTGTATTTAGAGCACAACCAAAAGCTGTTTGCTGAATTTCCTGTTTGCACTTAATTTTAAATCGTTTTTTCTTAACTTGCATATTTTCTGTCCTTGACCTAGCACTCTTGTGTGGGGTCATTTACTGCACTGTTATAACTTGATATTACTTGTGAACCTCTGCTATCTCTGTAAAAACAAAACAAAAAAAAATCTTGCTTTTTCCCACTTTTCTGAGAGTTAAAAAGTTCAGTTACAGGCTTGCTGTTCCTGAACTGTTTGAAAGTTTCTGTGAGGCCATTTTGCTTGGGCTGAAGGAGGGTCTCTGTGTTTATCAGTGGGAGTGACTAACATTGAGCAGCTTCCCTGCCCCGGAGAGGTGGTTACTGACTTGAAACTGTAGTTTTATTGGCCACTAGGGGTCATTTCCATAACTCCTTCATCTTCCTCTCTTAAAACCTAGTTGCCTCGTGGTTTGAGCGTCTTTTCAGGCTTGTTGGCTGTTGGTGAAGCACCCTCCAAGAGGAAAAACGCTGAGAGAAGAAGGAGCCACTTTTGAGATTTTAAGTATTTTTCTCTGTTTATTTGCTAAGTTTTTCTGCATAGCTGCCTAGCTTGAGCATTTTCTGGCTTGTTAAACTTGATTTCTGTATTAGTAGCTGTATTTAGAGCACAACCAAAAGCTGTTTGCTGAATTTCCTGTTTGCACTTAATTTTAAATCGTTTTTTCTTAACTTGCATATTTTCTGTCCTTGACCTAGCACTCTTGTGTGGGGTCATTTACTGCACTGTTATAACTTGATATTACTTGTGAACCTCTGCTATCTCTGTAAAAACAAAACAAAAAAAAAAATCTTGCTTTTTCCCACTTTTCTGAGAGTTAAAAAAGTTCAGTTACAGGCTTGCTGTTCCTGAACTGTTTGAAAGTTTCTGTGAGGCCATTTTTGCTTGGGCTGAAGGAGGGTCTCTGTGTTTATCAGTG
This sequence comes from Protopterus annectens, assembly GCF_019279795.1. NCBI lineage: Eukaryota > Metazoa > Chordata > Ceratodontiformes > Protopteridae > Protopterus > Protopterus annectens. The sequence goes on along the minus strand of NC_056734.1, from coordinate 5,382,247 downwards.
GGAGTGACTAACATTGAGCAGCTTCCTGCCCCCGGAGAGGTGGTTACTGACTTGAAACTGTAGTTTTATTGGCCACTAGGGGTCATTTCCATAACTCCTTCATTTGTCCTCGGAGGAGTGGTTTAGGGCAGTGACTTGTGGTTTGTTGGCCAATTTGGGTCATTTCCTGTCTTTTCCAGCCCCCTGCTATAAAGCACGCTTTAGCGCGATTTAGCCTGATTTAGCCCGATTTAGCGCGGAGTTGCTACTGTTGCACACTAGGGCAGCGCCGGTTAAGCAGGTTTAAACTATTCGGGCTACCTAAAGTCCACTCTTCAAATTTTCCCTTAAACTACCTTCCTCGAACTATACTACTGATCTAATCAGCGTATCCTATAATTAAAAAGATCATCTCTACTTGACTCCAAGTAGACTATTCTCTATCTGTTAAACGTAGCACTTGCTCCTACAGTACTTATTACCTTGATACGGCACTCTTGTCATAGATAGTACCCCAAAAAGGCAACCCCCATTTCTCGGTCACCCACGTCCCCCGGAATCTTTTTAAAGTTTTTGTCTATTCCTTCTAGCATGTCGAGGGATCAGTTGCTAGCGTCCTCTCCTGCTCAGCTGGTGAACCTGGGAATATTGAGGCAATGTTACAATTGCCTCATGTACCTGAACAACCCTCTCCTCCTCCCACAAAACACAAATACATGCGAGAGATGCAACTACACGGCCAAACTGGAGGCTGAGCTCTCTCAACATAGGACTGGCAAGACCAGTCAGGAGGAGAAGGTTACCACACACACTATAGACCCAGTCTCACATATTACCATTACAACCTCAAATCATACACATAAACACACAAAGACATACTGGAGGCTCTGATCAAAATCTACCAAAACAGCAGAGGCCACCAAAGCAGACACCCAAACAACCACCACCTCAGAACACAACACCTGCAACACATAGACCTCACAGTCAGAGTGTCAAACAGTCACAGCCCTTAAGGCCAAACACAATGCCAGACACACTAGTCATTGGTGACTCCATAGTCAGACACACTGACGTCCCGCTCACCAGACTGAGTAAGGAGAAGGTCACAGTAAGCTGCCTGTCGGGCGCTAGAATCCGCCACATAACGCAAGCACTCAGGTCTCTCAACAGCAGGTACAAATATGATTCAGTCATTGTCCACGCTGGTGTAAGCGACCTGAGACGTACCTCCTTGGACTACATGAAAAGAGACATTGAGGAGCTCTCTGATTATGTAGCCCAGACAGGTATGACCCTGACCTTGAGCAGTAATCCTACCTTCACCAAGAATGATGCCACAATACAGAGATAAGATGATCAGCTTTAACAATTGGCTTAAACACTGGTGTCATTCAAAGGGGATCCAGTGTCTGTCTGCCTGGGATGACATGCTGGACAAGCCACGCTGCCAAGGGACGGCTTGCACCTGTCACCCTGGGATTCGGATATTGGCAAAGGCTCTTGCCACCCCATAGTGCCTTTTTAGGCAAGGCTCAAATTCTAAACCTACCACCCTAGAACACAAAAAGGAAAAAACTAAGGGTAATGCTGCTCAATGCCAGAAGTCTAAATCTCAAAATGCACGCACTCGAGGCCCTTCTCAGTATGGAGAACATCGATGTCTGTGCTGTGACAGAAACCTGGTTCAAGGCTCCTGAGAGCACCCCGCGCTATCAGGTTTTACCTCATATCATGCGTTCGGCCCCAAAATCTGGACAATACCAAGAAAGGAGGGGTATCCATATTCATCAAGGACACCCACACCTCAAGACTGGTGGCAACGACGATGCATCGGAGACCATCCAGGTGCAATTAACCATAGGCAAGACTGCTCTGCAAATTGTAGCATGTTACAGGCCACCCTCACAAACTCAGGAACCTCACATGGCCTTCCTGAAAACACTAGAGGGATAAATGTATCACCAAACACCATCATACTAGGTGACTTCAATTACCCTAATATAGACTGGGAACACTACTCAAGCCCAAACACCCTAGCCCAAAAGTTCCTGGAATTCATAAACTCAAATGCCATGGAACAACTAGTCACCATCCCCACAAGAGGAGATAACATACTTGATCTCATCATCACGAACATGGGAGCACAATGTTCAACACCGGAGGTGTACCCTCACTGGTGAGATCAGACCACAAACTAATCTCGCTGGAGGTCCTCATCCCACCCCCACCTGAAATAAAAAGACCACAGTAAAGAACTTCTCAAAGCCGACTTCACACTTCTAAAGACTAGTGTGGTCTCCTTTAAGGCCCCGAGCCGGAAAACAGTACTCAAGCCGCTGAATCACTTACAAATGCCTTCTACCAGCACCTGCAGGACTGCATGGATAAGGCAATCCCAAGCAAAACAAAGACTCTTTGTACCAAAGGCAAGCATCCAGTCTGGTGGACCCCAGCCATAAACAAACTCTACAACAAAAGGAGGAAGCTACTACAAGATAGAGCAAAATCCTTAAAAGGTAAGACACCCTTGATCACTATAAGTAAAAAACTAAGAGCTCTCATAAAATCATCCAAAGCAAATTTCGAGAGAAAAATAGCTAAAGACTCAAAAGACAATCATAAGGCCTTCTTTAGCTATGTTAGAAACCTGGGAGGAAACTCCCAGATATGCTCAGAGCTAGTTCAAAATGATGTGAAGATTACTGATCCTACAGACATTGCCAACATACTGGCTGACAGGTTCAGTGCAAACTTCTCCCCTCCCCAAAAGGAGAGATATCTATACCAAACGATTGCAGCCCCCAAACATCTCCAGCGCCCAAGTGAGAACTGCTCTCTCCAAAGCAAAAACACAGCATCCATGGGACCTGATGGTGTCCCCGGCTGTGTGCTCCATGAACTCAATGAGGAATTAAACCCACAGCTAGGACAGCTGTTTAATCAAAGTCTTACCTCTGGATACGCACCCAGGAGTGGCGCACTGCAACTGTGGTACCACTTCACAAAGGCGGTGCCTCCACCGACCCTGGAAATTACCGCCCATTAGCTTGACAAGCCTTATCTGCAAAGCCATGGAGAGGATCATAATGGACCTCATAAATAAAGACATAGGAATTTGCAGACTTTGGATCCAACCCAGTTTGGCTTTGTCAAAGGCAGATCATGCCTTTTAAACTTGGTTGACTTTTTGAAACAGTCACCAAAGCCATTGCTGAGGGAAAGGCAGTCCATACAGCCTACCTCGATCTGGCTAAGGCCTTCGATACAATACCCCATTCGGGTATCATTGAAAAACTCATCAGCTTAAATGTCAACCCATACATCACAAGATGGGTTGCAAACTGGCTGAGTGACAGAACCCACAGGGTCAGAGCTGCTGGCGCCATGTCAGACTCAAAGCCTGTCACAAGTGGTGTCCCACAGGGCTCAGTCCTGGGCCCACTCTTGTTTGGCATCTACTTTTCGAAGTACAAGCAAACACAGGAGGTTATGGCTGACAAAGTTTGCAGATGACTGCAAACTGGGCGCCATAGTAGAAAACACATCTGACACAGATATCCTTCAGAAGGGTCTCACAGAAACGGATAACTGGTGCCAGAGCCACGGCCTAAAGTTAAATGCCAAAAATGCATAGTCATACCCTTCGGGAAAAACAAGGTTACCCCTAGCTACCAAATAGGTGGCAATCCACTGAGCACAGAAGAAGTTATCAGGGACCTGGGGACCCAGGTTGATAGTAGTCTGTCATTCGACACCCATGTAGCTAAAGTAGTTAGGAAGACCTTCTACATTGCCCACCTTATCATGAAGGGATTCTCATCTAGATCAAGGGAGGTCATAGTCTCCCTTTACTCATCACTCATCAGACCAATGATTGAGTACAATGCCCCATTCGAATGTATCTGACCCGACACTTGCAGCAGCTGGAGAGGCCACAAAAGTTCCTCACCAAAAGGATAAAGGGTCTCAAAAATCTGTCCTATGCTGCCCGACTGAAAGAACTCCAGCTCTATTCAGTCGCCACCGCTGCTCAGAGGTGACCTTTGCCTAACATACAAGGCCATGTCAAACCCAGATTTGATGAATATGCTTCACCTCAAAAATCTAGATCCATCAGAGCCACAAGGGCGGAGACTTAAACCTTGACACGGCTATTAATAGGGCGTGCTGGAGGGATAGATTCATCACCCAAAGACTCCCTATGCTGTGGAACAAAATCCCGGTACATGTGAGGCAGAGCACCTCGCTGGCCCTGTTCAAGAGAAATCTTGACCAATGGATGGGAGATCGCAGATATACCCCAGGGATTACCTCAGTGTCACTGCTCGACAGAGGCACAGAAAAATAATGGGTATAGTTCCCCATACTAAAGGGGTGGCCTAAGCCACAAAACGATGGGCTAGGCTTGTAAATGCCCTCGGGCAGATAGCCTAGTATGAACCTATGAACCTATGAACCTAATTCCTGCCAGGAAAACTAAATACACTGGCAGATGGACTAAGCAGAAACCTTATGGACCCACACGAGTGGAAACTGGAACCAAGGATTTTCAACATGTTGACAAGAAAATGGGGGAGCCCAGATATAGATCTGTTTGCCTCCCTCCAGAACCATCAATTGGACAAAATTTGCACAAGGATTCCCCACAAACTAGCTTGGAAAGTGGATGCTCTATCCTTCACTGGAAAAACCTATCAGTTTATGCCTTTCCCCTTCTGCCTCTGCTCTCCAAAGTACTACTAAAGATCAAACAGGATAAGCCAAGGATGATCTTAATTGCACCAGACTGGCCATGACAACACTGGTACCCCCTCCTGAGCAGTGTGTCATGCTTGGCCCCATGGCACCTGCCTCAGACTCCTTCCCTGTTGTCTCAGCAGGAAAAACAGATTCTGCACCCTCAGCTGCAAACCCTGAACCTAGCAGCCTGGCTAATTACCTAATATCTCCTTTACCACCCCTCAGCAAATCAGTGATGGATATCATTTGGAGGCTAGGAGGCCTAGTACTAGAATATCTTATGCTGCAAAATGGAAAATATTTTGTACCTGGACCCAATCTCAAGGGATGAGTGCAGCAGTGCCCAATTTGTCTCAGATTCTACAATATTTGACAGAGATGCTTTATAAGGGCTTGTCCTTTTCCTCCATCTAAATCCATGCCTCAGCAATTTCAGCTCATTACAACACAGAGCCTCCCCTCTTCTCTTACCCACTGCTCAAGCAGTTCCTCAGCGGGGCCACAAATTTAAGGCTACCCAGGAGAGCACCAACTCCTGCCTGGTACCTTAACTTTGTCTTGGAGAAACTCACTCTTCCTCCTTTTGAGCCAGCTGCTACTGCAGATTTAAACTTCCTTTCCTGGAAAACTGCTTTCCTTTTAGCAATCACTTCTACAAGACGGGTATCTGAATTACAGGCCCTTATGGCAGTGGAGCCTTTCATCATCTTTCATGCGGACAGGGTGTCCCTCAGAACCAATCCCTCCTTAATGCCCAAGGTGGTATCCAGTGTGGCTCTTAATCAGTTCCTTCATTTTTTTTCCTAACCCACAGAACAAAGGGGAACAGATACTGCACTCCTTAGATGTGCACGGACAACTTAGATTCTACTTGGACAGGACTAAACCTCAAAGGAAATCTGAACAGCTGCTGGTGGCATTTGCTGCATGGACAGAGGGGAAAGCTGTTTCAAAGCAAACCATTTCAAAATGGATAGGCCACTGCATTCATTTCTGCTATAAGCACCATGTAAAACCTATCCCACAAGGCATCAGAGCCCATTCGACCAGGGCTGCATCTACCTCTACAGCCTTTCTCAGAGGCGTACCTACAAGGGACATCCTAGAAGCTGCTACCTGGAGTTCTGTACATACTTTCACCAAGCATTATCATTTGCCAATTTTCTCTAAATCCAGAGCTGGTTTTGCCTCTGCAGTCTTGCAGGGCCTTATAGCTGGTCCTAATTCTATTTAAATTCCTCCACCCAACTGTAGCTTTGGAAATCTACCCAAATGTAATGACTGCAACAGTGAAACACGAAGAACATAATGCAGTCGTGTACACTTGCCATAAATGTTGATGTTCAAGTGTATTCACTGTTGCAGTCCTGGTTACACTCCCTCCAGCCCCCTGACTTATATTGCCTATACCTCTATTCTTGTTTACTATGCTTAAAGCTTTCTGGTGCATTTGCCTTTTGTTGGAGGTGTAACCTTATATATAATTGCTTCCCGTTATGGGGGCACCTGACATCTGGGGCAAGAAAAACTGATAAAATGGTGTCGGCTGCATGCTTTATACCCCTGACTACCTGACGTCATGGAAGATGAGACAGCAACCAATGCAGGACCCAAGACTTTGATAATCAGGCTGACTGAGGGCTACCTGCAAGCAGATAACCCAAATGTAATGACTGCAACAGTGAATACACTCGAACATCTACATTTATGGTAAGTGTACACAACTGTACTTTCTCTACTTTACCCTTTGTGAAAGTTCTTGGTGCAGTGGATAGTCCAAAGTGTCTAGTTGAAGTTATAGCTCATTGCAGGCTATAAAGTATCAACATTTTTCCATATTTAGTTGACTCTCTTATTTTTATCTTTGCAGAGTCTTTTTCAAAGTATCCGGAATCTCTCACTTGGGTAAGAGATCTCTTACAAGCTCGGATTGCAAGAGAACATTCAAAAGTCTTTTGGCTCCTTCACACAGGAATGTGTTATTGGGAGGTTGACTACATACCTCACTTCAAAGTTCTTTTCTTTCACAGGAAAAACCTAAATCTATTTCTAGTTTTCTTTGGTCACTGTGAGAAAATACCTCAGGATTTTCTGTCTTTTTTTTTTTTTTCCTTTTTTTGCCCCCTGGAAGAGTAGTGTTCTTCTATGCCTTTCACCTTTTCCACTGATATTCAAAGTACTCCTAAAGATTCAGAAGGAATCGATCAAGATAATTCTGGTGATTCCGTTCTGGCACAGACAACAGGGCCTTTCCCTTCTTTTGTACATGGCCGGGGACAGTTACCACCAGAACGGATCTACTCACACAAGTACAGGAGTGTTTGATGCACCCTTATCCTAGTCCGTTTCAATTGACTGCCTAGATAATAGGGTCTTAATTCCCTTTAGCTTTGTGTTTACTGAGGACATTCAGCAGGTATTAATAGAGGCAAGAAGACCCACTACTAGAAAATCATATATTAGCAAATGGAAATGTTTTTCTAGTTGGTGCCATAATATAACCAGCAGTCATGAAGGCTAGTTGTTCTCTCTGCTTTTACAATATTTGTTTGTCTTATACTATGGCCTTTCTTACTCTTCCAAAGTTAATTTTATTGGCTATTTCAGCATGTCGGCTCCTCTTTCAGTACATTCTCATGTCAAAATGTCTTTGAAAGGAGTTTTGCATATGATGTCTCTAAGACAACTGGTGGCTCCTCCTTGGGATTTTATTTTTGTCCTAGAGAAGTTAATACTTGTTCTATTTGACCCAGCTGATCTGGCTGACTTGAGGTTGTTAATATGGAAGGCAGTTTTTCTGATTGCTCTGACCTCTGCAAGAAGGGTATCTGAGTTGCAATCTCTTATGGTAAGTCAACCTTATCTCATTTTCTACAAGCACACGGTTTCTTTGAAAACTAATACTCCTTTCATGCCTAAATTGGTATCCAAGTTTACGTTAAGCCAAACTATTCATCTCCCAGTTTTCTTTCCTTAACCTAAAAATGAGGGATAAAGGATAATTCCATATCTTAGATGCTCACAGACAACTTGGGGAGTGTCTTGACAGAAATAATTTTCAGATCTGTGGATCAAATTATGTTTTCTTGTAAAGGTAAGAAGGAACAACATGTGTTAAAGCAGTATATTTCCAAAAGGTTGTTTAAGGTTATTACCTTTTGTTATGCCCACCACAGCAGAACTACTCCAGGTTGGGTCAAGGCCCACTCTACCAGGGCCTTGACTTCATCTGTGGCTTTTTGGAAAGGGTTGGATTCTAAAAACAGCAACTTGATCCTTTGTACATACTTTTACAAAGCAGAATAAGCTTGATTCCTTCTGTAGGTCTAGATCAGGTTTTGGCTTGACCATTACCAGAGGCTCCTGGACTCTTCTCCTTCCACCTCCAAAATGTAATCTAGGGCAATATAGCTAATGCTACAACAGCAATGATCAATATAATGGACATGCTACAGTTGTGTAAGTAAACTTGCCATAACAGTAGGTGTTCAAATGATCACTACTGAAGTAGCACTCCTTTGTGTTTTGTGTGTTTCTGCCAGGGTGTAAATTCTTATTTTTTTTTTGTTCCTAGCAATGTCCTTTAACGCCTCAGTCTCCCTTTCTCTGTTGGCATGAAAGCTCTGAAGTGCTTGGTACCAAAATCTGCCTTTTTACTCAGTTCAGCTCAAGCTGTCTAACTTTTTTGTTTGCATTAAAGATCACCTTAAGCATTGAAAGCTGATCAGCTGGCAGAAAATAACATAGCTAAGGCTACTGCAGTAGTAGCCTCAGCTGGCGGGATAATGACATAGCTAAGGCTACTGCAGCAGTGATCCAGCATCTACTGCTATGGTAAGTTTACTTACACTACAGTATTCTCCTGCTCCAGTAAATTGAGTATTTAATAAAACGTACCCAGTTCAGTTGAGAATTGATCAGACCAAATGGCTTACTACTGATAAGGTATTATAGTATACTGTAAGTTCTAATCTTTTTTTCAGCATTGTCTACCTCTAGAACTGCCAACACTATGATCGTACTTATGTTAAGTATGATATCCTATACTATTAATTTTTAAGCCATAGGAGATAAAATGTTAGTTGCCACACAGCCATAGAACTGAAAATGCTTAAACTTGTAGTATGTCATAAATTAAAATGAAGCTGTATGTAGTTTGTATATGCCATTTTTTTGTGTGCAAGACTGTTAAGTTCTACTAATTGTGTTGCAGAATATGGCATTGTTCTGTCTGCCTGCTTTCTGTTTGCATGCACGGATGTGGTCCACATGGCATTTCAGTAAGCTATGAGCCATAGCTCAGTGATCATCCTGCTTCACTGAAGCTATTTGACAGTAGCTCGGGAACTTTCCAGTTACTAAATCTAGCAGTGGCCATTGGCACTGCACTTTTTTCTCAGATTCAGCAACTTGACAAACAACTGGCAAAGCCACGGATGGGTTTATTAAACTGCTTAGCTAAGAAAACATGCTGGGAACACTAATTTAGTGAGGACCTTTGTGTAAGAAATCATTTTAACATCAGAAATGTCTCCTCATGCCTGCATCTCTTTGTAGTAGCCTTAGATTTGTCTAAGGGTGCTAAGAGGATTTTTTTTTTTTTTTACAACTTAACTGAAAGTATTCCTGGTTTTCACAATGAATGAGCTTTTCAGTTTAACTTTTTGTTTTTATAAGCAAAATGCATACTTAATGGTTTTACATCTTGCTTATTGAGCTACTCATAGCATGGTTATATTTTAAAGAATACTGCTTTTGTTTATTTTTTCTTATAAGTTATAATATTTGATAACCTTGACATTCATCAGAATGCTGCACACTTTGGGTCAGATTCCAAAAGAGTTGCCCTCCATGCAAGCATGCCTTGATACTGAAAGATCTGTATGTAAGGCTTACATATAAACATCTTTATGTAAGGTCTACATATAAACAGGCTTAGTCCAGCTGTCAGATTCCAGAAGACTTGCTGGTCTCAGTGTAAGTGGTTACTTACAGTGAGAGCAAGCCTTTTGGAATTGGGCCTAATGTTTTCTGCAAGAATTAACTCGTTATTAATAAGGAAATAATTCCTTTACATGTGATTCACAGGTAGAACTGCTCCCTTTCATTGTTAGTTGACAATATTTAAATTACCAAAAGAAAATGGTTAGGGCACACAGTGACAAAAAGGCAGCAAGTAAAGAAGTAAGTCTTTCATCCCCAATAAACACAAGCGCTTTTGTCCTGCTCCAGTGCAGGACGTCTTCAAAGTGAATCACTTTTTTACTTCTCTACATGCTGCCTTTTTGTCACTGTGTGCCCTTACCACTTTCTTTTGGTTATTGGTACTGTATTTTTCCTGGTTTACAGAATAGTATTCAAATTGCACATTATCTTCTTGTGGTAGTTAACCTCAAGTCATCTTTGCTTTCTTGTAAATTCAAGAACTCCTGTTGGGTTTTTATGTGAGCGCCAAACACTGTTGAATGATGAAAAAGGTAAAAGAAAATAAAAGTTCTTTATGTTGAAGCTAGAACTCTTAGAATTGCATTCAAAATGTTTCTAGAACAGTTTTGAGTGTAATGCAAATGTTGCCAGACATGCTTGTATTCTTTCAGTTGTTAGAAAGGTGTATGCGCATGCATTCTCTCCTTTGCCGGCCTTTGAAGTAGCTCATCCTGTTTTTTTTAATTATATTTTGTTTTGTGAAATCGTTTCTTCCTTTCTCAACCCCCCCCGCCCCCCCCGCTGAACCCATGCTTCAACTTTATAAATTCAAAATTGTGTTGTGAACTAATGTAACTCAACAGAACCTTTAGGTCTAATGCAAATTATCTCTTGAAAAGTGCCTGCTTTTTCCTTTTATCTTAGCAGTAAAAGAAGTTTAATGAAGAACATTAAATTACGCATTTGCTAGACAAGCATGCCTTTCTTTATCTTGGGGGATTATTAAAAAAAATGAAATCATTAATTAATAGCAATTAAAGCATACGTAAGTTCTGTAAATTTAAATAAATAAATAAATATGGTAAGAAGTTATAACTATGGCAGATATGTCTCTGGTGTAAAGCATACTATTTCCTTTTTGCTTGGAATTTCTATCCTTTCTTTTGCAGCTCAGAAAGAGAACATTGAGTGAAACTCTATGTAATTATGATATATCGCAGAAGATCAAGGAGAATAGGCAGGATTCATCGATGTGACGTGCAGTGCAAAGAAATTATGAGTCTTGGAAATGTCTACATGTGATTTCATAGTCAGCAGGGTATCAAACTTCCAGACGCTATTTGCAAATGCACTCTGTCTGTCTCTCTCTCTCTAGATATATAAAATTTATATTTCATAAATAATGGAGTGAGAAAGAGATCAGTGCATTTCAGAGACAGCAGTACTGTACGGATCTTCCGAAACTCTGACATAATGTTCATATGCCATGTCCTAATTGGAGATGAGCCACAACACTGGTATCCCAAGGCACAAACACTGATACAAAGGCAGTGCTACCTGCACACACGTCTTCCAGCTCAGTAGTTCATATATACAAAATACTTGTATACAGGCACTAATGCAGCATCAGAGTAATATGTACACATATATAGGCACTCATCTTTGCAGTGAAAGCTGCATCTGTAAATTGTTTCTGCTGCTGATAGTACATCGTATTCACAGGGAAACAAAATGTATGCTTCTACTACTTCAGCCAGTCGGAATGTGTACTTTAACAGCCATTGGAGACAATCATAGGAATGCAAATCTCTAATAAGGTGTACATAAGGACTTCTGTACAAAATGGGAATGGAGACTAAAAGCAGCTTGGAACCTGTAGAAACTGCACTACCCATTCCTGTGCAGTTGTGCAAAAGGTACGGCCCACAATGCCAATGAACTTCTGCCTCATAGCTTCTTTAAAGTTATTAATGTAAATATTGTGAGACTTAATAAAAAGGAAGTGCATTAGTATTGCAAACTAACTCATCAGAGCATAAAAAAAAAAAAAAAAAAAAAAAAACATCATCCTTAACTACCTGAGAGCAACAGTACCAGCACCATGATAGAAGGGAGTAAAGCCCTGATTCTGCCCCTAGTCAACTGAGTTCAGTTAATGGCTTGTGCACTTGAAGCACTGGCAGGGAAATATTGGCATTACCAGCGTGGGAGGAGGCATGCATTTGGACACACCTCGAGGTCAATATCTGGTGGAGGCTAGAAATGAGCAGGGGGTATGATTATAAGGTAGGGTACATTGGTTAAGTCACCATAAAGCAGTGTCAATACATCAACATGTGTTTACTGCACATCCACCCTCAGATATACAAGTGTGTGCGTGAAAAGATTAGGGGTTCACAAATATGTCCCATGGCAGCAATATGATGGCCTACCAGCATCCTCCATCTCCTCAGTGACCTGGAGGAAAGTTGGTTAGACGCTGGGAGAGGCTAAGGTAGATTCAATAGACCCTGTAAATGGGAAGAGGAGCGGTTGGCATCTGAAAAATATCTACAGAGAGCAGTAGGCAACAATTTAAGCATCGATCACTGTGCACATTCTCAACTTGGAAACCTATATCCTGTACCCCATATAGTTCTAAAGAGAATGTCTATATACTCCAGGAAGATCATTGCTTCACTTTATTCCCTGATCAACCCATTAGTGAATAGAATGTCTCAAATGATCTATCTGAAAAAGTATGATTCCTTACTGAAAGAGTCATAGGGATGGAACACTTGAACAGCTTCAAGAACTGTCATTATATATTATTTCCTATAGGTTACTAAGAAGTATGTTCTGTTAAGTCTACACCTGAAATGTACCACTGAGGGAACGTAGACCAGATCAGAGAAACTAATACTAAAAGTATGCCAGTAATACAGGAAAAGTAACAGATGTGTTACATGACACTGTCCAAGATTGTATAATAATCTTCACTTTACAGCTAGAAGTCTGTCTTTAACTTCTTTCAGAATAATTCTGATTTGTGTAATGGGTGTACAAAATACCTATGTGAGGTTGCAGCAGTCAGGCTTCTTGAAGACCAGTCAGTCATAAGCTTGACAACAATATGAACATGAAGCTGTGTACAGTAGCAAATAATTTTGTGTGCATGTAGGTGCCCGTGATATACAAGTACAGGATTTGGTCTCCCTCTCTTTTAGTTAAAACAGTGACTGCACCCCAGTAGAACTAACATTGCACACAATTTACCCCTAAAATACAGGGTGACTCCACCATACCTGGCTGTATTCACAGTCTACATACTGGGCTTCCTTATCTGGCTACATTGCCCATATACTGTGTAGTACTTTAATAGACCTGAGTGCGCCATAGACTGCGTGTCACTTTGATCCTAATGTTATGTACTTTTTTTTATTGGGGGGGGGGGGATAAGTAGTCTTAGCAGAATTCATAACTGATACATTTCATTCAAATCATTAAATCCTTTAAACAAATTAATCACTGATAAAAATCTGATTCAAATCATTACATCCTTTAACACTATTATTAAAATGGACAATCTTTTTATGAAGGTTACTTGATATAGAGAAATTATTTACTTATTTATTTTACTTCTCCACAGCTGACCCCCAACTGCTCCCAGGGCATTTCTTCCACCCCATCTACAAAACCCAACTTGCTCACCCTGGGACTAACTCAAACCAATGTTTGGGGCCAGTAAGGAGATCAAGACATCCTGGGACAGTATCATACTACTGATAAGGGTGTGTTTTCTCCAGAAGGCCTAGTCTGTCCATTCTGTGCATGCTTGTGCTTTACAAAAGGATTGTATGCAGTAGGCTAGTGATGTATCTTCCATTCCTCCACTTGTGACTGAGCCAAACCCCATGCCCTTTGTAGACCATACCACTCACATATTCCTGGCTTCCACCACAGATTAACTACAGAGGTGGGTCTGAGCAAATACACCCTCCTTCCAAAGATGGAAGTATCCAAGCTGCTAATTTGAACTTTGGTCACCTTGGCCATAGTTAGTGCCTTTTCCCCTCTATACCACAGATGCAGACTACAGAGGAATCCTCCTAGAATACTGTGCAGGCTTTTCAACAGACAAGATCTTTGATTTTGATATAATTATTCATGACAAATTAATAAACGCACTTAAACAGTCCTTAATCACTGTGTTCCAACACGTCTCTAACATGAAATCAGTCCCTAGATTTCACTTATGTAAAATATCCTGCCACTTGATACATGTTGCATTAAGAAATTACAGCTCAGATAATCTTACTTACTCAACTAAAAACTGTTGATGGATGTCATAGCTAAGGAATATCAATATATATGTTTTAGAGATGCTGGTTAAGACTGGATCCTTAATCCTTTCCTTCACTTTCATGACAATCTTCTTGCCATCCATGTCCTAAGCACACAAAAAGCAGGTTACAATCAGAGATACAATTGCAACCCTCCATATCTACCACAAGTGATCAGTTTTAGAAAACTAAAAGTATATGAGTAAGCACAACGAATGTGCCACAGTAAAGTGCATTTGTGTGTGCTATGTATTGAGTAGATTAGGGCTGAAATGAAAGCTTCTGGAATAATCTATGAAAATGAAGCAATAAGAAGGATTATGTACATGCAATAAAAATGAAGACACTGGAGAGGCGATACAGAAGATATTGATGTTGCAGATGCATTGATGTGATAAATATGATAAAGATGAAGGAAAAGGGGGCGATAATGATCATGCCATGAAGATGAACATAATATTATTTCAGTGAAGATGGTTATGACAATGATGTCATTTGAGTCTTCAACATTGTCACTGTCTCTTCATTATAATTGTTAAATGTTCATCATCACCATCATTTTCATTTCCTCTTAATCTTCATAATTATTGCATCTACCTCTTCTTTACATAATCTTTATTGTATCTTCATTATCATTTATTTTTATGAATTTGTTAACTGGGATCGAGCATTGAATCGAAGAACCATGTTCAGGCTCAGCCCAAATAGAGACAAGTTACAAAAAGATCAACATATATAAAATGCATTCACGTACAATACTATAGCAAATGAATATTAAGAATAATTGGAATGCATATCACATCAGTTTCTGAATTATAACATTATCACATTTTTATCTTAATTGCATATTTATCATTGACATCAGCATTGTCTTCTTCATCACATATTCGTCAGCATTATATGCGTAGCTGTTCTTTTATCATCTTTGTCACCACAATCCTCTTTGAACTTTCATTTTTATATTCATCATCTATTTTGTATCTTCTTCATCCTCGTTATTATAATTGCACCTTCATTATCATGTCTATCACATCTTCATAGTCATCGTTGCTGCAACATTGCATCTTCATCATTACATCTTCATAGTTGTCTTCATCACACTTTTGTTGTCTTCGCCATCATTGGCATCTTCATCATTATGATCTCCAGCATGTCTTAATTATCTTCATTGCATCTTAAACATTGTTCATCATTCTCATCCTTTTCTTTACATCTTCATTTTTACAGATACTCAGATTTTTCCAACAGTCTTCAATCTAGAATTAATATATTCTGTGTATAACATGCCCTATATCTGGCTATCATTGAGGTGATTCACATGGCCGTAGAATTCTTCCTAAAATGATCATCTCATGTTAAACTACAGTTTATGGTACTGTGCTACTGCTTTGCATTTCAAGTCCTATACGCTTTATTAGGAAGTGCATCCCGTTTCATTTTGCTCCTGTTGCCATTTTTGCTTGAATATAACTGCATGTATCTTCTGATTGAATGGGTGACCAACAGATCATATTGCATTCTACTTTGAACTCTGCTGTGGACTACTAAGAACTTGATGACCCCACAATTGCATAATAATAAGTTGGGGCACATGACTCAAAATCAGGAAGTAATTTGTCAGCTGTTCAGCATATAGATAAAGGAGAACAAATGTGCAGCCCATGTTCAGTGGAGACCCAGGGAGAAAAGCTCCACAAGCAGTAGTAATGATAATAATGCAAATTAGTAAGATCTAAAATGTCTACATTAGTAGTATTAAGTATACTAAGGTAATCATAGAGCATATTATGTACAGAATTGTAGAAAACTGAGTATTTGAATACTAACAGAGACCAAAAACAAAATCAAGAAACATATAATTAACAAAACTGAATAACAAAGAAACATTACATAGTGACATAAGTCATAGCACAATACAAAAATGCATTGATCGTTGTAGTAGTTAAAAGTCTAACAGGGCTTGTGCCAAAGTTTATAACTCATATGGAGAGGAAGTTGTGAAGGTACTGGATCAGAGGAAAACAATTATCCAGGAGAACTACAGGGGCAGAGCCAGAGCCAGGTGGATTTGAGATAACATTTAGTTATTGTTTTAAAGGAAGAATAGTTGGGGAGTTTTGTATGTGTTGAGGGACAGCATTCCAGGTCTTGGCTATTTTAGTAGAATAGAGGGAGTCGCCATGGTAGTTGTGAGACTTGGTAATTTTTAGCAGTAGCCTGTCCAAAGATCTAAGGGATCTGGTATTGATATGTGGTTGGACCAGGGTGGAAAGTGCAGGACAGTGACTGGGGTTGTGAATGATTTGGTGTGTGAAAGTCAGTTAGTTTAATGTTAACTTGTTGGGTTGTTCAAGCCAGTTCGGTTGTTGAAGAGCAGAACAGTGATGAGATTTGTGGGGATGGTTGCTGGCAAACTTTGCTATTTTATTATAGCAGGATTCTAGGTTATTAAGGTCGGCCTTGCACAAGTTTATAAAAATGTGTGATCAGTTGAGAAAGGTAAATAGAAGTTGAGATTTAGCTGTGGCTAGTCTGTCTTGCTGGGTTAGGAAAGGTCTCACCTGGTAGAGAGCACAGAGTTTAGCATGGAATTTTCTGATTGCTAGAAAAATGTGTATATCAAATGTCAGCCTGACAACTATTCTTACACACAATTCTGATTGTTTAGCCTGCCTCTAGGTATCCCACAATGCAGTGCTTGTCTGTAAAAAAATTACGTCACGCAGGCTTCTTTCTTCCTAAAGCTCCTGTCACTGCATTGATTTTACATGCATATACTGCTGTCTTTCAGTCAGTTTTAAGTAACATTTCATGCCATTCAATGACTACTTCAAACACAAACAGTGCAAATGCCATACAACAGTATTACAAAGTGCTTTTTACTGCTGCTTCATTTTAGAATGGCTAAACTGCAGTCTTTTGTGAAGCCTGAATTGTACTTCTTTGATTCACCTCCCATCCCCCTTCACACCTAAACTTCTAGCTGTCAAACTGCTAAGCATAATTTAAGCTGTTACCTGCTCTGATTGACAGCTCATAGCAGGAGATTTGACTCGTGTACTGTTTCCTTGTTCTAGCCTTTACTTTCTGTATGAGTAGGGGAAGGATCAGGAAGCTGTGACATCACAGCATGGGTGGGTTTTTAGGATGGTAGTGGTTATGTCAGTTTGGGAAAGGGAATGGCCAGAAAACTACCTGTACTCAGTGGCCTTGATGACATCAGTGAATTGGTGACTGCAGCAAGGGTGGAACAAAAGTTTTTTGAAAGTGAAACCACCACTGTACAGTAAGGTACTGTTCTACTGGAGAGAAACGGTCAATTTAAAATATTTTAAATGCTATATTGCTTATTCATAGCAGGGACAGTAAAAGTTTACATGCATAATTATGTGTAAGCCCACCCACACCAGTGGAATTGTGGAATACCATCATTCAAACAAATTGAACAGACAAAATATTAAACAAAATACACCCAAAATAATCATTTGAAAGTGTATCAAACTTTGAACTTGTATAAAACTAATATACAGTTGTCTTTTACAAAATTAAAATCAACTGCATTGAATCAAGAGAGATGTTGAAAGCTGACAACAGCAGACCCCATGTAGAAAATCAGAAAAGGGGGGGGGGGTGACGATGATTTAATTCCAATCAAGCTTGCATTGCACTAGTAGTTAGCCATCAGGTTCATAGTTACTAGGTATCTCGTTTAAAGGAGGACATTCTCAGGACTGCAGCATCCACCGGCCACCGCCTTTAAAAGTACAGTATAGTATCAGCAATCCAACTACATACTGTGGGAGTAGAACCCATAGCCTTCTGCATCAAAAGTAAGTACTTTACCCATTATGCTATTAACAATGCAAGCAAATTTTGTACAAGCAGCACTAAACTTCTCTTCCCCTGAAGTTCTCAGTTTCAAGTAAAAGCCACTTGACACTCACACTCTCAACTTTGCAGCACAGGAAATCTGTAAAATGCCAACATTTATTGTGGGGGACCAGGGGGACAAAATCCCAATAACCAGGGACACATTTTAAACATTGCTTGTGTAATCTTGGAAAATTGCTAGAATAAAATGTTTTGTGTTACCAAATTACCATGGGTTTCCTGAAAGATTGGACAACTGAAACTTAAATGGTTATCATTATTTAGTGAATTCACTTCTTCAACCTAATTTGCTAGAAAATCACAAATTTTAAAAGGAACAGACCAAAAAGCCAAACATTGAATACAAGTGGTGGTATGGGTAAGAAATTCAGGCTCTTGTTCTTTGTACCTAAGGAACAGGGTTTGAGCCTGAGTAACCCCTACCACCAGTTATACTTAACTAGGACATTTTACACAGATACACACACTTTCCGTTAAGCAGATAAAATACACACACCCCCAGCTTGTACTCCATTAAACAAATAGCTTGAAAAACAGTGAGTTCAATACAGCTTTCAATTAAGCAGATAAAATACACAGCTGGCTCCCACACACACACACACACACACACACTTTCCATTAAGCAGATAAAATAGCACAGCCCTAGCCAGCTTGTACTTCATTAAAGTCCATTAAGCAAATAGCAAACAATGAGCCCAGTAAGTGGATAAAATAAATAAACACACACAGCTTTCTGTTAAGCAGATTAGATGAAACAAAACACAAGCCCCAGCTTGGACAAGTCTGTTAAGCAGATAGCTTGTAAAACAGTGAGTCCAGTAAGCAGATAAAATAAATACACATGCAGCTTGTAGACTGATGAGTTAAGCAGATAAAATGACACAGCTTCAGGACCCCAGATTGTAGTTCGCTCATTAAGCAGCTGAACAGAAAACGCACAACATTTGACCCAGCTGCGCTAGCACATTGAACAGAATTCAGTAGTTCCTTAAGCAAATAAAAACACTGAGCAGTTCAAGTTAAGCAAAGCAGTAGATAAAATGACACAGCCGCAGCTTGTAATTCGTTAGACAGATAAAAACACTTTAATGTTTGGCCCAGCAGCGCTAGCGCATTGAACGGACATCAGTAGTTCATTAAGCAAAATAGCAAAGTAGCAGAAAGAATGACACAGTCCCAGCTTGTAGTTTGATAGGCATATAAAAATACTTTTAACATTTGGCCTAGCAGATCTAGCACATTGAATAAACTTCAGTAGTTTGAACTTCGTTAAGCACAATAAAATACAGCAGTTCAAGTTAAGCAAATAAAATGACACAGCCCCAGCTTGTAGTTCATTAATCAGATAAACAAAAAACACATTTGGCCCAGCAGTGATAGCGCATTGAATGGAATTCACCTGTAGTTGGTTATGCAAATAAAATAAAGCAGTTTGTTAAGCAAAGCTTCAGGCTCCAGCACATAAATACAGCAGTTCCTTAAAGCACACAAATAACACAAAAGTTTGTAGATTGTAATCTTACACAGTAGTTAAGCAGATAAAATAAAACACAGATTATAGTTCTGAAATGGAGTTTCTTACCTGGAGGCTGAGACCTTCTGCCGCCATTGCTGTAACTGTTTCCCTCCAAATAGTTCAAAATAGATATTCGACCTAGTCCAACAGTCAGTAGATGATGTCAACATAACACGCCCTGTAGGTAGGTGATGCGTGGTGACGTCAGCCATAAATTTAAAGTGGCAGTACAGAAAAAAAAATGGGAATTAAAGGGGCCACGTGGGAATTCATGGCACCCCATTATTTTGCCCTCAAAAACCAGTAAATACTTAGGAATTCGGTACGGTTGAGAGGTCTGCTCCCTATCATCAGCCATTCTATCTCTAGTGGGTAAACTTTCATTCCTATAACACTTCAGTAGAAACACTTTGCTAACAATCCCACTCGTTATATTCAACAGAGGAGATATAATCACTTGTACGGCTCTTCCCCATATTGCTTCATAAATAATGGTTTACCTCAACCACTGATTTTTTTTTTCCTAAAACCATCTATTTACAGACTGCCTTATACTTGGGGCTTGAAATTTAGCCAAGTATGCCAACTGCATTACCCTTGTGTACCTTTTTATATCCAGAAATTGTAAGCCTGCTCTTTCTTTGGTAATATTACCCTTTCCATTTTATAAGAGTTTTCTCTCCTAACCATATAAAATCTGCCATCCAGTTCATAACCTTGCTCTCCACTGTAATTTCCAAGAGAATCCCCCCAGATATATTACACATGGAAGCAAATGCCAGTGTAGGACCTGCTCCTTTTTCTCCAAATACAAGCGAAGTAGCTCCCATGTTTGTAAATTTCTATGTACTCTTTTCATTAACCTATCAAATTATATGTGACATGAGTCATTATAAATGTCCTATAGCCATACACCAAGATATTTAATCTCTCCCTCCCTCCACATCAATGAATTCTGGGATACTAGTCATTTCTAACAGCTATATTTATCTCTTCCACCTTTGTTTCTCCTAATTTATGTTGTGTCCTGAAAAATCACCAAATTCTCTTAGCAGTCTGTAGACTTTTTGCATGTCTTTCTTCGGTTTCATTAGCATTGGTATATCGTCTGTATACTGTGCAATTTTTAAATCCAAGTTCCCAAATGTATAACCTTGTGTCCTACACAGCCAGGCCAAACTAGCTACCATTTCCAAATATAAGGCAAGAAGTTGTGAATAGAATGTACAATCTTGCTAGTACCTCTTGTGAGCTTAAAACTATCGAATCACACATTATTTTCACCCTTGCCTCAGCTCTGTCATGAATGTTATGCAGTAGAGCTATAAACACAGGTGTAAAATTAATTCACTCTAAAACAGCAGAGAGAGATACAGCCAAGCCACCCTGACAAATACGTTTTCTGCATCTAGTAATAACACCACCTCTCTTCCCTTCTCAGTCATATCTTGTGTTACCATTACAATTCTAATAATAGCAGGCATTTTACTCTCACTGATAAATTCACAAGGTTCTTAATTATTTATTCTGCTCTCACTGACAAACACACAATGTTCTTCATTTATTTCTGATGGTAAAATGTTTGCAAGGATGTTTACAAAGATACACATAAAGACTTTATAGCTGTGATTTAGTACTGTATTGGGGCAATAAGAGCTCAGTTCTTTTAGATCCCTTCCTTCTTTTGATAATACTGCAACTACTCCTGACTTTAGTAAGGGAAGGTGGCAATCCCTTAAACAGGTGTTCAACC
Source organism: Protopterus annectens (assembly GCF_019279795.1). Classification (NCBI taxonomy): domain Eukaryota; kingdom Metazoa; phylum Chordata; order Ceratodontiformes; family Protopteridae; genus Protopterus; species Protopterus annectens. The sequence goes on along the minus strand of NC_056734.1, from coordinate 5,361,120 downwards.
AAATCTGAAAAACATTTCTCTCTTCAAGCCTCCAAACTTTTGCAGAGATGCTATCATTGCCTGGAGATCCCCCCTCGCCATTGCTTTTGTATTGCAATTTGTAATTGCTTCAAATTTTATTTAATTAATTATACTTTCTGCCTGTCTGATAATTGAGTATCTCTCAAGTATGTTTTAATTGCTTTCTATTTTATATCTGCGGGTTCTACACCCAATTGGAGATCCTTGTAATAAACAGAGAACATACTTATCTCCTACTGAGCATCTAAAATAGTACCTTATCTACCACCTCAAATGCCCAAATAATGTGATCATCTTTTTATTGTTTTTGCATATCTCCTAACAGCCCTGCAACTGCTGGAAAGTTGTATGATAAAGCTATTTAGCAGCAGTAGTTTGCACTAATATGTTGTCTTCCATTGGCTCAACATGTGCCAAAGTTTTCCTTAATCTTTATCCTGGATTAGCCTATCCCTGCATAGCTGTAGGATCCTGATTGTCCCCATTAGTTCTGTTCCTCTCACCTCATCTTCTGCTCTTTTTTATCGTGCCCATTTGTATTCTTGTCTTTTACTTGCTTAACTGTTCTCATGCATTTCAGAATACTACCCCTATATGTCCTAATAAATGTTCCACCATTTCCTTAACTCAAAGGCAAAATGTTTTTGCCCTTTGCAAGATATATGTGAGGAAACAACAGCAGCTCAACTTCCCTCTTATTTGCTGTCTAATATCTTTAGTAGCACCCTTGCATGTTCTGACTAGGTAGTATTTGGCCCTCTTTAGTAGCACCCTTGCATGTTCTGACTTTGTAGTATTTGCACCTGTTCTACTCCCAGCACCACCTCTTTATGCTCCTTTGTTATGCAGATCCTGGACCAATATTTCCACTTTGAGCTACAGTGTGTAAATCCACATTGCTCCTAAACTGACTTATTGCTATGTCAAGCAGTCCTAATATTCTACATTGCCACTACAGCACTCCCCCATCTTTGTTATTTCTCCTCCTGACAAATCAGTTAGGCTGAATATCATGTTCCAGTCACTTGCTATAACTAAGAGCCCTTCCTGAATTTGTAAAATTTTCAATATCAAAGTCCATGCCCAATTAAAAATTTCACACCCAGAGGAATGTCATGAGTGCATCTCTTTATCTCCCTTTCCATCCTGTTAGATAGCTTTCCTCATCTCCCAGTATTCCTTCATTTACTAAGCCTAGCTTTCATCTGCTGATAAAACTACTTCTTTCCGTTTAGTGCCTTTCAGCATTGCCAGGAGTCTATAACTGTTCTCTCCAACGTAGCATGAACTTCACATAGGTGAGTTTCCTGCACCACTGCTAAGACACCTTCTTCTTTCTTAGCATTCAGAATCCTTTCCCTTTTCACAGGGTTAGTTATTCCATTAAAGTTCCAAGTTCTAAAGTTAACTTCAACCCACCACCACCACCTTTCAGACCCACTCTCCTCCTTATTTCTATTTTGTTCATTCAACAGCACACTTTTTTATTCTGAACAAGTCGGATCCAGCAAATGATTTTTTTTTTTTTATTTTATCTCCATATTGTCGCATTTTTATTGTCTTCCTTGCCTTCATCCCTTTTTCTCTGTTTCATCTTGCATGCCTCTTATGATTGATGCCTCTCTGGAATTCAGTTTTTAATCATTCCTGCTACTGGTGCTACAAACCTAAAAAAACAAATATAGCTATAACAAATAATGATGTACATAAGATAACTTTGCTTCCTAGGCTGGGTATCCTACCCCAAATTTTGATGTCGAGAATTTCTCCTCCTCCAGACATCCACAAGGAGGGTACAGCTAATATGCTACTGAGGCAAATTCATCCCATTCACACCTCCCCCCAATAATCTAGTCTGCCAGCACTTTTCCTTGTCCCTCATGTGAGTCTTATAACTAGAATATGGGGTAAATTCAATAAAACCTACACAGTCCGCTAAAACCGCAGCGTGCAATTTTGTATTCATTAAGCAGCTTTACATGGCATGTAGAGCCGGGCAAATATGGTAAACATCATCATATGCTAATTACAGCATAAGCAGCTGAACTGTATGCTAATCAACCAATCCATGATGGAGGAGATATTCAACAAGTTATAAAGCAATCATGTAGGCTCAGTGCAGGTTTTGCCTGTGAATTCCAAAACCTACTGGAATACAGCCACGGAAACTAGTCTACAAGGAAAGAATGTTAGAGGCTGCTGTTGCTCTTATTCATGTGTGTGTGCAGCAGGCCGAACTCTGAGCTGGTGCTGTTGCTACTGCTGCTAATAGACCACGGCCAAGAAGGATAAGAGTTTTTAGACCCTATTTAACTTTTCACAATCTGCATGAGGTGGAAATTGTAGAGAGCTAGAGGGTGGAGAGAGACACACTACAGAAACTCTGCAACCTTTGTCATCTTCAACTGAGAACAAGGGCAAACCAAGGGAAAATAATACCAGTGGAGACTAACGTATGTGTAGCACTTAGAATATTAGCTAAAGGAACCTTCCAGAGACCAACAGGGGGCATGCTAGGGATGTTGCAGGCATCATCATCCAGGATCCTACATCAATTCCTGAATGCTGTGATATAACATGCCAGTGAATATATATTATAGCTTTCCCATACACCTGAGGACAGAGCCACAACTATGCAAGAGTTCTACTCTGTAACTCACTATCCTGAAGTCTTGGGTGCCAAGACCAAAGTACCACCTGGGGAACAGGGTAGGGTGTACATAAATAGAAAGGGATTCCACTCCATTAACTGCCAGGTCCTGTCTAACTCTAAAGGAATCATCCTGAATATGTGTGCTGGCAACCCAGGCAGTTACCATGGCTCTCATATCTGGCACACCTCCCAACAGTATCAGTATCAGATGTTTACTAGGGGGATATCCCACAGGTTTATTTAGTTGGGGATGTAGGTTATGCACTCAAACCATGGCTGATGATGCCCATCAGAAATGCACACACACCAATTGTAGAATGTTATAATGAGGCACATGCTCAAACAAGAAATATCATAGATTGTGTCTTTGGGCAGCTGAAGTAATGTTTTCAGTGCCTAGATACATCTAGGGGAGCTTTGAAGTATAATCCCCATAGATGTGTTGAAATTTTCAATGTCTGTGCCATACTTCACATTATTATCCTGAGACAACAGCTTCAGCAGGAACACCGAGGGGAAGGGCCACACGTCCCACCACCACTGGCAAGATCAACACAGCCTCACACAGGTGAGGAGTCAGAGGGGGGACTAGCAGCAATGGTGAGTGTAGGCAGATGTAGACATGCATAATATGTCCTCACACTGGCCAAGAGGCAATGGATAGCACACACACTCACCACCTCACCACCTAAGGGACTAAAACATTCCTGCTATGCACATACATACAGTAACAATAATGCCAAGCAATGCTCACAACCTTTACTTACTCTGGTAATGGCTGTGTACTCTTAGCATCAGACAGAGTCAGCCCCAGTTAAAACTCTTGCAACTGCCGGACTTCAAAGGTAAGTGTTGAACCTGGACTCGAAAAATAAATGTCAAAGAACAAAAATAAATGGCATACTCTTGCATACTGTTGCTTGCTAATGTAAGTAAGTATAAAGTGGATGATATTTACAGCAGTGACATCAGTATGTGACAGCACAGACTTTGTAAGTACATGTCCTCTATCAACTAATTGGACTCAGGCATCAAAGATTCATACATTCAAACCACTCAGATATACAGATTTCCAAAGAATGTCCACAGTTTGGCCTCATAGAAAATAATGGCACACATTCAGACTTCATATCCCTCAGAAAAATCATATGGTAATGGAAAACCTGTTCTATCAAGTTTATAAGTTTGTAAGACCAAAATACAAAAGCCTATAAGAAAGCAGTACGATTTTCAAAATAGCATCACAAAAACAGATATACTAAGCACTAAGTCAGCTGTACATCCCGGGTATCAGAAAAAATACTTATGTATCCCAGAATCCAAAAGGTAGAAAATCAAGGATATGGCACAGTTATCAGCATTTGCACAGGGTGTTGTGTGTATGTGTATGTGGGTGTGTGTGTGTGGGGGGGGGGGGGCAGGAGGCCTAGGCTGACACAAAAGCTAGTGACTGTGTGAGTAAGAAAGACAGACAGACAGAATAAGCTGTGAAAAAAGTGTGTGAGAGTCTGCAGAATTGCCAAGGTCTGTGCTAGTTCTATGTCCTGGTATGTTGGACATGTGTGAGCTGTGCATGGTAGAGATGACAGTTCTTCATCATCATCATACCCAAATGGGAGAACTATCTCTGCCAGCAATTGCACTGGCACATCCATGCCCATGGTTATATGCACTGCTGCTGTCCTCACAAGTACATCCAGGATCACAACCCCATGACCTACCATGTCTGAGTGTGTGGCACCTCACCCACACTTTGACTATGGCCAGAGCCAACAGGCACTGAAGCCATAGTAACCACATTACCCTAATCAAGTGTCTCACCCTCCACCTGTACAATATCAGAGGGCTTACTGGAATGAGTTTGCATAGTCCTACTGGCTATGTAAAATGGAATTACAGAGGATGTCTAAATGTCAACCTCAGTGTCAGATTCAACCTCTGCACCCCCCCAACTATGCACCACCATCATCATCAGAGACTACTGATACTCTGGCATCAGCTGGTAAGAATCCTACACTTACATTGTCAGTATCACCTGTAATAATAAGCAACAAACACAGAAAATAAATGAATAGCTACACTACTACAATTTAATGTATGCTAACAAACTAACATTGGTGCCACTGTCACATACAGTACATCACTACACATACACAGTCCTGACACCCACCTCACAATTTTTTACCTTTCTATGTCCATTAACAATACTTTTAACTGAAACTTGAGTGACACGTCCACCTCAAGCTCATATGTAATGAACCAGAATGTGTTGTTAACTGTAACAGTAAATAGGTTCCCCCCCAAAAAAATTATTTAATTAGACCAACTTAACTATTATTTTCAGTATAATATTTTACTATATAAGAAATTGCTAAAAACTGGAAAATCCTCCTGGGACATACTTGTCCTCCCTGAAACAGCAGCACCAACATCAATCACATGCTGCTGTGCACTTTTGACTGAGGTGTCTGGCTCCCTGACAGTGGACGGGAACTCTTCATTTGGTGTCAGTGGTGGCTGTGTAACAGCCCACCCCATGGTAGCCAGCTGCCCATGGACCACTGCTCTCTGGGCTGATAAAATCATATGTCCTGCTGTGACCCCTACAGGATTGACATCGTTCACTATCTAGTTCCAAATCTGTATTCTGTCAGACGCATCCCCACATCTTCTCTCAAGCAGAAAGACACCATGTTGCATAAATGCTTGGACAATTACATCATTCTCAGGGTCACTAAAGTAGGTGTGCAAGAACACTTGGGTGCTATAATCCTATACATAAATATTTTGGACAATTACATCATTCTCAGGGTCACTAAAGTAGGTGTGCAAGAACACTTGGGTGCTATAATCCTACACATAAATATAACATAAATAAAAGTCCTGCTTATATATACAACTATTATCATTTTTTTAATATTACCCACTAGAAAAACACAAAACTTCAGGTATTAAAATATGAAGGATTATTTGGTTGTAACATATCACAGTTGCACACAAACAAAGGTTTGATCTAAATCAAGGATTAACAAGAGCAAACCTCTTTAAAAACAAAGTTTTTGGTTGTGGCAATACATAAATGGTACTTGGCTCCCCCACCCCCAAAACAATAGGCAAATGACAGTTTATACCAAGCAAGGAATAACACATCAGTCAATTGTTATAAGTGCTTTCCAAAAATTATTTCAAAATGTGCACACATTTACCACAGAAAAGTTATTTTTATACAATTGTAGATCACCTCTACCTGTGCCCAAAACTCCCATAGAGGTGTCTATGAGTCATCTTAGAAGGCTAACAGCCCTGTGTTATTGATAATATGCAACATTTGCATTTCACTGAAATGATAATAGAAGAGTGTAAAGAGAAACAGCTGTAACAATAATACTTGTGATAAAAGTTAATAAGGCTGTGTATCTGTGAAAACAAACAAAAATGCCTGTGCCATCAGTAAATTTCTAAGAAATGCATACAGATCGAAGTTGCATTTATGTCATGTATGCATGTGTGTGTGCGTGTGTGTCTCTAAAACAATATTTTGCTAGTAATGTGAGTAAATCTAGTATGTATCTGAAAAATTTAATCATACCTTATCAAGATCAGTAGTCTTCTGTGCAGATAAATCCAAGGTAATAACAGTCTTCTTCTTTGCTGTCCACATACACAACTCTCCTCACCTTCAGGTTTCCTTTTTATAGTGAATATTCAGGCCTGTGAGAGTGGTGAAGATGTAAATGAGGTGTGAACTCATTATAATTGCTGAATCCCAACGTTTTGCTCCATTTAACAGGTGGAAATATAGTGCAGGCACTCCCTCAGTGTTAGTTGCTAACAGATTGTAACTGTGAATTATTACTGGTAGGGAGAAGGAAAACACAACAGCAATTTAAACTTCCTTACCTGCAGCGGATGTGTCACCAGGTTACACTTACAAAGTGTAGAAGTAATTGTATCAAGGTATTAAATGGAAGTGAGAAGCAGACATTTCTCAGTTTCTGTTCACTAATATCTAAACTCCCATGCCTTTCTTGAAAACTGTATATTACTTAAGCAATAACCCATGCCTGGGTGTGGGTAATGCTGGATTTACCCATGGTTGGTGTGGTTTGATCACGAGGGTGAAGCCCGAGTGGACAAGCAAAGACAACCGTAGGTAAATCCAGCATTACCCACACCCAGAAGTGGGTTATTGCTATTATACAATGACATTATTTAAGAAACAAAATACTTTTCTTAAATAATGGCATTGTATAATGCCTCTGTGCTGCCCTTCCACAGCTGTCCGGTATTCTGCGGCAGTTCTGATGTACTGCGCATGCGTATGCTTACACAGTACATCAGAGCTGTGTGTGGAAGCAATGGAGAAAGGAAGATCTTTGTTGCTTTTTTAAATGTGTCTCACTATGTTAAAAGAGTTTAACATAGCGAGATAGCTTTAAAAAAAGCAACGGAGAAAGGAAGATCTCCGTTCCCTTTTTTAAAGCTGTCTTGCTATGTTAAACGAGTTTAACATAGCGAGATATCTTAAAAAAAGCAATGGAGAAAGGAAGATCTCTGTTACTTTTTTTGTTTTAAGATATCTCGCTATGTTAAATTCGTTTAACCTAGCGAAATTACAGCAACTGAGCTCTTCCCTTCTCCGTTGCTACCAAAAACACAAAAAAATCAAGACTTATACTAATACTAATACTTATACTATTGGGGCGACCGGACCTTTTTCCATTAGTATAAGTCTGATTTGCAATGGGCATGCTGGACAATCAGCGTGCACGTTTTGGAATATTAATGGGGGTCATTGCATAATGTCATTTAATATTCTCATACATTGTAAAGACAATGGTATAAAATGCCTGACAAATCACATGCCTAAGATTATTGCTCAGATAAGAAAAGAATGAACACAATACAAAGAGGAGACAAAGTTGCATTGCTGCAAACAATACTCATAAATGGCTCTGTGATCAGTCATTGCAGTAAATATGTAATTGACACGTACAAATGACTGACAGTGTACAAGCGTTACATGTCTTGTTAATACTGTGGATGAAATGGGACTTGCTTGTATGCACAATGGTTTGGATTCCTGCTGCAAAGCTGTTTCTGTGGCAAAGAGGAATAAGACACCATTACTGTATTTTGTAGGTTTATTGGTGTACAGTTCAAATCAGACATGTAAAAATCTGTAATGTGTGCTAAAATTTATTTTGTAATGCTGTGTATGTTTTTTTTTTTTATCTTAATATTTGTGCAGCACTCGGCTTAACACAAATATGGTGGAATGGATAAATAAAATAAATGTTGTCATGTAACATACTGCATACATTACACCTGTGAATCGAGTGTGTGTATAGCACAACTGGTAAAGAGGGTGAACCATGCAGTATATATCTCTATATAATGGTTCAAATTCCACATTTGTCTTTTAAGGATGAAACCTAATAAACACTGCTTAGAAGGAAGGATAAAACAAATTGAGCTTTGCCTGTCATGTATGCATGCTACCTACCTCAACACAAACATTGTCTAATGGTCCATGCAAAAAAGCAGACAGGAAGCAGACAGTAGTCAATTTCAAAATGGATGCACTATTACATTTTTTACTTACCATCACACAAACCCACCAAATGGCATTGTGCAGTGATCAGCAGTCTTCCACAACACCTGCAGGTCCAGAACATTTGCAGACAAGAAGCAGACAGTAGACAATTTCAAAATGGATACATTGTATCCTGTATGGTTTGCCACCATGTAAACACGCTAAATGGCTTTGCGCAGTGGTCAGCACACATACAAAGTAAAGGATGTAAAAATATACAGCTGCTGCTGTAGTAATATGGCTCCTGAGAACTGTTGACATGGCATGACACACACACACACACACACATATATATATATATATATATATATATATATATATATTAGGACATGTGTGGTTGTAGTGGAGCAGATCAACTTTCTACACAGCTCACATTCATCCATCACAGTGACACTTGCATATGGCACAGGCGTGTCTGTCTCCACATACCATCATTAAATGTTCTGTGGTAGACATCAATAAATTTTGTCTCATACACATGTTGTTACTCTGTGATATACACAACCAATGTATCACATGTTTTGATTCAATTGCAACCTTGTGGAATTCACTATATGTGCAGCTGTGTTGCTATATCCAAAGATTATTGAGGTGGTCAGCAACACCATTGTGTGACTATTAGCACCTGTGCCAGGAAATGCTCTGCATGAGCCACAAACAACAGATCTCTAATGTGTCCTGATATGGCATCAGGCAACTCAGGCACAGCTTGTTGGTGAAATACATATAGGCATATGTTGTACAATTGATGTAAGTACGTGACATTGGTACAGTTGTATGACTGTGTGCATAGTACGAGTGGGTGGAATGTGATGAATGACCAAGGTTGTATTTGGAGGTCTTTTTACAAATCATTATTTCCAATAAATGTGAAATGTTAAGAGGAATACACAACTAAACACAAATCTGGGTGTGGATGCCACCAGACATACCCAGCTGGAGGAAGCAGAAAATCTGCTAGGAGGGCAGCTCATCTGTGTGCTCTTGACTGCTAATAACACAGAATCAATGGGCCCTGACAACATCACAGGTTGCCTATGGTGTTACTCAAAACATGAACCTACCAGACACAGTTGGATCATTACTTTAACATGGCCTCCAGATGGCCTATGTTCATGTAGAAGGGTGTACAGCAACAGGCATTATTCTAACTGGGAGGGAACATCACCTGATGAATGCATGTAGAGACCCATCCTGACTCTCCTCATCTGTGAGGTAGATCAACAAGTCATCATGGACCTTCTCTAAAAAGACACAGGTAATATCCCAACTCAATAGAAAACATGCGTGATTTCTTCAAGCTACATCATGTCTGTTACAGCTGTTCGATGTCCTCAAGAAGGTCAACAAGGGCATGCATGATGCAACACTATCATCCTGCATAACTTGACCTGGTCAAGGCATTTGACACAAATTCACACTGAGGTATTACTGATAAACTGTCACAAGTGGCCACAATCACCTACATCACCAAGTGGATAGTTCATTGGAGTACATGTGTGACAGATAAATATTTTGAAGTGTGTGAAGTGACCTATACCTAGAGTCTAGGGATCAGGTCCATACCTCAGGGCTCTGTGCTAGGCCCTTTCCTGTTCATTATTTAAATCTCAGCTGTCAAGACTGACTTACTCACCCTTTGTCCAACCAGCTTTGTGGAGGACTGAAGATTGTGGACAATAATTGGATCCAAGTGTGGTATTGGTATAATGCAGACAGTATCAACATACACAAAGGATTGCTACCATAGCCATGGGGACTGGGCAGATGAGCAAAAATCATGGGGAGTATTAGTTAAGTTTTATAAACAGATGCACAAGCTAATTATAAAATAGACAGCACACCCCTATGAGAGCTGACCAAGTGGTATGTAACTTGTGTACTCAGGTAGACGGTATGTGGAACATCCACTAGCATGTGCCCACACTGCTGACTAATCCCTTGTATGTAACACAGCTCCTGAGTATGTGTAGGACATCCACATCAAAGGGCATTTTAGTTTCATAGTTCTCAGCCCTCACCACATCAATAACTGATTACAATGCACCCTTTTTCATGCACCTCCCAAAACATCTTCCAGGGATGAGTTACTCACGTGCACCACATTTGCCACAGTGTGCTCCCACACATCTTATTGGACATAGCTAAGTATTCTTTTTGTTGCATAACTATTAGTGGTTGATGGTGCAGAGCCCCCATCAAGGTGTTATACAAGATGCATGTGTGATATGTGTTCCTGTGATGCACACAGTAAATACATAGCTGACTGACAACATTGATGGCATGGGTTACATTCATAACACTGAAGATTGTGCCATATATATGTCATGTACATCCATCAACTAGCCAGGATTGCTCATAATTTCAAATACAGGTGTAACAGTGTCCCTCCTCACACCTCTGGCAGATGCTAAATTTTGAGGAAGGTGTGCTTGATTCCCATATATTGCTGACAAATCATAATAGTTGTACAAGTGTGTTCTTGCAGAACCATCTATAATCTCTCACTATCACATAGTTTATGTCAATGACATGGGATTAATGGTGTTATTATGCTGATATTGTCCATGATTGTGCATGCTTCTGTCTACTGTTGTCCGTGAGCCTGTTGCTATGTGTCCCTCTTGGTTGAGGCCTATGCTAGCATAACATTCATATTCAGGCAACTCATTTTGCACAGCTTCACAATATGCACCTACCCCCATTGTATGTACTGTTCTTGACATATGTCCTCTCCATTGTTCATGTTAGGATGCTTATATCACAAGGAATTTTCTCCATTGATATGGCACCTTGTGTGATAGTCACATAATATACAATAACTATGTGATGATATGATTGTACCCACAATGGAGGTGTGCACAGCAGTGCATACTGTATTATGTGCATATGTGATTACTGATCATGCTACAACTGTCTTTTCTTTGTGGTGTATGTACACTGACATGCCATCATCAGCTGTACAGTACTGTGTTTCATCTGTCTTCTTCCCCTGTGTTCATTCCTAAAATTCATCTATGTGTCCCTTTCAATACACACCCTTCCCTAGAATAATTATACATATTTCATTATATGTACTCTTGCTGATCCCCGCCAGGACATTTATTCAGTATGCCTACAACATATTTGCACAGTACTCTGCACTGACTAAACATTATTATAATATGTTATAACTTTATTAGTTGCCTTATATTAAGCCCTGGCAATCATTGTGACTGTCTGAGCAATCATGCAGAACACGTTTGCCCGTAAGTAAACAAGTCTGCATATATGCAGGTGTTCATGCTGCTTAACATGGTTTTCGGGCCAGCAACACTGCTGCGGGCCACAAACCTGCAGTTGCATTCATGTAAGCATGAGGCATGGTAAGCATATGTAATTAGCCCTGCTGCTCATCACGCTAACATGTAAACTCCCTGTAGGCTTTGTACGATGCCTACAGTGAGTTTATTGAATCCCCAGGTATGTCGTATCAGTCCAATGAAAATGCTTGCTTTTTTACCATATAGAAATTTCAGAACTTTCTTCTCCTACTGTGGAGTTAATAGGGATAACCCCTTTCCCTATTTCATGTGGTATCTCTCATCTCGAAGGCATGTCTTCACTTCCTTCTTTAGACAGCAGCGTTCATTATTTCCCTTTTCATTTAAATAGTTTATAACCTAGTCTTCTCCCTCATTTGGCTATACCAAGTTTGTGTTCCCCTTTTAAACCTCCCACCTTGATACCATCAGTTATCTATTCTTACCTGCTACTATCTGTTGTCTTTTATATTATCTAGCACATTCCAGGTGTGAAAAATTAACTTACACTGGTCTCTATATTAAGAAAATATGAGATAAACAACACAGCCAATAAATAGAAACTGCTGCTTACAGTGCCTGCATTAAGTCCTTTCCCCTCACAAAGTATTTTTGATTTTTTAAATAGTGAGAAGAGCTCTATAGTTCTATGTTCATTCAGTCCTGGTACCTGCTGTTCCCTTATTAAATGCCCCTCTGATGCAGTATCTTGCACTTGAGTGTCAACCATCCTTGAGTTGGCCTCTAAAACTTTCATTGCTTCCGTGAAATCCACACAATTCCTCATTCCCTCCAACAGGTAAGTCTTAATTGTAACTGGGTGTAAAAGCTTAAATTTGAGTTGCTTTATTTTACAGAGTATTTGCACTTGGTTGAACACTGCTCATTTTCTATAAGTAGGCACAAACTAATCTTTGTATATAAATACCCTCAGTCTTCCACATTCCAGGTTCACTCCCAGCTTCCAAACTTGTGAGATTATTCTCTCCATGTGGGTATATGTTGAAAAGCTTACCAGAATTGAAAAAAACATTATCTTGGGCAGCCATATCATGGTAAAATGGGGTCCTAGGCACTGTAATGGACCCCTACCCCACAGCCGTACTACTGTTCCATTACTTGTCTGTCATTCCCCAGTTACCATGAAACACTGTTCATACTTCTGAAAGCTAAGTTTTTCTTTGCTTCTGCAATAATCAAGAGATTTACAGCAAAACACTGACAGCCATTTGCTTTTCAAAACAAAACACTCTCGCATTGAAACTAGACAGCATGAACAACAGAACCTTCTCTCCTCTTTCCTTGAAACTCACATTTATTAAAAATCTATCTGACAGTTCATTAAACTAAAAGAGACATGCTGAGATTCATAGTCAAATAGCAGCTATGGACATTGTGTATGAATTCAAAAGATAAATAATGCATTCGCTTATAGCCTGAGGCAACACACTGGACACAAGTATCCATTTTAAGTGGCAGCCCAGAAGTACTGTCCGGTAAAGTGATGTGGTCAGTGTCACACAGCAGACAAACTAAAGCCAATGGAATGCAACTTTTCACTACAGAGAGCAGCTCATTAACAACTCATAGCTTGACTCATCTGCAATGACCACTGGGCACACTGTTGTAGGTCAGCACTATGCATTTTACTCTCTTGATGCTGAAAAAAAAAACAAGCTAAATTAAAAATACATTCATAGTTAACATATTAACATTGAACTCACAGACTTCATGCTGTCCAGTTTATTCGCAGCCAGATAATAAGGATACTGTCAGTTGTCAACAATACGTGGAAACCAAGGATCATAACTAAAGAACATGACTCATATCATAGCTCATCTCTGGAGCGTTTTTCCCCGGGTCTCCGCTGAAAATGGGCTCTATCCCACTCAAACTTTCCCAGTAAAGAAATGTAATAAATAAATATGATGATGTTCCTGTTAATTACAACCGATTCTTTCCTTTACACCATCACTACTTTGCTATGCAGAAACCAAGTGTTTGTATAATTACACACACACACACACACACACACATAAATATGAGCATTAATTACAGCACATTGTATGACTGCATGCACACAGATGTTTAGTTGTGGTCAGATGAATTGACAACTAAGTGCATTTAATCTCACTGCTGTAAAAGCCACACAATGAAACCCGTTGCATCCCCCTTGTCCAAATCAGTGACAAGACTCAAAATCAGGGAAAGAGTTTAGATATTTTCTTATATACATAGTTGTTTGAATAACAAGTTTTATATTAGCAAGCATTTTCTGAAAAATACAATGGCTGAAACTCACATTCCTGTCATTATTTAAAGACTGTAATCTACAAAAAATTCCCAGAAAGTTGCAAGTTCTACAAGGAACAGAGCAAAATACTTCTCAAGTTCTTTACTCTGGAATTCTACACAAATCCAAAAATAATGGGGGGAGGGGTAGTCAAAGGCTCAAAAAGGGACAACTTTTAAATATTATTTTATTTTATATTTTGTTAACCAGGTAAATACTTTGCAGGGAATGACTCTGGAGCACCTTTGGAGTGACTTGCTCAAAGTCACACAGTAAGAAAATGGATGTTGAAGTATTCAAGCTCTGTACTTCTGATTACAGGAATTAATTTGTTAATAGCCTACAGAATTAAGTACCAGACATCTCTAATTCATGAAACAAATAACCAAACAACAGGTGTTGCTTTGGCGTGCATTTTATGAACCATCTCACTTGCTTATAGTCACACGGTAGACAAATGAAGGTGGAAACAAACTCACTGCCCTGGCCTCAAAACCAGCTCATAGCTTTAGTGCTTCAGGAAGTACAAACATTCAGTAAGACAGCTCCTGTCATGATTAATAACTACATAGACAAGGTACATAACAGCATTAGAAAGTCATAAGAATGCTGTGGACTTACCCCTGAGACCTGTTGTTTCAGGCAGGGGTTGGGTCACTGAGCATGCATCAGTTTGGGTGGAATGTGCACTGAAACCTGTGCTAGAACTTTTTCCTAGAATCTTGAGAGATACAGCACAGTTCATATGTTCTCTGTCTAAATATTTGACAGAGAACAATGAGAAAGAATATATGTTTGTTACATTGGATGTCAATAATCTTTGTACAGTTATTGACAACACATACGGAGTTGAGGCTATTGAGAGTTTACTAAGTAAAAAGACTCAATACAACAGTGATGATATCCAGAGAGTATGTAAATTGTTGACCATCGTATTAGAGAATAACATATTCTCATGTCAAGGGATGCATTTTAGACAACAGCGGGGTGTTGCCATGGACACACCCTGTGCCAACTCATATGCCAACCTTGGGCTGGCATATGGGGAAAACTGCATCATATTTGAGACTACACATGCATGGGCCAACAGCGTATGCTTTTATGTACATTTTGTAGATGATATTTTTTTCTTATGGAGTGGTACAGAACAAGAGTTACAAACCTTTATTACACATTTAGAAGACAGTTCTGCATTTTTTAGATTTTCGGTTAATTATTCTGCTCTCACGATAGATTTCTTGGATGTAAGTTTGAATAAGGAGGAAGGGTGCAAGGTGACTACATCACTGTATAGAATGTCAGCACAATAGCCTATTAAGTTTTGACAGTATGCATCCACGACATACCTTTCACAATGTTGTCAAAGGACAGGTATGTAGGATTTCAAGGATATGCAGTGATGACAAGGGATTCCAAGAGGAAGTGGACTGTTTTCAGAATAATTTACTACATAGAGGTTATAAGTATAAGAAAATAGCACCTCTAATAAACTCTAGCAAGTCTAAACGAAATAGTACAGCTAAACCTTGGCTATATAAAGATACTGGTGATATAGTAAATGCATATAAAGCATCATCTGCTAACAAAGGTAATGAGGAAGAGAGAGTTAAAATGATATTAACCTACAGTAGTGATGTAGGTAATATATGTGGTATCATTAGATGACACTGGCAGGTACTATGTACAGATCCGAAACTCATAGAGGTTTTGGGTTGTACATCTAATTTTGTATTTAGAAAGAATAGGAGTTTAAAAGATCTACTCTGCAAAGAACCCATCACCAATGTAAGAAGCACTATTAAAATTAACAAGAAAGGCACATATCCGTGCCATCAATGTAAGGCATGTCGATTTATTTTACAGACTCAGGTCTTTGTGCATCCAAGGACCAATAAAGAATACACATTTAAGGGCTATGCTGATTGTAGGACTCGTAATTTGATTTATATAGCAGTCTGTCAAAGTTGTGACACATATTATGTGGAAGACAAACTATATGTTTAAGACCAGGATAGTTCATCATTTGTCAGATATAAAACATAGTAATGATCATAATACTTTGGCACAACATATAAAAACCAATGAAACTCATTCATTTTTATTCATGGTGATACAGGTTATTACTCCCAACACCAGGGGAGGTAACCTGTTTAATGATACTGAATGTGCAGAGACTAGGTGGATAGTGAGGCTAGGGGCAGACAAGCTACCAGGCCTTAATGCTGTTGTACCTTTAAAACCCATCCTGAAGAAAAAGAGGGTAAAATACTGAAATGTCATAGGATGTTGATTATTTTAAATGTGGTATCTTCAGTCTGTTCTGCTATCTGATGAAGGGCATATGGCCTGAAAGCGCTTATTTTAACTGTGATTTTTATTGAATAAATGTTTTATTGGCTCTACGTGGAGTTCTCTGCCTTATTGTTGCTTTTTGAGGACACTTTATTCATTATAGGAGCTGATTTAGGTATTCTGTGTTAGTTCTCTTGAAGGTACAAATGATGAAATATCTATAGCTTTTATTAGGTTTGCAATAGTCCCAAATTAAGAATGTTTGATTGTGGTCATTTATGAAATCTGCTAGTATATCACTTGCAACAACACGTTCTGCTTTGATGATTAAAATTCCACAGTACTAGCCTTTTTGCTAATGGTATTATTTTTGGTAGAAGGTTATATGTTTTGAGATAGACCATTTAGATTGTTTTTTCATACCAATAGGCTGATGTTGGCCAGTCAATATTAATGACTCCTGCATAAATGATTTCTGAGCTGGTATTATCACAGAAACAAATCATGGGTATCAAGTATGTGGTGTTTTATTTTCATTTTACATATATATATATATATATATATATATATATATATATATATATATATGGATGGATTCAGTTCTTAATTTCGAAATACAAAAATCCGAGGTTCAGAATATCAAACTCAGAACTTCGAGATCCTGGAATCTCAAAATTAAGAACCCCCTCTCAAAAAAAATCAGTCAACACATCACAAAACATGTTTTTGCAGGGGCAAGCACCCCTGCACCCCCCCACACACCCCCGCTACTTAAATATACCAACTCAGAGATCACACTACAGCAAGGATAAGTGAAATTTCCCGTTCCGTGCTGTATGGCGATCTCTGTTCAGGATTTCAAAGTTTTAAAACTTCGATCATATGGTCTTCGATCATATGAATTTCAAAGTTTTAATCTTCGAAATTCTGTATGGGATATATATATATATATGTATATATATATATATATATATACATATATATATATATATATATATACATATATATATATATATATATATATGTATATATATATATATATATATATATATATATATGTATATATATATATATATATATATATATATAGGGTCTATATCAGATAATCAAAGTTTCAGAACTTCGAACACCATATGGTCATCCCCATATGATGGAAGTACTGAAACTTCGAATACCTGATAAAAAAAGAAAAGAAACAAAAGTAACAGCTTTAAGCAGGGGGGCAAGACCCCCTACACCCCCACCTACTTAAATATACCAACTCTGAGATCGCACTTTAATGGAGTATGGTGCGGAAAGGGAAGATTTCCCTTTGCTACACTGTAGCTTGATCTCAGAGTTGGTATATTTAAGTAGCGGGGGTGAGGGGATGCAGGGGGGTATGCCCTCCTGCTTAAACCCTTTTATTTTATTTCCTTTATTTTTTTAATTGTTCGATGTTTTGCAACTTTGATCACTAGTGTTCGATGTCTAGTGATTTGAAGTTGTAAAACTTCGACAATTTAATACAGACATATATATATATATATATATATATATATTTTTTTTTTTTTATATGTATATATATATATATATATATATATATATATATATATATTTATATATATATATATATATATATATATATATATATATATATATATATATATATATACACACACACACACACACACATCCGGGGTGGTGCAGCGGTAGCATTGTTGCCTCACAGCAAGAGGTTCTCCCATTCGATTCTTGGCTGGAGTGCGGGGAGTGCCTTCTGTGTGGAGTCTGCATGTCTTCCCCGTGGTTGGGTGGGCATTCGAAAGACATGTGTAAATGGGCATGCCTTCATTAAAGGTTGAACGTCGAGCTGACACCTCGACGTTCGTCAAAATCTACTGCCAATCATTAGAGGACCGGAGTTCCGCTGTGGCGACCCGTAACTTGGAAAAAGCCAAAAGACAACAACATATATAAAAAAAAATATATATATATATATATATATATATATATATATATATATATATATATATATATATATATATATATATATTAGATTACCAATGAACTTTGATTAAAAGTAAACATGTTAGACCAGTTCATCAACAATCAATATCATCTAAAAATAAAATATTGGACTTAACATGGTTGCAAATGTAAATAAAAATGTTACATTTGCGATCACATAAAAGAACTACAAAGGTTACCTTAACATGGGGGCTCCACCCCACACCCACAAAAATAATGTACACTAACTCCTCAGTCACATAACCACAGAGCAATAGGATAACTCCTAAAAGTATGTTACGGTCAAACTGTTGCAGTGTGATTGCAATATCATTCGACCACTTTAACCACCAATGAAAGTTACCAAAAGTAGTGGCATGCAAAGAAAGCATGCAGCAACCATACTCGTGATAAAATATGTATGTGTGTATATATATATATATATATATATATATAGATATATAGATATATATATATATATATATATATATATATATATATATATATATATATATATATATATATATATATATATATATATATATATATATATATATATATATATATAAAACTGTCTTTCGGCTTTTCCCGGTTAGGGGTCGCCACAGCAGAAATCCGGTCCGCTAATGATTGGCAGTAGAGTTTTACGTGCTGGCTTGCCGGGCCTAACGCACAACCTTCAGCGAAGGAACGCCCATTCACGCATGTCGACACACAGAAGACGCTCTAACTGAGAATCGAACGTGCAACGTCTAACTGTGAGGCGACAACGCTACCGGAGCATCGATACACATACAGGACTAACAGGGTCATTATAACAACAGATTTTTTAGTCTCAGGGAAGCATTGTTTCTTGAAGATGGTGCATTTGAGATAAATTTTTGTTAATATTGCAGTATCTCCTGACCATTTTTTCCCCATCACATCAGAATATAGTGTAGTCACACAATCTGAATTCTTCATTTTATGTAGTTTTTTGATGACATTTATTTGACTGTTGCATATTAATAATTAATAAAGACTTATATCTGTTCAATTTTATTTCAGATACACCTGGCATTGAGGCTTACTATTTTTAAGCCTGTCCAAAAAGGGTCTTTAAGTGTAGCAAATGTAGTATTGTTGGCATTCTCAACAGTGTGACTAAGAACTTGTTTTCCAGTTTTGAGAAAAGTAGTGGAGCTACTGAACAGATCTATCACCTTGCAGTCTGGTAATTCCACATTGTTATAGATTTTTAAAACTATTTTGGGAAATTGAGTTAATTTGCTTTTGTAGGTTTTAATATAATGGGTGTGAGGTAGCTTGCTCTGTTTCACTGCAGTTTTATCTGATTGGTGCAGTGACCTGGTATTGACTTTTTTGGCTGGTTTAGTTCAGTAATGGAGAAGCCTTTTGTGCTTCTCCAAGATTTTATAGCTATTTGAAGAGTGTGCCAGCTAAGTGCTACAATTAATATAAAAGTAAATTTTAGTTATGTTTTAGTACTGTGTATGGTCAGTAACAGTAGATGTGCTCAGTCTGTTGGGATGTGATGCTGTTAGAACTAGTGTGAGATAGAAAGCAATTTGTAGCCTGTGTTTGATTAGAAGAACGAGTGATGTTATAAGTGAGGAATGGAAAACAATGAAGGAAGTTATATGGGAAGGGTGGGAAAGGGACATGTTACAACATATGGTACAGACAAAAAAAGTCAATCAGACTGCATGTAAGTATGCAAAGTACTTATTCAAAATTGCACGGCACTTTTTGTGAGAGAAGCCTATAAAACAGGCAGCTCAGAGGAATGGTACTACAAGATAAAAAGTAAACATAAAAGAGTAGGAAGAAGAAACTAGTGGCACAAAAAGTAAACAAAAGTGTAGGAAGAAGAAACTAGTGGAACAAAAAGTAAACATAAAAGAGTAGGAAGAAAAAACTATTGGCACAAAAAGTAAACATAAAAGAGTAGGAAGAAAAAAACTAGTGGCACAAAAAGTAAACATAAAAGAGTAGGAAGAAAAAACTAGTGGCACAAAAAGTAAACATAAAAGAGTAGGCAAAAGAAACTCGTGGCACAGCTATAGCAGAGCAGAAAAAATCTGAAAAGGAGAGGGCTTCATTAATGATCGATTAATAAAGCACTTATCTTTATTATTGATCTAGGGAAGTCAAATGCAGTTTAGCTATATTTTTTTTCTGTTATTTTTTCCTTGGAAGAGGAGAGGCAACTGGTTTCAGTCTATGAAATCTAACTTTCATCCTGCAGGAAGTTTTGTCTCAAATAAATGACTGGTGCCAAAATCATGGACTGAAACTAAATTCCAAAAAATGCATTATTGTATCCTTTAGGAAGTCATCTACAATAGGGAACACCCACATTGCTAATACGCCCCTAAGAGTTAACCCAGTTGTTTGGGATTTGGGAAGTTATGTGGGCAGTGACCTAACCTTTGACCAACATGTGACTGTTGTTGTGAGAAAGCCTTAAATACTGCATTGCTTATCAACAAAGGGATTCTGTCTAGATCTAGTGATGTCATTGTTCATCTTATTCAGCCCTCATTAGACCAGTCATTAAATATAATGCCACCTCTGACATTTATCTGTGTAGGCACATGCAACAACTGGAAAGTCCACAGAGATACCTTTCAAAAAAGGATGCAAGACCAAAATAACATGTCCTACCTGGACCGACTCAAAGCCCGGTCAATATATTCAGTATCCTATAGACTGCTAAGAGGTGACCTGACTCTGGCATACAAGGCATCCTCCAACCCATTACTGATGGATTTACTTCACATGAGCAAGTCAAATGGCATCAGAAATACTCAGTCTAGCGTTCTAAACCTTTTCGGCAACATATTCAAAACAGTTTGTAGGGACAGAAATATCTCACAGAGGATACCAGTGCTGTGGAGCAGCATAAAACAAAGTTTGTCCCTGTCCATTTTCAAGCGCAACTTGGATCTATGGATGGGAAACAGAAAATGTACCCAAGGGCTGGCTCTGAACTATTAATTAGCAGAGGCAGCTCCTATATGTTTTATCCCATGAGTGGGTCCCATCTTATCTACAGTATGATCCCAGTTATTCTTATTAGGGGTTATATATAATTATCTACAATGGGATGGGTAAAGCCAGTCTATAATCAAATGAGACAGGTTATTTCAAACAGAAAAAGAGCAATTGATTAAGCTTAAAATGTCCCACAAGGGCAGCTAGCCTAGTACATACCTATGAACCTATGACTATCTGCCAAGAGAAGGAAACTGCAGTTCTAATTAAATGCAAGAAAGCATTGTTTACTTAGTAACAGTACTACTGCACTTTAAGGACTGATTGTTGCGACATGATTGCAAGCTTCCTTTAAATATATTCAGCAGTGTTCCCTACCTGAACCCAGTAGAGCTTTCTTTCCAATTTTATGGTGAAGAGGAAACAGACTGAACTTAGAAATCATATTGCACAGTAATCTGCAGAGGCTATAGGCTTCAGACTTACAAACCTGCTCTGTCTAAAAACAAGAACTAGAATATGAATTCCCTGCATTAAGTTCTTCCAGTAACTCCGAAGTGCTTAAACGAAATCTAAGCACAGTTTGTAATCTAATTACACTGACAAACCCAAGAGATCCCCATTGTATAATTTTGTCCACAACTAACCAACTGGTCATTTCTCATCATGTTACTTTAATACTGAGTGCAAACTTTTATAAGATTTTGCATTTTTACATTGGGACTCCCCACATTATATACTAGATCTTTTTCACCTCCCTTGCTTACTTAGATCCTAAGACAAAGGAACTTTTTAATGTAGCAACCTGCCTTTGGCCTAGTAATAGAAGCCTGAGTGCTGTCCAGCCCTGCCTGTGTTCTGTTGGATCATCATCAAGCACATATCTGAAATATCACCTTTATACTTTTTCAGGTCTAAGGTATATGAATGTTTTGCATGCTCCCTCTCTGCAGCTGCTGTAGGGATAATGGGTGTCTCTCTCCGGCTCTTTTGATTATATATGTAAGGCTCAATATTTCAGGAATTACCTATCCACATATGTAATAGCGATTGCCTGAGACCTCTGTGCACTGTTTGGGAGGAGTCTGCTTTTTCTACTATTGTGCAACTGTGCAGTTGTATGTGTAATGTCAGGGGTATGAACGGTGTACAACAGGTTTTCTCCCTACAGAAAAAAAATATATATCAGGGTCTGCTTTCTTCGCATTTAGTGGCAGCTTTCAATGATCTGTGATGAAAGAGACACTACAAGAGTGATCAGTTTTTCTGCTGCATAGTAGAAGCCTTTATCACATACCTCAAGCCTATCTCTTAATTTCAAATTGATTCTTTACTCCTGCCTTATTCTTAAATTCGTATATTGCTATCCATATGTCAGTACTTAAATAATTAATCTGTCTCAACATACTATTACTCATTTTCTTCTCAAGCACACTTTAATTTTACTGTATGCCTCCTTCCCTACATATTCACAATATGCAACAGTTTGTTTCATATTTGTATATAGAATCATAGAAAATAAAAGGCAAATGGGCCCAGGGCCATTTACACCTTGCCAATATCCATTCCTGGACCATGTGGAATAGAGGGGTAAGATATTTGGCTCTAGATTAAGTACCCTTTGTAATCAGCAGTGCCAGGTAAAAAGATTTCCTAACCATTGTTGCGACATGATTGCCAAAGGTACAGGAATTATCTACCTATGTGCCAACGTCTCCCACAATGCTTTATTTTGAATTATCTACTCGTGTTCCAAGACCTCTCATAGAACATTCATGTTGAAGTGTGGCATTGTATGTACTATAAAATGCTTGAAGGTATTGTTTATCAAATGTCATGATATCGTACTTATAGTCTTAACCTGTTTTTTGTGCATCAGTTGCTGACCTATTTGCATATCAGAGGGCGATTTGGCGATAACAACAGGTTTGCAGTAATCTGAAAGCTTGGTTAGCTAGAGACCCCCATTTGCAATTTAGAGATCTACAAAGTAGATGATAAATAGCACAGATCCCTGAGGAGCACCACTGGTCACCTTAATTTTCACTGTGGATGCACTGGCCACCCTTACTACATGGATTCTATCCCACAGCCACGTAATGAATAATTTGGAGCTCATTCAGCTTGTTTATTATGTTAGCATGCGGTATGGTATCAAATACTTTAGCTAGGTTGAGATATGCTGCATGAATCACATGACTACTGTCTAGGGCTTGTGTTACCCTATCAGAGAAGTTGGCATGAATCAGTAAGCAGAATCTACCCTTTACAAAGCTGAACTACTAGGGGTTAAATCTTATAAGATTTTTGATATCATAGCTGATTTGGTCAGTTATGTTGTGTTTCATAGCTTTGCAGATGAGACTCATCTGCCTAATGTGTCTGTAGTTAGGAGGGTTGTGAAGCTGCATCACAGCAGCTGTGTACTATATCTCAAAACAAAATCCATGGCTAAGCTCAGGTTAAACAACTGTAAGACTGGGTCCACTAGTGTGTCTTTTGTACTGTTTCACAACATACTTCTCAATTGTCCAGATTTTTGCAGAATGTCAGTAGTTTTGTCTCATATTTTTAGCCTGTTCCTCATAAAATTTGTGGCTTTCTGCCAAATCACTGATGCCTGAAATCACTAAATAATGACATGCATTTGAGTTTCAAACTTTATATCTTTCAGAAAATGTATGGTAACACAAGTCCTGTTATTCTAATAACTTTTTTAAGTTTATAAGAGCAATATTTAAAATCTGCCACTCTTTTTGAGTGTCTGTCCCTCATTATTTTAGGCTTTGTCCAGATTTCTTGTGCTAAGAAGTTGAGAGGTATGTTTATCAGGCAATTAGATATATCAACAGATCCCGTGGATAACATATTTTTCATTTTGTAGAGTACCTTTAGCAAATGTTCTTTGGTTATTAATAATGGGTTTGAGATTCTGTGAGATATGTGGTCTTTGCATATTGCTCTGGGATGAAATTTGCACTAAATTTATTAGCTGATATGTCGGACCTGGAGAAGAAGTGCCATTTTGCATAGGTTCTGAGTAATGCCAGATGTTATTCCTTAATTTCCTGATGTAACTAAAGAAAGATATGTAATTGTCTTTAGCTTCTAATGCTTGTCTAAGTTTATGGGATGCCTTCCATTTCTGGATGGTGTTTTTCTTAGTTCTTTTGATAGCTTCTTAATGTTAACCTTGGTATGAGGGGTTTTTGCTTTTCATTATAGTTTAAGAAAACTTTTTCTTTTATTGCATTTTTTTATTTATACATGTAAACCACTAGGCTGGTAGGGACTGCCAGGTCAATGCATTTATCCAGGTGCACATAGAGATTGTTGTAACTATTTGCTGTGTCAGTATGTTGGGCAATTCAGTAAAACTTGCAATTAGAGACTTCATTATAGAATTGTAAAAGGTTAGTATGTATGAAGTATTTGAATTTTGTGATGTCTGCATCTGAGTTTGGAGATTTTGAAGGAAAAGGTTACCAGTTTGTGAACGGATTTAACTGGGGAAGGGAGTACCAAAAGATAGTGCATATTGATACAATTTTGGTAAGGGCCATGTCATGAATATTTTGCCCTCTAGTGGACTCCTTGACAATTTTTTCAAGATGGTTTTGATTTATGAACTCAGTGAATTTTGGGGTGTAACCTAAGTTGAGGAATAGGTACCCAAGTTTATTGCCAGACTGTTAAATTCTCCTAGGACACTGTAATTCCTGGTAATTTGAAATTCATCCATTGTATTTAGGAACCTAACAAAGTTTTCTGGGAGCATAAAGCTGGTCCTGCAACATGCTCTGATGTGATAATTTGCCCTAGTTAGTGTGATTTGAATCTTAGTCAATTCAACTTTTGAGTTTCTAAGGATGTGCCTAAATGTGACACAATCTTTAACTAATATGGATACTCCAAAGCTTGTAGCATTGGGCCAAAAGGCATGGTTGACACAAAACCCTGGTATACAGCAAGTACTTTCTGTAGTTTTAAACCAAGTTTCTATAATAACACATACATGTTTCTACTCTAAACACAGCAGGACCTCAAGACCATACAATTTGTTATTCAGACTCCTGACATTGACCAGAGACAACTTGATGTAGTCTGGTGCTTGATTTGTTTTGTTTAAGTTGGGAAATCCAATAGCTGGACTTTCTTTTAACCATATAAGACAGTTGCAGTAACCACACAACAATTAATAATACATAACTACTAAAAGGAATAACAAACTAAGACCAATGTGGTTGTCTAAACTATTTAGAAAATAAAAAAATATAAATAGCTAGTCACATATTATGACTATAGAAATGTACCATTGACCACACTGCTTCTACTTAAACTACAGAGAGAAAAAACTACTGTAAAAAGAAGTAAACTATAAAGAAGAACTAGAACAATAAGACAAAAAATATTCCCAGAATTTGTACACTAATGGCACAGTCTTGCCTTCATGCCCTGATGTGACAGTGGGATTCACTATAAACTTGGGTTAGAGAATATGCTTTATGAATCTAGTGTCAAACCTTAATAGTCCATGTTCCTTTGGAGAGTTCCACAAAGAGGAAATATTTTTCTAACTTTTGCCACAAGCTGAACGACAAACAATTTATGTTCATTCTTTAAACTTTGTAGCTCCAACGATGTGTAAGTTTTCGAGTTATCAAATGACGGGATATATGGAGAGAAAAGAATAATGGCTGTTACATGGACTACAGTGTGCCATATAGAATGCATCAAATTACAGTCACCAAATGTGTGTTTAACGTCAGGATTCTCATCAGCATATCCTGAACAGAAAGCCGCCAGCTAGTTACTACAGTGGGCATCTAATATACATCGTGAAAAATGTTCAGTTGGTGCTCATGAAGCAAGGGCCAGAGAGCTAGCAGCTTAAGGGCATGAAACTGAGAAGAGAAATTAAGATCATATCTTGCCCAAATCTGTAGCACAAGGTTCTCTCTCTTCTTGATCTTGCAGCCTCTATGTTAGAATGGAATAGCTGTTTCTACAGATGAGATGAGATACTTTTATTTGTCCAGTGCTAACATTTCTCCTGTTGCAACCTAATGGCATCATTGTGGGGGGGGGGGGGTAACTACATGACACATATTTGAAGACATAACTGCATTTTGTAACTGAATCATGTTCCACCATTCACTATGTTCCAAGCTATACTTTTCTTTTAGAAAGTCAAAAGATGCAAAAGCCAGACAATTATTCACTGTCTGAAAAAGATCCGTTAAGAAATGATGCCTTGTTGTTTCCATTTATCCAAAAAATACTAACAATAGATATTTGTCATCCTGTATGACCTGAAACAGGAGCTTCCAGAAAACATATGAAGGGTTATATCTAATTCCTTTCTAAACAGATTGACTGCTAAGTGACTGGCAATGAAGGCTGTTGCCTAAAGTGACATGGAGGTCCCAGTGTCTACGAAAAGATGCCCCAAGGAGAACTGCGAACTAATATTTGAACCTCTAAACTTGCCCATAAGGGTATAGATGTTTCATTGAAAGTAATGCCCTTATGTAGCATAAAAACGAATGCATACTTCTTAAAATCAGTGAAACCAGCTCCACCTTTAGCAATGGGTAGTTATACAATTTGTTTGCAAGAAACATATGCCTTTTCCCATCCCAAATAAATTTAGATAATAAGTTACAAATGTTCATCAATGATTTGTTTTAAGGAAGTATAAATATATGTCGCATAAAATAATAGACCTTATTACATAAAATCATGTTAATTGTGTGAAGCCTGTCATGAAAAGGAAGATACAACATGCTTCCATATAAGGGCAGTTTTTTTTAAAAATCTTCCCATAGGCATTTTGAGTTAATTATTCTTAAACTTTAAGATGAAGATATATGCCCAAATAGTTAAGATGAACAGTAGCCCACTGAAAAATAAGAGGGGGCATTAATGATGTTAAGGGTGTTGCTGGAAATATTGTTGTCTTATCATAACTGACCTTAAGACCAGTGACCTTTTGGACCTGTTCTAACAAAGTGTATTAGAATGTCTTTAATAGGATCAACAAACATACTAACTCTTGTCTCTTCATCACCCATTTTCCAATCTCCAACAGATTTTGAAGACAAGTTAGGCCATACAAGGGGATCATAGCAAATAAAAAAGGGTTAGAGAGAAAGGGCAGCCTTGCTAAGTTCTCCTAGTAAGATGGAGATAACATGAAACACGACATTCCATTAAAATCCTTGATCAAGGAGACGAACATAAGTCTTGTGTAACTGTTACAAATTCATTGGAAAATCACATTATCATCATCATCATCATGGTCCAAATAAAATTCCAATAAATCAAACTGAAGGCCTTCTCAAAGACAACCAAGATACCAACAGATGCTTTAAGGCTTTTACTTTGATTATGAATCAGTGTAGTCAGTGTTCTTGTTTGAAATGTACTATGTCTTCCCATTATAAAACTAGCTTGAGCTGGGTAAATTAATTAAGGAAAGCAAAGGTGAAGCCAGAAGGCCAAAATCCTAGTATAATGTAGTTTCTGAATTAATTATTGATATGGGCCCATAATGCTCAACCCTAGTACTATCTTTTCGCAATTTAAGAAGAACTACAATTCTGGATTCTTGTAAAATGGCAGTATTCTGCCAGATGAGAACTTACAATTAAATAGGTGGACCATAAGAACAAGCAAACAATCTTCCAGTACTTTATAAACTCATGTAGTTAAGCCATTTGATCCTGGAGCTTTGTCCAGGAAGGAAGCTTTCTTTATTTGAAAGACTTTCTTACAACTTATTTCCACTTTTAACCCTGATGCTTCTTCCAAAGATAGTTTATTCTGAATAAAATTTTAAAAAATCTTCTAAGGTAGATGTATATTGGGGTGGAGAGGCATATAGCTTTTAATAGTAGTTTTTGATTGCTTTGGCAAACTACTTGTATACCTGCTTTTACCTGGCTTTATTTCAGCCTATGAAACAAAACTCTGTTGGCCTTAAGCCCAGTCGACAATGACTGAAGTTCCACCCTTATCAGATAGAGAGCTGACTTTTTCCTGAATAACATGCTTACCTCTCCACTTCTTAGAACAAGAAATCTGGACAAAGCCATAAATAAAAGTGGAACAATGGCCCAAAAATAAGGACAATTTTTAAATATCGCTCTTACAAACTTAGAAAAGTTGATAGAATAACAGGTTTTGCATTAGCATGAATTTTCTGAAAGGTATGAAGTCTGTAGCTCAAATATGTATAATTTTTTTCTAACTTCATCCTTTAATGATTTGCCACTAATTTTCCAGAAAAACACAATTTTATGAAAAACTGACCAAAAATATAAGGCAATAATCTGGATATTCTGTGAAAATCTGTACAGCTGAGAGGAATGCATGACGAATACTCTTTTAGCTTTTTATAGTCCCTAATTAAGTTCTTGTCCTTGAATTTAACCTTTTGGCAAGATGACCAGCAATGTTAAGCCTCTTCTTCCAACAGTTGGATTTTACTATGCAACCTGCTTAAATATTTAGCCTTAGCTGCAACCAGGATCTCCTTCAACCCTAATTTAAATGTCTCCTACCAGAGGATGTCATGCAAGTAAATGGGTTAATTCGGGTAAAATTGTTCACTTCTTGATAGACATACTTAACTGAATCGGGCTGTTAAAACATTAAGGTTCTGCTAAGGTGATAGATTGTGAAATGTAAAATCTAACACTATTGCATCATTGTCATAGAAGACAAATGGTACCTCTGTAACTGTTTCTGCACAACGCACTACCCTAGAGAGATCATCCAATAAGCTAATGTGATAAATGAGTTTCTATTGGAAAACATTATAGTTACAGCCAGAACCATTTAGTATTTTAGCTATGATGTGCAACCCAAGATTTGCTATCTCCTCTTTGAGTACTCATTGTGCCTTAAGATGCCTCAGAGACATAGGATTAGTACTAACCAAAATGGAATCAAGTACAACATTAAAGTCCCCACTGACTAAAACATTAGGGTTATTGCTAGCCAATATGTGTGAGTGAGAAAAGAAATCATAGAAAAATGCAGGGCCATTAATATGTAAAGTATAAAGGCAACACAACAAAAGGGGCCCTTTACTCTTTCCATCTTAACCAGTACCCACCTGCCTTCATTATCTTTTACTATCTCCTTCCTGCATCATTGCGACTTATTTTTCACATAAATATCAACTCCCTTTTTCAAGGAGTGAGCTAAACTAAATACAATATTCTCCCCATATAGAGATTTCAAACATCTACTATGCTTTCTGGCCAACTTTACCTCTTGGAAGAATTCAACATCAAGCTTAAGTTTTTTTTTTTTTTTTTTTTGTTAGTTTTTTGAAAACACATGTTGTTTTACTCTTTAAACATCTGGTATTTAGTGGCATTGCTCCTAATGACATTTTAAACATACATGTAAATAGGAAAAATATAAGCCACAACTATGTCACACATACTACAGCTATAGGTTCATAGGTTCATAGCTAGGTACTAGGCTATGACCCTAGGGCCTATACAAGCCCAGCCAAAAAGGTACACTGGCTTTTGCCACCCAAGAAAATTATTTTCCTGTGCCACTGTCGATCAGAGCCACAGAAGTGATCCCCAGGGCGAATTTCCTATTTCCCATCCAATCATCAAGATTTTTCTTGAAGAGCACTAATGAGGAGCTTTGTTTGATATAGATAGGTAGTTTATTCCAGAGTATGGGAAGTCTCTGGGACAGGAATCTATCCCTCTGGCATGTTTTGTTTATTGTGGTGACAAGGTTTAGGTCCCTAGAGCATGTAGCTCAGAGGGATTGGGACTTCTTTAAGAGGAGCATGTCCAACAGCTCTGAATTTGACTTAGCTTTATATGTTAGGCAGAGATCACTTCTGAGCAGGTGATATGCGACAGAGTAAAGCTGGAGATTTTTGAGACGGTCTGCGTAGGGCATCTATTTGAGGCTGGTAATCCTATTTGTGAGGTATTTCTGCGGCCTTTCCAGTTGTTGTAGATGTCTTGTGAAGTACATACCAAAAGGGGAATTGTACTTTATAATGGGTCTAATGAGTGATGAGTAGAGGGGAACAATGACCTCTTTTTTTCTGGATGAGAAACCTTTTGTGATGAGGTATGCCACATAGCAGGATTTCCTGACTACTGTGGCAATGTGATTATCAAAGGAGAGACTACTGTCCACCTGTGTCCCAAGGTCTCTTATCACACTTTCGGTGTTAAGTATACTACCGCCTATGTTGTAGTTCATGGGTACAGAGTTTTTACCAAAGGGGATGACGATGCACTTTTTGGCATTGAGCTTGAGGCCATGGCTTTGAGACCAGACATCTGTCTCGATGAGGCTCTTTTGTAGGATATCCACATCGTTAGGAGTTTTGATTATGGCTCCAAGTTTGCAGTCATCTGCGAACTTCATTAGCCAAAGACCTTCTGTGTTAGCCTGTACTTCGGAGAAGTAGATACCAAACAGGAGAGGACCCAGGACTGAACCCTGTGGTACTCCACTTGTCACTGATCTGAAGTCGGATTTAGAGTCTGATACTTTCACAGTGTGGGTTCTGTCAGTGAGCCAGTTGGCAACCCATCTTGTTGCATAGGGATTTATACCTAGTTTAGTGAGTTTATCTATAATTCTAGAGTGGGAGATGGTGTTGAAAGCCTTGGCAAGATCTAGATAGGTGGCGTGAACCACCTTACCCTCGTCTACGGCTTTGGTGACTGCTTCAAAGAAGTCTATTAGGTTTAGAAGACATGATCTGCCTTTTACAAACCCGAACTGGGTGGGTTCCAGAGTTTGGAGATTACCAATGTCTTTGTTTATAAGTTCCATGATGATACATTCCATGGCCTTGCAGACCAGGCTCGTCAGGCTAATGGGGCGGTAGTTCCCAGGGTCCATGGTGGCTCCCCCTTGTGATGTGGGATAACTGTCACTGTGCGCCATTCAGCAGGCACAAAGCCTGAGGTGAGGCTATGACTGAACATGGTACTTAGGGGGGGTGCCAGTTCGTTCTGTAGTTCATGTAGAATGCAGCCTGGGATGTTGTCTTGTCCCATGGATGCTGTGTTCTTTGCTTTGGAGAGTGTGGTTTTTACCTGTGTAGCTGTGATTATAGGAACACAAAAAGACTTCTGAATATGACTGCTGTAATCTTTGCTGGTTGTTAGGAAGTATTGAATTCCATGTTATTCATTCATGATAGTAATACATAGTACCATCCTATCAGTCAAAGCCCAATAAAAAGAATCATGCCTATTCCAGTACAAAAACATTAATCAAAACTGATATCATTTACTGGAGTCACTGCTTCCTCTCCCCATGCTCAATGCAGCTATGAGAAAGATGAAGTTAGCATAAAAATGAAATAAAATAGAAATAAAAATTAATGCATGTAACTACAACACCAGTTATGAGGACCTGCCTTTTACTTTCTCTTCCCTAACTGCAGCTCTTGAAAACGTGTGGTTGATGAGTGGGGAAAAATGAAACAAAGTAACTGTAGCAAACATAGTTATAAAGACTATTGAAATACCTTGGACTACATCTAACAGGAGCAACCAGCTAAAACACATTATGTTGGCTAAGGTTTATATATATTACATCATTTACTTGATTACAGACATCTGAGCTCTTCATAATTAATAAAGTGAAGACTGTGTGTGTGTGTGTGTGTGTGTGTGTGTGTGTGTGTGTGTGTGTGTGTGTGTGTGTGTGTGTGTGTGTGTGTGTGTGTGTGTGTTTGTGTGCGTGTATGTGTGTGTGTGTTTGTGTGTGTGTGAACTTGTGTGTAAAAACTTCTGCATCTCTGTGATTTTCCGTATATATGCCTGAATGTGTATATGTGTGCGTGCACATGTGAGTATGTGTGTGTGTTTGTGCGCCCACACATCTCAGCTTTTATAAGAGACACTGTGTCTTTCTTTGTCTGTACATCTGTCTGTGGGCATGTATGTATATGTATAAATGTGCATATGCATGTATATATGTATGTATGTATATTTGTAAATGCCTGTGTCTGCGTGTCAGTATTTCTGTAGACATTATTAATTACTTACATATTTTATATTTTGAATATAAATTACTTCCACCAATAACAATTACATATCCTATAACAATAATACATACATATATATATTTATTTATATACCTTCAAATCTTGAAATACTGGAATATTGAATTTCAGTATCTCGAGATGACAACCACAAAAACTCACTACAACAAAACAACAGAAAACCAGACATCACTATACTGAAAGTTCATAATACTAAATTTTCAGTATGAGATGTTCTGTTTTCACTTCTACCCTCCAACATAGAAATAAAACATAAACATAACCATCCTCCCTATACTATCAAATAAAAAACAACACATACACAAACAAAACCCTAGAAATCTATGTCTAAGAAGGGCCTCACCCCCCCCCGATAATTATATATATCAACTTCAAGATAACACTACCATGAAAAAAAAAAAAAACTACTGTAATGCACTCTACACTTCCATTGCATACATTCATACCCATACCCATGAGAAACACACACTACACATCTACAAAAATCTCCACTTTTAAAACTAACACACACAAACTTTCATCTATCTACCCCAACCTTCTTCTAACATTACCCAACAAATTAAAACTTTGAACTTACAAACAACTGCATTTTTGTGATTGTCATCTCAAGATTCTGAAATTCCATATTTTAGAATTTTGAGATTTGAAAGTGGAACTATATATATATATATATATTCATAATTAAAGAATTTAGCAGATAGCCCATCTCCAGGATAGGTATTACATGGAATTAATAGAAGTTACCAGGGCTAAGGATGACCTCTTACTGTGGTGTCTGGTTTCAAAACACCACTGAGTAGCCCGTTATTACTCCATAATGCCCACCTCATTAAGCATTATTACTTGCCTACAGACAATTAAAGAGAATTAGCTGAACATAGGTTTTTAGTTTTGTTTTTCCTTTTCTTTTTTGGCTTTGATGGACTAGAATGACATACATCAATTTTCGTTGAGAAGTTTATATATTAGCATTATTTTGTTCCACTTAGAATTTCATGTGAGACTTTGGATGGTTTAATTTACTCAGTATTATGTAATAATGTGATTGTGTGGAAACTTCTGCAGAACATAAGTAAAATGGAAGGACAGAAGTGGAAGGAAGGAATGATGGTATCAAATTTAAAGTCAAGTATGTAAGTTTGTCTTCATACTTTACTACACATGTGCTGTGTAAACCAACATAAGGATTCAAGGGAGCCTGAGACGCCTGGAAATGGAGGAAGGATAGAGCTGTTATTTTGGAATTTCCTTCAACAACTGTAGTGACTCCAGCAATCCCTGATCTTTTGTCAGATTTCTCATATATTTTCACATGTAAGGTTTACAATGTATTGTATCAGCACACCTTCGTAGTCTGGGATTCAGCCTGAACTTTTGGATATCGTTTGTATGTGTTTGCATAATTCCTCCACGTACTTGCAGGTAAACGTCTCCTCTAAGTTGTCCACATATATTGCTTTTGCTCTTGTGTTTCCCCCTGGATCATGACCACATGACACAAAAAGGCCAGTAGAATTAGTCTACATCTTCATATAATATTTATTAATCAAATAAAATAAATAAATTAGGTGCTTGACGAACTGTAGTTAAGTATTGCAGCATACATCTGTTGCTAGCATGTGCAAAGTAATATACCTTGGGAATGGGAATAAAACTCAAGAGAAGACTATGATGTGATAAGCATATTAATTACAACAGAAACTATAGTAGTCTTTTTGGATGACCTTCCATTAGGCAAGCAATGTGTGAACATGCCAAGCAAAGATATGATGTGAGAGAAAATAAGCTATTATTCCTATAAAAATCTTACTGCTAGTCCCCACCACATACATTGTGTCACATGGTAGAGCCCCTCTATGCAACAGTCAGACCAAGTGGAAATAGTCTAGATAGAACATGACATGTAAAACATTGTGATCGCTCATCAGAAATCAAACAGAACAAAAATAGAAATAAAGGATCTTAACATTTATTTCCCCTGGTGGATTGGGAAAAATATTGTAAAATGTTCAAGTTCCTCAAAGTAATCTAGAAAATCCAAGAAAACAAAGCATTTTTGAAGGCAAGTCCAGTCATGAGCAGCTGGCATTACTGAAAGCCCGGAGTTATAGCCTAGTGACTGTGCACGATTTCAGTACAACAAAAGGAGATGGAGCAGTCTTCCTACTCAAGGGGCAGGCTACAGTGAGAGTGGCAGTGCTGCAATGCACTGAAGCAGACAGAAGGGGATTCTCAGAACAGAGGGGTATAAAATGTCATTTATCTGAGAACAGCAGCTAGAATATTTGGCAGGAAATTCATCAAATATGTGAGCATCAAAATCATTATGTCATTGTAGTGCATATGTTTATTTTTTTTAACATAATGTATTTTGCTTGAAACTATTAGCATTAATTATGAACAATGAATTAACATCTCACAGAAAAGCAATTTATTGGTATGATTTTCCAAGCATCTCTTGGGTTTCCAACTGACCTAATTAAATATCATGCATAAAAAAAATAAACAGCAACAGTTTTCTGTCACTTCATTATGAACTTTGGATGTAGTTTCTGATGGCATATTCTATATTACAGATGTAAAATAGCTGAAAGAGTGAATCATTATCTACCTACCAACAAAAGACTTTACTTTAGAAAAGTCAGTGCTTTTAAGTAAATAATCTGTATTATGTATGACAAATAGATGTTTACAGATCTCACAAGACTGCAAAACATATCAATTCCACCAAGTATTATAAAGTTCTTAAATAATATTAGAGGAGACACAAGTTAACACATTAAGAAACAATGCAGTGATAAGAGATAGCACTTGTATTACTCATTCACTGTGCTAGTGTAGGTTTCGTAAGTGGAAGTCTGAATACAAACATTGCCAGCATGTTGTAATTAATGGCCTTCTAATGTCTGAACATGTAACAGGAAACTTGTGCCCTGGATTCTGTGATCTTCTGAGTTAACCAGCCATGTCTTGAATGACTTACCCTTCAGTTCAGTACTGCTCACTGAAATGTCGAAGACAGTACTGTTATTCAATGTTTGAATTTGTCTTTTGTTCATAGTGAAGGTTTCAATATCTCCTTAGGGAAATGCAGTTGTTCTCTAGGTAGTATGACATCTAGACCCTTCATTACTTAGGTTTGCAGGTAAGTGTATTGACTGAACTGCTTTATTTATTCTCTTTCCAAGACAGTAATACATTAAGATGCTTTGATTTATGTTCAAACAAAATTGAAATTTTTAGAACTGCATTTTATTTATGGGAGTTTATATATATAAATTCAATCCTTATTTTAAAGAATATCTGTTGTCTAAAGTTAAAATCTTATCCTAGCATTTTCACTGGAACTTCTTGGTTAACAGCATCACACCAAGATTTATAAGCACACCAACTTCCACAACTGGCAATTATGAAATGCAATAATATGGCTAGCATTAGAGGAAAAGAACAGGATTGTGGGAAATTTGATGAAAAAGGTAGTAGGCACAGTGTTAAAAATCTTCTACCTCAAACTGGTCTCCTAATATAACATAGTTAGCTTGAAAAAAACAAGATTAGAAATGTTCTGCCTTTTACCACTGAATGAACTCATATGGCAAATCTGAGTGAGATTGGCAAAATGAGGGACAAAGCCTTCTGTCTCAGACCGATCATTCCTTACATCATTTCATGAGTCCCATAGACAGGTAATGCAAGCATTATGTGTTTTGAGATTTTGAGTTTTATGTCAATTATATCATATAGTTGTATGTTATTTGTTTATGAATTTACTTAAATTTATTGTCACATGACCTATTTTGAGGGAAGACCAGAGATAGTATCCATACATAGTAGTGGTAACTTTGGAATTTCTGTTTTCAGTAAGTGGTGTGTACTCATTTACATCCATTTGAGCTAACATGAACAGTGCCAGGCTAGACTTCAATTTAACCAATAGCCTTTTGCCTCAAATAGTAAAAACCATATGAAGAGAAAATCAGAAAGGGTGGTGTAAAATACAACACTGGATGTTATTTGACTCACAAGGGTCTCCCCACTTTGGTCTGAGTGGTACTGGACATAAGAACAGGGTCATTGAAGTTTTCCCCACTTATGTCTGTATGATAAAAGCCGATTAGAAATGTGGTTAAGGCTACTTGCTCCAGTTGCTACTCTCCCCTTCCACATCTGGGATCTATACCTTGACTTTTGCCTCGCACACAAACGTCCAGGACAGGAAAGAAGTAGGAAAAATTATGAAAATAAAGACTGAGATTCATTTTGCCCTTGAGACAGTTGACACCGACAGTTAAGGCTGTTAGCTGTAGTCCCTGTGGTACAGAGATTGATTGCTCAGCCCTCATTCGCCTTCTGTGTAAACTTGAGCAAATCAGTTAACTAGACAGTACTTGGGGCCAACTGGCAGTTTGGTCTAGGCTCGTTAATGAGCCCTGAATTTTAAGCCTAGTAACAAACTATGAATAGTTTGATGTTCAAGGTAATGAAAACTTTATTTTGTAAAGCAGTAAGGAGCTACTAGCCTGTATGTCTCTAGCCCTTCTACGCATTTATTCATTTGAATATATATATATATATATATATATATATATATGGGTTCATATGAATCCGTCGACAGCCGAAACATCGACGCTTACCTCATCGACACCAAGGCATTCACCGTTCAGAACATCGACAATCCAGGTAAGTGATTTTCCCCCTTACAGGACCCATGGTAGCACTTAGGACCCATGGTAGCGACTGTTGAGAATTTGCGTTGTCCATAGCGTCGCACTAGCGAAACAAGTGCTACCATGGGTCCTGTAAGGGGGAAAATCGCTTACCTGGATTGTCGATGTTCTGAACGGTCGATGCTTTGGTGTCGATGAGGTAAGCGTCGATGTTTCGGCTGTCGACGGATTCATATGAACCCATATATATATATATATATATATATATATATATATATATATATATATTTTTTTTTTTGCTAAGCCATGGAACTCATAGTAATATAATTTTGCAAAGATGTCATAAAAAAGGCTAGCTGTGCTGTTTTTTTTTTCCTTTATTTTTAATAATATAACCAAGAACATGGTTGTACCACTAAAGATAAGGATGTTATATCTTCAGCTACCTCTTCCTACTACAGACTATTTATTAAAGTGGTGCTTCTATACAAGATGATAGGGCTGGCGGATGAAGCAGCTGTTAAAAAAGAGATTAGCTGTGGTGATATTACCCACAATCTTAAATGCATGGACTTAACACTCCCGATATACAAATGTAAAACTGTTTATGGTTCTTTTACATTTCATTGTGGCATGTTTTGTAGACCTTATAAAACATTTCATTCCACTCATATAGATGTATTTTGGATTTTCTATACAGTAGTACTGATTTCTTCAGAACTGCGCATACTGTGACATTTACATACCTGAGGGAGAAACAGAGTGGCAGCAGGTAAATTTTCATTTTCTTTAAAGTTTGTTTATAACACTCATTTTCTATTGGCACTGCCATTCAGTCTGTGTCATCACAGTATCCTCACTTTATCATTAAATGTGTAGCATCACAAGGAAAAGTTGGGGTTCCTAACTGTGCACTTCTGGCAAGTGTGACTAGAAAGTGGAGTGACTGAATACTTACTGAATTGCGGGATCTCTGTTGCTTATGAATAACTACTATAATAAGACACCCTCAGTATTTTATGACCATGAAGACTTAAAAACTATCTTCCTACCATATGAAGTAAATTACACACCCCACAGATTGTCTTAACTTACTGTGACCTGGTCTGTGTAACCGAAGTGAAGAATTTAATTGCATGTTTCTGATTTCTGTTTTACTGAGTTCAGTGATAGATAATATTTGTGTACCCAGATTCACTTGGAAAGTATAGAACTCTGAAGTCTCTGACTAAAGATGGGTAATTAATCGACTGGTTTAATTCATTGACGGAGGATCAGCAACTAAATGTCATTGTTCCTTTATGCAACTAAACCTAACTACTTAATTAGGATAAATGGAGTAGCTCTACTGTAAAGATACCTGTATATCTTCTGTGAAGTAATTGATGCTGTTCAGTCCATGTATATATATATATATATATATATATATATATATATATATATATATATAGGTGTGTGTGTGTGTGTGTGTCTGTGTCTGTGTGTGTGTGGGTCCCCTTTACATAGTCGACTCTTCAGAAAGTCAACTTTCATATGGCCAAGACCATATGATCGACTTTCGAAAAGCCGACCATGGGGAACCGCTATCTCCATACAGTGCAGAATGGGAAAATTTCCTCTTCCGCACTGTAGTGCGATCTCGGAGTTGGTATGTTTAAGTTATGCGGGGGCGTGGAGATAACAATTGAAAGGTAAGTGTTTGGTGTGTGTTATGTGTTTATTTTACATGGTAGGCTTTTCGAAAGTCGATCATATGGTCTCGACCATATGAAAGTCGACTTTCTGAAGAGTCAACCATGTAAAGTAGACCCATATATATATATATATATATATATATATATATATATATATATATATATATATGTATACACACACACAAACACACACACACACACATAAATAAGCTTAGTAGGGAACATAAGTTGCTTGATAAATTGTTTCTCATTTTCCCTGAGAAATCTAGCAGCATATGCATTAATAACTTGTTGATAGTACCCTTTTAGTTTCATTAAGACCTGCCTTAAAATGTTAACTTTGTGAAATTTCAATCAGGATAAACAACTGACTGACACAAAATAGTTTAGATTTTCAGTGCTGGTATGCATTATATTCATTTTCACCTGCATTCTTACCTCTTTTTTTATGCCAGCCATAAATGTAACATATGTTTCTTCATTATATGTCAGCATGGTATGAGACATTTCCACATTTTCAACCTTCAGTACCACTGGGCAATGGGTTCATATAATACTATTTTGTAAAAACAGACACTATCAGTTTCAAATCAATGTTTTCTTCCATTGTAAAATTATTATATAGTGTATGAAGAGGTGTTGCAGGTACACTGTGAAATTGCTTGTCTTGGGTGTGTTATGTTACAGGCTGCCAAGCCTCTGAACTGGTCAATGTCTGACCATATCATGTTGCTGCATACCCTCATTTTGAAGTGTTTCCAATGGATTAATGCACTATTTGGCTTCAGACTGATGAAATCAGATTTCATTGCACATTAAATGTTTAATCATGTACACATCTTTTTATTTTATTTATTTTATAATCTTGTTTATTTTCAGAAAGTAACATAAGTGCAGTTTTAATAATTTTAGTAGCGGGCATTGCTAACTGTTGAATTTCTCTGAGGTTTGTAACCACAGGAAAAACTGCAGCAATACAACTTTACAAATGAACAGAATTTGTGCTCCATTCTGACAGAAAATCATGCAAATCTAAATGTTCACACTAGACTACAATGTGGACAGATACTGTTCTCTCTCTCTCT
The DNA here is from genome assembly GCF_019279795.1 of Protopterus annectens. Lineage (NCBI taxonomy): Eukaryota > Metazoa > Chordata > Ceratodontiformes > Protopteridae > Protopterus > Protopterus annectens. The sequence continues at coordinate 5,321,454 of NC_056734.1, read as the reverse complement.
ATCTCTCTGTAAAAGGTGATTTTGAGGATGATACAGGTAAGGACTAGTCTGCTTAGGAGGAAAATCCTGCGTCCTACATTATACAGTTTGAGCTTAGCCTATTATACAGTGTTAGAGATAATTATTATCAGATCTGTTATCACAATTGTTTGTTAATTTGTTATCAAAATGAACTCAAGAAATTCATCTCTTGAGATTCACTCTCAAGATGAATTCCTTAAGCTCTTTTTCTAAATGCAGTAACAGATTGGTTTTGATTGTGTCCCAGTCATGTTCTTCCATATTAGAACTCTAGTATACATTAATAATGGTGGAATTTCATTTTAAATAGTTGTGGTCATTTTCTTATTAGCTTCTTTAGGCAGCTATTGCAACCAATAAGATTGTCTGCTAATCTAGGAACAGGAAGAATAGCTATGAAGTAGATGGTCATTGCACAGTTTATGTCTGTACAGAGAAAGGTGCAGCTAGCTATCTTAGTAGTAGGTGACTCTGAATACATGATAAAACTATGAAAATAGAGGCTGTTGCTGACTCACATCACATTATATCCCATGGTGAGTGTATACAGACATAAAACCTCAATTTCCAGTCTGCACACATTGCATCAAAGAATGCCATAGTCATTTACAGCAATTGCTTAACTAAGTAAAATTCAGTATCATAACTTTATGATTTAAGCTAGTTTGCAGAACTGCAAATGGGCATTGTACTTTTCAGAAACTTCCCAGAGCCCAAATAAGTACTTATTATTCTGGCTTTCTGTTTCTTATTTAACTATTATAATGATACAGTCTCCCTAATGCAAAATCTATTTAACATCAGTTAACATCAATTAAGTATGTTTACTATTTCCTCTTGGGGCAAATGCATAATAAAGAAAATCAGAGATATATGTTGCTTTTATAACATAAGTGAAAATATTATACCTTTGTTTAGATTTTAAATATTCTCCCTGCACTGAGATCACTTGATATAGGAGAATGTGTTTGCATCACATGGGTGCTCTAGTAAGTAGTTCAATGGAGTTAAGTGAAGGGTGTCACTGTATCCCAGTCAAACAACTGCTACCACATATGTTTGAAATAAAAACAAGTTCTCTTTTTAAACTAGCTCTGTTGTGTAGCTTGAAGAGGAAGGGTACTGAAAGATTATTTAGTATATGCAGTTGTGTATGACCAGATATTTATATGAAGCTGTAACAATGCTGAAAGTTGATATTGGCCTAATATATCCCCATCCTATTCCAGGTAGCCAGCCCTTTCAACTGCTACCTCCAGTCATACTGTGTCCTGAAGTCACCGGTTGCTCTGTAAAGTAGGATTATTATTTATAGCATCTATGTTGAAGAATCAGGCAGGTTTTATTTCGCAATGTCAAAAGTAAGGAAATTAAGCATTAAGATTACTCTTGTAACACTTTTCTGACCTTTCATTCGACAGTGGCTATCAACCCTGCAAAAGGACCCAAACAGTGACACTGTACAAAGTGCTGATGTATTTTGGTTTTCACCCAAGCTATATTTACATAGCTGTTTTTTTATAACATGTTGCCATATATGTATATATATATATATATATATATATATATATATATATATATATATATATATATATACACTAAAGGGTAAAAAAGGTTGCACTGACAAACCACTCAGTAAAAAATGCAAGAAAAATCCAGCCTATATAAAGTTTTCACTATCATATCTTAAACCTCCTGTAATGGAGGCCCATGAAATATATGCAAATGGCTGCTTAAGATCATCAAGAATTTCTGATATGTAGCTTCTAAATGCTCATGATTTTTTTGCATGCATGTTTCAGTCTTCTTGTTGACCTTACTAGAAATAATAACTGAATATTTAACTACACTACAGAAACACCAGGCCTTTAAATCAAGCTGATGCCCATAAACAATAAGGTGACTAAAATATAAACATAGAGGCCCCTGAGTGGATCACACCATAAGCTCCATACCTCTCCAAGAACTGTACCAGTGAATTGTAGAACCAAGAGTAATTTTATTTCCCAAAAAAATTAAGCACTTTCATCTCAGTTATACAATAGAGACTTCTTCGGAACTAAAAAGCACTCACTAATCAAGCAATTTATAGCGTGACAAACATTAATTAATCACCAACATTTTTTTCTCTTTTTAAGACATAGTAACATACAAAAACATCTAACAGTATGACAACATAAAACATACCATACAACTTAAATATTAATACTTTAACTAATCAGTAGCCCTAAATCATATAAAATATGTACAAATATATAAGATGTTACAAAATAAATTATAATATATGTAATGTTAAAATATGTGAAACATGTTATAGCTCCCTACTACCCTCCTTACTACCCTCCCTACTACCCTACTACTATCAGGTGATATCCATCCCAACCCAGGTGAAAATAGCCCCACCCATGGCAATTCCATAACCCCTTCCACTACAACCTCCTTTATCCCTCCAAAAAACACATATCCTTCTACTCAATGAATATTAGAAGTATAATTAATAAAATCTGCGAATTCCATGCCTGGATAGACACCCATACCCCTGACATCATCACCCTTACTGAAACCTGGTTGAAACCACAACACTCTGACAGTGATATACTTCCTTCAGGCTACAATATACTTTGACTTGATTGTCAAAAGAAAAAGGGGGGGGGGGGAGAAGCAATAGTCTACTCTAACCATCTCATCCTCACTTGTCCTGACAAACCCCTCCCATCCTTTCCACCAGCTGAAATCCTAACTGCTAACTTTAGACCTAATAACTACACCACTATTACCATAGCAGCCATCTACATCCCACCAGGAGCAATATCTCTCTCCTGGAAAATATCCTTGCCTACCTCACTCAGCACATCCCCAATGAAACCATTATCTTAGAGGATGTTAACATAAATTGGCTGTCTCTTTGTGCTCCAAACCTCACTGCATCCATTAACCTACATGGACTTACACAACTTATCTCCTCTCCCACCCATATAAATAAAATTCATAATGCCAGTTCTCTTATCGACTGAATATTAGTTTCAGACCCCCACAAATATCATAACCCAGTAACCCTCCCTGACTCCCTCAGTGACCACTCCCCAGTAAAAGCTCTTAGATTCACCTCCCATTTCTCTAAGACTCATAGATATATAACCTGCCGCAGACTAACTAACTTCTGCCCAAATACATTTAACACTCTCCTCTCCAGAGTAAACTGGACTCACCTGAAGGAACTTCCCCTTGATGAAGCTATCCACTCATTTAACACTACCTTCTTAAACATCCTGAACTCTCTTGCACCTCTATGCACAATACGGGTTAAATCTAACATATCCCCATGGCTAACTAATCCCACTCGCTCACTAATGAAAACTAAAGACAAAATGTGAAAATTATGGGTAAAAACAAAACTCTCATCCACCTACAAAGGTACATAGGACTTAGAAATCTAACTAAACAGCATATCAACAAAGACAAAAAAGATTTCTATAATAAACCTCTCTCAGCACAAATAACTAACCCCAAAAAGTTTTGGAATTCTATTAATCATATATTGCATCCTGAGAACCTCTCATCACCCAACCTCAGCCCAATCAAAACATCAGATGAAGTAGAAAACACTTTCAATTCTTACATCAATGAATCTATCTCAAAGATGGTAATGTCTATTCCCCCCTCAACTAACTCTACTCGGTCTCCTACACGATCGCCTTCTATAAAGACTTCCAACACTTTCTCCCTACATCCAGTACGTACAAACTATATAAAATCATTACTCTTTAAACTTAAACCTTATTCTCCATCCACTGATAATATCCCTCCTCATTTCCTCCAGGTTGCTGCAAACTCTCTTGCCATCCCTGTATATATACTGATAAACCGCTCTATCACTGAATCTAAGGTCCCCAATATTTGGAAACAATTTTACAGTCTACCTATTCACAAAGAAGGTAACTCCTCTGAAATCTCCAATTTCAGACCAACTGCCATACTTTGCCCTCTTTCCAAAGTGCTTGAAAAATGCATCCATAAACAAGTCATGCAACACCTACTACATGAAAACCTGCTCACACCCACACAACATGGCGTCCGCCCTAACCATAGCACCACCACTGCCCTCCTATCCTTCATTAACACCATCTCCTTGGCAAGTGACCAAAAAAACTAATATCCTGTTATTCCTGGACCTATCAAAACCATTTGATATGGTATCTCACCTTCTTCTCCATAATAAACTGATTGACCTTAACTTCTCTACTTCCACTATTGCCTGGTTTACTAGCTAACTAGCTGACCGATTTCAGTCATTAAAGTGGCAGTCAGCCCCCCCCCACACTACCAGTCAAAATGGGCATTCCCCAGGGATCCATTCGCGGCCCATTGCTCTTCACTATCTTTACAAATCATCTCTATACTTCCTGTCCTCTGTCATCCCTAGTACACTATGCAAATGACTCTACAGTCATCACTACTGCTGATACTCCATCTGACCTTCTCACTGCTACCCAGACTTCCTTTAACTCAGCAGAAACCTGGCTCTCTAGCAACCAGCTCATTTTAAACCCTAAGAAAACTAAGCTCTTACTTTTTCTTCCCAAACACTTCATTCATCTTAAACAGACATTCACCATTCTATCTCTAAATAACACTCATATAGATGTTGAAACTAGCAAAAAACTTCTTGGCATTACCATAGACCAACTTAAGTTCGACTTGCATGTAAACAATTGTGTAAGGAAGACACATCAAAAACTCAATGTCCTGTATAGGAACAAAAAGTTCCTCACTACTACAGCTAAAGTAACCTTCTCTCAAGCCTGTCTCCTACCTACCCTATTATATGGCTCTTAAATCTTAATCAATCTTAACTCATCTCTCTTAGCAAACCTGGTTTCAACGCACAATAAGGTGGCCAGATTTGCAGCACACCAAACCTACAATTCCCATCGTCACTCTCTAAAACACCTAAACTGGCTAGAACTTCCTCATCAGCTCTTTGTCAATCAACTTCAGATAATTCATTCCATCTTATGCCGGCCATCCTCTTGCCCTAACCTCTCTTCCCTTATCTCCCTACATACCCCAAACAGGCCTATTAACAGCACAGACCTGGACCTATTGCAAATCTACAATCCAAAAACAAAAACTGGCCACAACCTCTACAGCTTCAATCCTTCACACTCTTGGAACAAACTACGATTAGCAATTAGGTCTGTTAAATACCCAACCAGTTCAAAACAACTACCAAAGAGTACCTAAAATGACTGTGTTCCTGCCGGTGCAGTCATCCCCCATGACTGACCTGCCAATTCAATTATCTCACTACCTATCTTTATCTTGACTCTACTTACTCTTATTGTTACTGAATTTGTTTTAGTACCTATTGTATAACTGCTTCAATTATCATACTCTTGTTTTACTATTCCATCCAATGTAAAGCTTTGTATATTTTGTATATTTTGACATATATTAAGAGGTATTAGCTCATATCTTCTTCGAATGTACTATAATTAAATTGCATCGCTGTGGAGCTTTTCTCTCTGGGCCTCTGCTGAAAAAGGGCTAGTAGCACAGTCGGACTAACCCATTCAACAAATGTAAAATAAAATAAATAAATAATAATAAATAAGAGCTCTCCTTTATAGAACTGGGGTCAGGGAGAGATACTCATTTATACCTGGTGGTATGTTGGACTGCAGTTTTATAATCCAATACAGTTCCCATAACTCAAGAGATAATTCCCATTAACCACCCCTAGGATGTGTTGGTACTTGTTCCAAAATACCAAACTTAAAACATGTAAATCCATGACACTGAAGTGAATATTTATATAGGGAATTATTGATGTTCTCCTTTAAAATTGCATAAAGATGTTCATAAATCCTAGTTTTGAATTTCCTTTCTGTTTTCTCTATATAGTAACCTCCACAGGTCTGGCAAATCGAAATATATGTAAACAAAACAGAATTCCTGCTGTAAAACGAAAAGGAATATGCCAAAGAAAACACTGACGTTGAGAAAATTCTTTAATAATAACAGCAAAGCTTTTGGGATTATACCCTTCTTCAATACTACAAATATTTCAAAAATCAAAGCAGTTAAATTTAAATAGGAGCCAAACCATCACATGATCGCAGCCAGCCAACCATGCAGTGGAAGCAATTAAATGACAAAACTGGAATAAATAATTAAAAAAACAGTACATAAAATCCAAACTTTAAAATGTAGTATATTGTAACCTCACTAAAATTGGTTTTAGAGTTATAGCTGTGTTACAACCAGGTGAATGGTTAGCGGCAAAGTGCAAAATCCATTCATATTCCTTAATTTCTAGGAAGTTGTTAATATCACCACATCTCATAGATGCATACACCATATCTATCACCCTGAATTTAAATCTATGGGTATCTCCGTTGGTATTAATGTGCTTATATAATGCATTATTCTCATTTTTTCTCCTAATATTGGATTTGTGTTTAATAATGCACTCTTTAAGCTTTCTAGTGGTCTTACCTACATAAAAACAAGAACATCGGGTACAGGTAGCCAGGTAAACCACATTAGAACTAACACAATTAGCTGTAATATACACCACACCTTTGGTGTTACAATTACCCTTGGCTAAGTTTACTTTGTAACCAACTTCCCTTAAAACAATGTTATTAAGTTCCAGAATATAATGACATTGCCTACAGGCAACACATTTTGTCATGCCCTTGTCAGGAAGGGTTATTACAGAAATAGGTTGCTCAAAAAGTAACTTCAAATTACTCCCAGTTTTATAAACAAACTTTGGTTCATACCCCAAAATGTTCAGTATACTGGGGTTACCTTTAAATGTTGTCCAATTTCTGGAAATAGTTTCCTGAACCTCTGCTGCACCTTCACTATATGGAATAATCAAACTATCACTATGTTGACTATAGGATTTTCCTTTATAATAGTGTCTGTCAGGTTGCTTTCGCCTAGTAATGGCTTAAATTTGGTACCCCAATTTGCCATAATTTCAGATTTGATGGATCCCAAAAGATTAATAGGGTAACCTCTAACAAACTTGTCCATAATAATATCTATTTCTGATTATAAACTCGCTATATCTGAACACATAAGTGCTGCTCTCATCAATTGTCCCTTATATATATTTCTTTTTGTAAAATTGGGATGACAGCTCTTGTAGTCCAAATAGTTGTTTGAAAAAGTCTGTTTCCTAAAAATTCTGGAAATAAATGTCCCCTATATGTTATTTTTGAAAAGCGTCTCATCCAAATAGTCAGTCGTACTAACTGAGTTTATTGACGTGAATTTAAAATATTCACACACCCCGTTTAGATACTCCAAAAATAGGACTGGCTGATTTTCAGTCTCTTTCCAAAGAATAAAAATGTCATTAAAAAATCTCAAGTACGTGTGACATTTCAAGGGGAAATGTGCATTAAAAACAAATTTAGCTTCCCAAGCATATAGCATCATATTTGTGAATGGAGGGGGGTAGCAACTTGCCCCCATTGCCACCGCTTTAATCTGTTTGTAGTATTCTCCTTCAAACAGAAAAAAAAATGTTCTTGAGAATGAACTCCATGCCAATCATAATGAAATTATTAAGTGTATCATTAAAATTTGTTAAGGCCCTAGTTGCTTCATAAAATAACTCAAGCCCCTCATCATGAGGAATAGATGTAAACAAATCGATGACGTCTATTGTGGAAAAACAACAGCTATCAGAAAACCATGAGGAGTTGATTTTTGCCAAAAAAAATCCCTTGAGTCTTTTAAAATGTAGTCCACTAGCCCAAGTGCTCTTGTGTAAATTCTGTCAATAAAAATCCCCAGTGGGTGCTTACCCCACCTTTGGTCAATATACTTATCCTAAAAAGTGGATGTTGGCCAGGTCAAGATAGGTGGTGTGTACCATCTTCTTCTCGTCCATGGCTTTGGTGACTGTCTCAAAGAAGTCAACCAAATTTAACAGGCATGACCTCCCCTTGACGAAACCAAACTGTGTGGGATCGAGTGTGTGGAGGTTGCCAATGTCCCTGTTAATGAGGTCTGTGATAATCTGCTCCATGACCTTGCAAATCTTGCTAGTTGGGCTGATGGGTCTATAATTTCCTGAATCGGTGGATGCTCCATCGTTGTGCAAAGGGATGACAGTAACTATCCTGGGATGAAGCCGGTACTCAGGCTTTGGTTGAATAGGGTGCCTAATGGTGCTGCAAGTTCCTGCATGAGTTCATGTAGGATGCAGCCTGGGATGTTATCGGGTCCCATGGAAGTTGTATTTTTTGCCTTTGAGAGGGCAGTAATGACTTGCTCCTGAGAGATAAGTGGAGGGAGGCAGGTGCTGGTGATGTCCTGATTTATTGATAGGGGGACAGAGGGGTGAAGTTTTCACTGAACCTGTCTGCCAGCAGGTTGGCTATATCTATGGTGTTTGTGTATGTGGTGTCCTTGACCACCAGTTCTGAGCAGATCTGGGTGCGTTCTTTGAGATTGTGGACATATGTGAAGAAGGCCTTAAGATTGTCTTTAGTAGATTTGGCCAGTTTGGACTTGAAGTTTACTTTGGAGGATTCACTAGTGCTCTTATTTGCTTGTTCAGACTAAGGATAGATTACTTCTAATTAGGCAGCTGCTCCTTCTTGGTCCTGGACAGCAATTTTAGCCTTTTATTATAGAGCTACTTTATTGCAGATGTCCACCAGACAATTTCATTCTTCCTTGAGGAGGAGGATTTCATCCTGTCAGGTATTTCTGATTTCATGCAGCTATATAAATGCTTGTAGAGTATTTTGTGTAGATTTGGATATATGTACCAGTTCCTATGGAGGGGGAGGGGGCTGTGAAGCTGTTTATACCTTCCCTCAGGAAGTTTTTTTGTTTGACCCAAGCTGGAGGGGGGGGCAGGCCGGGGAGATTGTGACTTTGAAAGTGACCACTTTGTGGTCAGATCTTACCAGGGATGATGACCCTGTAGGGATGCTTTAGTGGTTACTCATGTTGGTTAATACCAAGTCCAAGATATTTTCACCTCTTATGGGGGTGTCAACCAACTAGTCCAAAGCATTTGCATTGACAAAATTAAGGAATCTCTGGGCATTTGTGTTTTGGCATGTGTATTTCTTCCAGTCTGTGGTTGGATAGTTAAAGTCGCCTAGGATCAGGGTAAAGGGTTGAATCCTGATAGATTTGAAGAAGTCCAGTTAGGTGGTGTGGGCATCTTGAGTGAAGGTTGGGGGCCTATAGCTATCTATGATTTGAATAAGGGTCTTGTCAATTGTTAACTGCACCTAGAGTGTCTCCTGTGTCATATTGTTTGACAAGCCTGGAGGTGTTTATATCTTTTATATATATTGCAACTCCACCTCCTTTTGCTTTGCTGCCCATGGTTTGGGGTCTGAAATTTATATAATTTCATTACATTTTTCCTGTCTTTTCCATACTTTATCTCCTGTATTGCTCTCCATTCCTATCATATTTAAATTTCTACTGCCTGTTTTTTTATTTATTTTCACTACTACTATATTTTCCCTTCTTTGACAAGTCCCTTAGTCTTTCATATTTCTACTTGCAATCAGTCATTCCCAACAGCACAATTCCTTCTGGAAAGTATGCCTTCCTCTCCATAACCAATCTTTGTATTAAAATGTCACTAACTTTTTTGTAGCCTGGGGTAGAACCTTGAAATATTCACTTTCAAAATGTTTTCTTCTTAACATTCAAGAACTATAGGTTCTGCAAATAAGAAACTAAAAGGGTCTCATAATTTAAAGTCTATGGACTGTATAAACATACTTGGAAGGAGCTAATAATAAGAATAAGCATTACAGCTTGTGGTCTCTCAAATAACTAAGCAACAGCCAAAAAAAAAAAAAAAACACACACAATAGTTATGTAATGTATGAATTTAGTAAATCTAGACATAAAATATATAATCACCATATAAGATGAAGCAGTCTGCTGAATTTAGGTATTAAAGACAGGATTTAATAACATGGTTTGTGTATAATAAGGGTCTATGTCAGAGCAATGAAAAATCAAAATATCAAATGCTCACATGAGCGAATAATCAGGAACTCGAAATCGCTATTGTGGGGGGGTGGTCTTAACTTGTCATAAATGACATACACTACATTGAACATCATGGGGAAGCATGATGATTTCCTTATATAAGTAAATATGCATAACAAGTCATGTAATTGCTTTAACTTGAATTGTAGTTTTTGTAACCCATCTTGACCATATATAATACTTAAGCGGTTACCAAGGTAACTAATGTTTTATACATGACATCAAACTGACAAAGTTGTTAAAGAGAAACAATAGAAGCCTGAACTTGAAATGTCACAGAATGTAACAATCATATTCTAAACAAATAGTATTAAACTGACAATAGACACTCAGTTTAATAACATGGGCTTGTGTATAATAACACTAATGTTTTAACTTGTCATAAATGACATATACTATATTGAACATCAAGGGGAAGCATGATGATTTTCTCATATAAGTAAATGTGCATAACAAGTCATATAATTGCTTTAACTTGAATTGTGGTTTTGTAACCCATCTTGACCATATATCATTTTATTTATTGATTGATTTATTTATTTATTTAAATTTGTTGACCGGGAGTGTCCGACTGGACGTAGGTCCATTTTCAGCGGAGGCCCAGGGAGAAAAGCTCCACAGTAAAATAAACAGACAGTAGTTACATTGGATTACATAGCGATTAACAATTTAACATAGCAATTACTTACAACATATTTGCAGATGAAGAACATAGTACATCAGTAGACAACTAGAATCTTTATCTGTGAAGTACATAACAGACATTAACAAATGTTACAATGAGAAGTTCCTGCTGTATAATAAGTACTAGGCTTATGAGCATCTGAGCTTGCTATAATCAAGGTAGTTAGTTAATACTTAAATTGTTACCAAGGTAACTAATGTTTTATACATGACATCAAACTGACAAAGTTGTTCAAGGGAAACAATAGAAGCCTGAACTAGGAATGTCACAGAATGTAACAATCACATTCTGAACAAATAGCATTAAATTGACAATAATCACTCAGTTTAACCTTTGCTGATTATACAAAATAGAATGTTGCCATTTAAATCTAAAAACTTTCAGTATATGCCATAAAATGTCAATTTATGAATATGGAAAGGGAACTTGTAATCATTAATCACAATAAGTGAATTTGTTGTTTTTAACCTATAATTTCACTCATTTTATCATAAGAAAATGGCATATATGAAAATCCTTATGTATAGGAAATGGGGGGAAGAGGGATGCACTGATAATTAAAATGCACTAACTTTCATCAATGTTCACATAAAGGAGGTAAAAATCAGGTAAACAAATTTATGGATGGAATAAATAATAATAGATTTGGTTTGACATTTGAAATTTCAGCCTGTGGTGAACAAGTAGTATTCTTAGACTTATTTTTAGAAGATATTAGTGGTGGAGGTATATCCACCAACAATACATAGAAAATTTGAAGATACTAATCATTTTCTCAATGGCACCAGTTTCCACCCCCCCCCCCATCTTTTAAAATCACTACCATATGGTGAATTTATGAGAATTAAATGCCTTTGTAATAATGAGAATGATTTGGAGAAAGAAAATAATAAAACATTAGAAATGTTTGTTGCAAGGGGTTATGAAGAAAGTATTGTGAAGGGAGCACTTGGCAAGGTTAAGAATGAAAATATTAGAAAGAGTAATAATAATTTGAGAAAAACAATATGGATTGTACAAAAAAAGAAAATGTACATGGTTATGACGTATGATTTATTGAGTGATAAAGTGGTCCCAATTATAAAACAATATTGGGGCTATTTGTTGAAATTTAGAGAGTTCTCTGGTTTATGTACTATTCTAGTTTTCTCATTTAGAAAAGGAAGCAGTATCAAGGACAGACTGGTATATAGTAAATTTAAAATTCCATGTCCTAGTATACATAATGGTCTACGTTTAACAGGCACTTTTCCCTGTGGAAAATGTATTTCTTGTAAATACATAGTACAAACTTTTCAATATATTAATGGTAGGAAATTTAATGTATTAGCTAATTTTTGTTGTAATACTGAATATATTGTATATGCATTGAAGTGCCCATGCAATACGTTTTATATAGGGGAGAGCAAGAGCATTTTAAGCTTCGTCTTCAAGAGCATGTTAGAGATATAAAAAAACAAAAATATGAAAGCCCTCTTGCACAACATTTTTTAAAGTATCATAATGGGGACCCAGTGGGTCTGCAAGGCACTATTTTAGAAAAAATAGAAAGGAGTGAATATTGTGATGTTAAAAGCAATACAAGGAAAAAAAACAAAAAGTAGTAACTCCCACGGCAGAATAAACAGACACGGACCTTTATTGTTGTAAGCGCTTTCGGTCAAGGTATTACCTCAACCTTCATCAGACATAGACAATTGTAACAACCACACAACTTCCCTTAAATACCCCATGCTTAATTAATAAATTGCTCTCATAATTGATACATTAAATGTCTTAATCTTTTAAAGCAACATGAAGCTAATGTTATTCAGTATAGCTATGCATTAAATAAATTGAAAATAAAAGTAAAAATAAAAATATAAAAAATATGTAATAAAAGAAATAAAAAGCAATACAAGGAAGCTATGCTTATTTTGAAGTTTAGCACTTTAAGTCATGTAGGGATAAATATGTCATGTAATTGGAAAGTTTTAATTACAATTAATTAATTAATTAATTAATTAATTAATTAATTAATTAATTGTTTTATTGGTGTTAATCTTTTATTGTATAAAAGGCATGGTTGAGTAACAAGTTTTGTATTCCATTGAAGGCAGTATTTGCCGAGGTGCTAGAATTTATTAAACTTGCTGGTTAATCCTGGACTGTCGTATTAATCTTATTCTGCTCTTGGTTCGTGGCCTTGTCTTTGTTGTCCATTTCTTCTAAAGTCTGCAATTACTCTATAAACAAAAAACTCCACTCCCTGGAAGTTTTCTTTACCCTAGAGAATGCTGATGTCTGTGCAGTCTGTGAGACGTGGTTTAAAGCCGTGAAGAGCACACCAACAGTGCAAGGTTATTAATACCTTCCACACACTGAGATCAGGTTCTTCACAGGCAGAGAATAAAGGTGGAGGTATCTCTATTTACATCAAAAATAAATATACTTCAAAGCTAGTCAAACAGGACAATACACGTGAGCTGCTCCATGTTCACCTTACCATAGGTAAAATCCAATACCACTTCCTTGCAAGCTATAGGTCCCCCTTTATGACCCAGGAAACCCATACCATGTATTTAAACTTATTAGAAACAATAACCATCCAACCAAATACCATATGCATGGGTGACTTTAATTACCCCACTATTAACAAGGAATCCTATACAATATGAAATGCACATACACAGAGATTCCTGGATTTTGTAAACACAAACTCCCTGGACCAGATAGTCAATACGCCAACCAGGGGTGCAATCATACTGGATCTGGTCCTCACTAATATGGAAGAGTGATGCACACCCCCTACTGCAATGCCTTCTCTGGTAAGGTTAGACCACAAAATGGTCTCCTTTGAAGTAAAAATAAAACCTGGACCCCCCCCCCCCCAGCTTAACCATGAATATTTGGAAACTATTCTAAGGCTTACCTCCTGCCATTAAGTGAGAACCTGGCAAAATTTCAAGCCCCTATAAACCCTGAGAACACTTCTGCCTATGCAGAACTGTTCACAGAAACCCTGTACAACCATGTTAATAGCTGCATAGAGGCTCCAACTTTACTCATATCTCCCCTTCAACCTTCCCTCAGGAAATATAATCAAATATAACTCCCCCTACTATCACTAGGGAACAGGTCCTTAATGCTCTAAGACCAAAAACACTGCATCACTGGGCCCAGACAATATTCCAGGATGCCTTCCAAATAGCATGAAACATGACCTGTCAGGACCTCTGGAATTATTATTTAACTTTAGCCTCCAAATAGGCTTCAGGCCTCATGAATGGAGAAAGGCAACAGTCATCCCTCTGCACAAAGGTGGGCCATCTACAGGCCCTGGAATTTACAGACCCATAAGTCTCACTAGTCTTATATGCAAATCCATAAAAAGAATTATCATGGAGATGATCACTAGAGAAACAGTAAACCACCAGACACTGGACCCAACCCAGTTTGGTTTTGTCAAGAGCAGATCATGCCTACTCAACCTGGTGGGACTTCTTTGTGAAGGTCACCAAAGCAAGGGATAAGGGCAAAATCATTCATATTGCCTACCTTGACTTGGCCAAGGTATTTGACACAATATACCACTCAGGAATTGTTGACAAACTCAAGAGGTTAGGTACAAACCCATATGTCATCCAGTGGATAGCGAACTGGCTCACAGACAGGATCCAGGAAGTTAGAATTAGGGAGTCCACCTCTACAAAGAGGCCAGTCACAAGTGGAGTCCCTCGGGGATCAGTACTTGGACTGCTCCTTTTTGGCATTTACTTCTCAGAAGTCAAGGCCAATGTCAGTGGTCTCTGGCTGACTAAATTTGCAGATAATTGCAAATTAGGTGCTATCATTGAATATAAAGCTGACACAAATGTTCTCCAGGAGGGCTGACACAGACGAATAACTGGTGTCAGAGCCATGGACTAAAACTAAATGCCAAGAAATGCATAATAGTATCCTTTGGGAAGTCGTCCATCCCTGGTAACTATTACACTGGTAACACACTCCTTAGAGTTGACCAAGTAGTCAGGGACTTAGGGACCACATAGATCGTAATCTAGCCTTTAATCATCATGTGTCTACAGTGGTGAGGAAATCATTCTATGTTGCACAACTTATAAACAAAGGTATGGCATCTAAGTCCAAGGAAGTCATTGTTCCACTATATTCGGCATTCATCAGACCTATCATTGAGTGCAATGCCCCCTTTTTTATGTACCTAACCAGGCATATCCAACAACTAGAATGCCCACAGAGGTTCCTCACAAAAAGAATACAGGGCATAAGTAATATGTCCTCTGCAGACGACCTCAAGGCCCTATCCCTGTATTCTGTCTCTTATAAGCTTTTATGGGAAGATCACTGCCTGGCATACAGGTCATTGTCAGACCCAACTCTAATGGACCTCCTGCATTTCTACTAAACAAACAGTAGCAGAATTATCCATTCTAAAGACTTAAACCTTGTCTGTGATATAAACAGAACCTGCTGGAGCGATAGGTATGTATCCCAGAGATTACCCCTTTCTATGGAACAGGCTCCCTATCCATGTGAAGCAGAGTTCCTCCCTAAACCAATTCAAGCTCAACTTGGAATATTGGATGGGAAACTGGATATTTATCCCTGGTTTGGCACCTATGTCTCTAATGCAAACAGGTAACCTGTAAATGGTTCATCTCCTAGGCCCATGCTTACACTTATAAATGGTATCAGAGATTTATGATGCATGGCTAGGCTTAAAAAGGCCCTTATGGTCATTAGCCTAGTAAACACCTATGAACCTATGAACCTATAATCGATGTGTCTGCAAGTATGTTTGTAATTGTATAAGGTCAGTGGGCACTCTGTAACAATGGGAAGGAAAAAGTAAGAGAATTTCACCCTCACTTACCAAAAGAAGTGCACCAGTGCATTGAAATGGACTCCTCATATCAGGTATACAATAAGCCAATAAAGTGTATGCAAATAATAAAGGCTACTGACATTACTTTTAGTCTGTCTGAATCACTTACTGAAGTGCAATGCTGCCACGCTTAGTTGTGTGACCAGTGGCAAAGTATTAGCACATGCATAACTATTTTTTGTGTTTTTAACCATAGAATAAGAAATATCATTAGGCACTTTTGTTCAATGCCAAGCATCAGAGAAATGCTGAGGACATAAAAAAGAGACTTCTATTTATAAGCCATTTATAGCCATGTTTGTGGTATGTGAATCTATTTTTTTGGCCAGATTAGAGGTGTGATATGAGGTTGATAGGACATAGATGAAAATGAGAAGCAAGGAGAGGGTAAGACATTGTAGGGGTAATTAAGGAATGAGGAGGATAGTGGTAGAATAGACCCATATCTATCCCCTTCTTCATAGGTTAAGGTTCTGTATGTATGAAGTTTTTGGAAAATTTGGATACTCACATATATATAAATGAAGTCTGACAACAACTTAATTATGTTATATGACAATTATGATGAAATCTGGTGTGTAATACACACACATTAGCAAAGTGGAGAGTTATGTATAGAGCATAATTTTGTTTTGCAGTCAGCTACGTTTTTTTTGTAAAGAAAGGAAGGAATATTGGGGAAGGTATTTAGGAATAACAGGGGTAGATATGTAGTGGTATCAGACTCCTGTCACGCTACATGAAGGTTCTGTAGAGAATGATTAATAAATGAATACACAGAGCAGTATAAAGTAAAACAGGAGATGAGAAGTCCAGATTCAGATCAGGATGTAGCACATCAGACCTAATGCTTACAGTGAGACAGATAGTTGGGAAGTAGCTAGAGATGAAGAAAGAGTCTAAATTGGCATTCCTAGACTTGGAGAAAGCACATGTGAAGATACAAGAAAGCAGATTTGAGCAGTTCTACAGTGGTTTGAAGTCCCAGAAACATTGGTAGAGTTAATAAAGACTATGTACAAGGACCCATTGACTCAAATATGATCAGTGTTCGGTCTCAGAGAGGAATTCACAGTGGGTGTGGGTGTGCACCAGGGTTCAGCTCTGAGCCCACTATTGTCTATACCAGTGATGGGATTACATTAGCAAACAGGTCAGAGGGGACAGATCAACAAAGTTGCTGTATGCAGATGATGTGGCATTACAAGCAGATTCTGAGCAAGGACTCCTGCAAATGATAGGGTAATAGAATGCAAAACTGAAGACACATGATATGAAACTGAGTACAAATAAGACAGTGGCAATGGCAACAAATGGGGAAATCAAAAGAAGCTGAGAAGTGAAACAGAAGAGAAATAGTAGAACAGGTTCACAGTTTTACTTATCTGGGAGTGGTGGTTGAGGAGAAGGAGGTCAAAATTAGAATCAGAGGGGCTGCATCCAACTAGTAGAGTGTCAGGGGTAGTGTATGACAGAAGAATGTGAAAGAAGCTGAAAAGTAAGGTGTACAAAACAGGGGTGTGACCTACTGTATGGCATAGAAACCTGATCAGTAAAGGCAGGGCATTGAGGAAGCTGGAGGTGATGGAAATAAAGTGCCTGAGATGGGTGATTGGATGCACACTGTGGGACAGATGAAGAAACGAGGACATAAGAGCAGAAGCCAAAGTAGCTCCAATTGCAAAAAAGTTCAAACAGAACAGATTACAATGATTCTGCAATGTGTGCAGAAAAGCAGAAGACAATCTGATGAAGAAGATTTGGGACAGACAGAAAGAAGGCCAGCGGAATTGAGGGTGTCCAGCAAAGAGATGGGTGGACTGTGTGAGAGAAGACCTGTGACATTCAAGCATGAGTGTCAAAGAAGGTAGAACAGTGACATTGAATCAAGAGAGAGATGGCAACAGTTGACACAACACCCTGACCCCATGTAGAAAATGGGAAAAAAAGGTGGTTGATGCTAATGATGATGATGTGGGGTAAGTATGTAGGATAATTTAGGGAGCAGGTATGTAGGATAGGTTAGGTTGGAGGTGCAGACATACAGGACGTATATAACAGACTGACAGTGATGGTGATGGACACAAGATAGAGGGGAACACCATGATTTAAGTTAGGTATGAGATTTCAGAGGTGCACCCCATTCATGAACACAGTGGGAATGAAGTCCTCACCTCAGGACTGTAACCACTATCTCTTGTCACAGACACCTGGGGCAGTGCTGGATGGGGCAGGAATTTATAAGTTTATAGGTTCATAGGATGATACTAGGCTATTGGCCCAGTGGCCCTTATAAGCCTAGCCAAGAATTTCACCTATATTCCTATAAAGTCAGCACCTGTTGCCCCTGTCTAGAAGGGACATAGGTGGGATCCCAGAGGTGTATTTTCTGTTTCCCATCCAGTCGTCCAGGTTCCTGTTAAAGAGGGCTAGTGAGGTACGCTGCTTGACATGGAGAGGGAGTCTATTCCACAGATGGGGGAAGTCTATGGGACACAAATCTATCCCGCCAACAGGTTCTGTTAATGTCACAGACCAGGTTGAGGCCTTGCATGTGGGTTGCATGAGTGGAGTTTGACTTACAGATATGCAGCAACTCCATCAAGGCTGGGTCTGAAATGGCCTTGTTTACCAGACACAGGTCACCTCTGAGCAGTCTGTATGAGACTGAGTAGAGGGACAGGGCTTTTAGCCTATCTGTTTAGGATAGGTGTTTGAGACCTTGGATTTCCTGGTCAGGAACCTCTGTGGTTTTTCCAGCTGCTGCATATGCTTGGTAAGGTACATGCCAAAGGGACCATTGTACTCGATAATGGGTCTGATAAGGGAGAAGTACAGGGATGTTATGACCCCCTTGTTCCTGGATGAAATACCCTTACTTATGAGGTGGGCCATGTAGAAAGCCTTCTGTGCAACAGAGCCAATGTGGTGGTCAAAAGTCAGGTTGCTATCAGCCTAGGTGCCCAAGTCCCTCACAATTGATTGCATGCTTAGTACATTGTTACTAATGTGATAATTAGTGGGGACACCATTTTCCCCAAAGGGGATAATGATGCATTTCTTGGCATTCAGTTTGAGGCCATGCTTTTGGCGCCAGTCATTAGGTTGGGTAAGGCCCTCTTGGAGGATGTTCACATCACTAGGAGAACTTAAGACACTGCCCAGCTTGCAGTCATCTGCAAACTTGATCAGCCACAGAAAACTGGTTTTGGCTTGCACTTTAGAAAAGTATATCTCAAACAGTAGAGGTCCCATGACTAATCCTTGGGGTACACCGCTTGTTATGGGTCTACTATTAGAGGTGGTTTCCCCTATTTTGACTGAGTGGGTTCTATCAGTGAATCAATTTGCTACCCATCTAGTAACATATGGGTTGATGCCTAGCTAGGAGAGTTTATCTATTATGCCCGAGTGGGGGATAGTTTTGAAGGCTTTGACTAGGTCAAGGTAGGTGGTGTGCACTGTCTTCCCCTCGTCCATAGCTTTGGTGACTGTTTAGAAGATGACCAAGTTTAACAGGCATGATCTCATTTGACAAAACCAAACCGTGTGAGGTCAAGAGTTTGTAGGTTGCTAATGTTCTTGTTTATAAGGTCCATGATAATGCATTCCATGGCCTTGCAGATCAGGCTAGTTAGGCTGATGGGCTTATAATTGCCTAGGTCAGTGGACATTCCACCTTTGTGTAGTGGGATGACAGTGGCTATCCTCCATTCAACTGGGATGAAGCTGGGGCTCAGGCTTTGGCTGTATAGGGTCCCTATTGGAGGTGTGAGTTCATGTCTGTGTTCATGTAGGACACAGCTAGGGATGTTGTCAGGTCCCATGGACACTTTATTTTTTGCCTTTGAGAGGGCATTAAAGACCTGCTCCTTGGTAATGAGGGGAGGGGGCAGTTGCTGGGGATGTCCTGGTTTACTGATGTGAGGACGGGGGGGAGGTAAAGTTTTCACTTAACCTGTCTGCCAGCAGGTTGGCTATATCTACGGAGTTTGTGTATGTGGTGTTATTGACCACCAATTCAGAGTGGATTTGGGTATTATCTTTGAGATTTTGGATGTATATGAAGATGGTCTTGTGATTGTCCTTAGTGGATGTAGCCAATTTCGACTTGAAGTTAGCCTTAGAGGATTTCACCAGTTACCTTATTTGCTTGTTCAGACAAAAGAGAGATTGCTTCCAACTTGGCACCTACTCCTTCTTGGTCCTGGACAGCAATGTTTTCCTTTTAATATACAGTTTGTTTATTGCTGTTGTCTACCAGACAGGTTTACTCGTCCTTGAGGAAGATGATTTGGTCCTGTCAGGTATTGCTGAGTCCATACAGCTATGCAGGTGCTCATATAGTTTTTTGTTTTTGCCCTGGACATTAGTGCTAGTTCCAACTGAAGGGATGGTGGCTGTGAAGCTGCTTGTGCCTGCTCTCAGGAGATTGTAGTCAGCTTTGGAAAAGTTTTTTTGTTTGACCCTGACAAGGGGGTGGGGGTCATGGGAGATGATGACTTTGAAAGTGATGACTTTATGGTCGGATCTTACCAAACAGGATGTCATTGTAGGGGTGCTACAGTGGCTACTCATGTTGGTTAGTACCAGGTCCAGGATATTTTCACCTCTTATGGGGTTGTCAACCAGCTGATCCAATGCACTGGCATTGATGAAGCGAAGGAATCTCTGAGTATTCATGTTTGGGCTAGAACAGGTTTTCCACTCTGTGGCTGGGTAGTTAAAGTCACACAGAAACAGGGTAGAGGGTTGAATCTTGATGGAGTCAAGTAAGTCCAGATAGGTGGAGTGAGTGTCCTGAGTCATGGTTGTGGGTCTGTAGCTAGCTATGATTTGAATAAGTGTTTTGTCAACAGTTAACAGCAGTTGGAATGTCTCCTGTGTGTCATACTGTTTGACCAGCCTGGAGGTGTGTATGTCTTTGATAAATATTGAAACTCCACCTCCTTTGACTTTGTAGCCTTCCATTTGGGGTCTGAAAGTATGGTAGGATGAGTAATCTGGTAAGGCTGGCGGGCTATCCACAGCTTTGAACTAGGTTTCAGTGACTGCACAAATGTCAGTATCCTTCAGGGCAAGGAATGCTTGCAATGAGTCCAGTTTCATGCTAAGACTCCTAGCGTTTAACAGCATGACTTTTAAATTTCGCTTAGAAGAATTTTTCACATTGGTAATTTTGTGCTCATGTCTTTGCCTAAGAAAGGCACTATGGGGAGGCAAGAGCCTTTGTCAGAACCCTGAAGTCCAGGGGAGACAGATGAAGGCCATTTCTGGTAAAGCATCATGGTCTGTCAATCATATCCTCCCAGGCTGTCAGGTACTGGAGCCCCTGGAATGACACCAGAAACTAAGCCAGTTGTTAAAGTCAATGATTTTCTGTTTGCATTGAGGCATCATTCTGCATGACAGTAGGATGCTTCTTAAGGCTAGGGACATACCTGACTGGAACACATATTCAGTGAACTCAATTATGTCTCTCTTCACATAGTCCAGAGATGTACATCTCAAGTCATTCACACCAACATAGACTATGACAGACCTGTCATGCACACACACACATATATATATATATATATATATATATATATATATATATATATAAATATGTTAAATTAATATATATAAATATATATAAATATATATATATATATATATATATATATATATATATATATATATGCTTCACACCAACTCCAGCCTTTTAAGGAAGACCGAGGTCTGTGATCCTGCTGTAGCTGAAACATACCTCCTAGTCTCTCTTCCTACAGCTTAAAATCATCAACAGTCTTTTAGATCAGAGGTACTAAATACCACCTTTTGTCCAACACTAAAGAATTGCATTAAATATGCTATCCGAACCCTCTGCAGAGGCTTAAGGACTTCCATCCAGATCTTATTCACACCTGCAGCCATAGCACAGTGAGGGCCATTGTTAACTATATTGACTTCATCTACAGTGAAAGGCAGAGCCCACATAAATTGTAGACACTGCCTTCTGACAGAGGGATTTGCCCATGCCATGTTTTAAGGAATTCCTCATAATGCCCAGTTGTCATAACAATCTCTCTTGTTAATCGTCTGCACATCCCCACTTTTTCTTACTGAAGCCTAAGTCCCCACCTTCATGTTCTCAGGTATTGAATAGCTTACTAGAGCATTTGAAGCCATCTGATAATCTTTTTAAATGGTCACACCAAACACCTGCCATGCTCCAGCTTTTGCTTTACAAACCTCTTTCACTGTAATTTTCCTGGCTTAATGGTAACTGTTAATTGAATCAGAACTTTACATGATGGCTTTCTTCAGCTTGACCAAGGGGTGTCCATCAGTTTATTCTGTGCATTGATGACTCACTAGCAACAGGCCCTTGCTATTGCTCAAATACTGAAGTCTTGGACAGTGTCCATTCAGATTCAGTCCTATATTCACTCAGAACACAGATGGAATTTTCTTGAAGGTGTACACTGAACTCATTTCACACAGAAGGATCCAAAATAATTCTACAAATGTTCCTCAGTGCTTTTTTGGGAATCCCAATCTAGCTGAAAGCCTGTCCAGCAAATCCAAATCACCTACAAACAGTGGTCAGCTAATAGCTCTGACTCTGTCTTCACCTTTGAACTTAACACTTTAAGTAGTATAGTTACGCTATTCCTAACCTCAGTTTTAATTATCTTGCATTCGTTTTGTTAACTTCTCTTACACTTCCTTCAGCCCTGCCTTTCCTCAGTCTTTTTTATTATACCCACAATAGCAATTAACCTTTAGATGGAGCACTGCAACAAAGTCTTTCTTTGGGATAGATCTTCTTTAACATGTTGGATTAACGACTGTTTAAATATATTTTGACACCTGGTTTAGTCTTACCATGTCTAGCTTGTATGACCTATTCCTCATAGCTGTTTTTGACTGTATAGTTTCACCTTGATTATAGAATGAGTAGATCATCTAAGTATCACACGTAATACCAGGCTATTATCAGCTTTTTTAGTGGGGAGCATTATGTAATGTTTTAATTTCTAGCAATGACCCACAAGATTATAACACTTCATCCTGCTCAGAAAACAATGTAAACTTGAATCAAAATTTGTCATGTCTACCTACATATCAAAATTCTCCAAAAAATGTCCTTCAACAAGAACAAGATTGAGCAGTAATAAAAGGTATCTCTTACTTTGAAGGTAATAAAGCCAACTGTATCTCTATCACAGTAGACAGTAGGACATTAAGTTACTTTAAAATTCACATCACAACACTGGTGACACCAGAACTACCCACCTATTCCCACCACCACAAACATCACTCCCCACCAGAAATATCACACAATGTCATCTCACAACCCCATATGAGTCCTATTAACAGATACTAAAGTCCTCAACCAAGCATAAGCACATCAAAAAACCCTCGGGCCTACAACAGTAACAGTGGATCCCTCTACAAACTAACTACTACAATACCCCCAAACTGATAACCACACCTCAGCTGAAAGCAGCAGTAACTGCTCCTCCCTTGCACCCATACTCTGCTTTCAGTAAGTTACTTCAAAGGTAGCAAGTAAAATGATTCATGCACAACTACAACATAAGATCCACAGTCTTTACCAACAGCTCAGCAACAATCCCCTCATGGTTAATTTAAACAAAACAGCTGTTACACTCTTTGGAACATGAAGAAAACTGGAAACATAACCCATTAGTCCCCATACACATCCATCAATCTATAAAACTTGTCCAACAATATAAGTAGCTAGGTAGGAGCGCTGCTTGACCCTGTCTTATATTCTAACATTACATACAAGATATAACCACAAGAGTTAACATTCAGCAGAAAGTATCCTGTGCAATCTTTTATCACTTTAAAAGAGTGTTCTCATACCCAGAATAGAATACACCCTGCCAATTACCTCTCTCTACTCCTCAGCTAACATCCAAAAACTCCA